>NC_083350.1:173334144-173637174 GCF_030254825.1 Meriones unguiculatus | reverse complement strand
GGCCTACCAGCTCAGGTGTTCAGAGTCTCCTCAAATAGTGCTACTAGCTGAGGCCAAGCCTTCACCAGTGAGCATTTCACAAGCTGGAAGAGTACGCAAGCTTGTACTTTTCTGTTTGCGGTGGCACTGCCATTCTGGCTATAGGCGCTGCATTTGGTAAAGAGCAAAACCTTTCCTGCCCTGAGAATCTTTAATGTAAGAAATCATAGGATTTTAGGACAGGGAGATGGTTCTTTTGGTAAAGTGCTTGTCACTCAAGGGGAAGACCTGAATTCTCATCCCCAGCACCCACACAGAAGAGCTGGGTGTGGTGGTACACACCTGTAATCCCATCACTGGGGAGGCAGAGGGATCCATGGGATGTTCTGGCCAGCCAGTCCAGCTGAATTGATGAGCTCCATGTTCAGTGAAAGACTGTGTCTTTGCCTCAGAAAACATAGTAAAGTGTGATAGCTATAGACACCCAGTGTATATTTCTGTAAGAATATACCAGCTCCAGTGTGGTGGCGCACGCTTTTAACCCCAGCACTCAGGAGGCAAAGGCAGGTGGGTCCAGCCTGCTCTATAGAGTGAGTTCTAGGACAGCCAGGGCTACACAGAGAAACCCTAAAAACCTGTGCATTCGTGTGTGTGTGTGTGTGTGTGTGTGTGTGTGTGTGTGTATTTACCTTATACACCGAGGCAGTTTCAGCTCTGTTGGCTATACATGGAAAGTGAAAAACCCTGAACTTTATAAAACCTTCATCTTATTTTATAGATTTTAATAACATAGTATTGGGAATGTCTGAAAAATGTTGTGTTTTCCTGGCTTGATCCAAATTGGTTGAAAAGATAATCATGTTATTGGTAGGGTGGAGAATACTTGTAATCCCAGTGGAAAAGTAAGGCTGGGTATGAGGCCAGCCTGGGCTACATAGCAGGATCGTTTTATTATTTATACAGTACTCTGCTTGCATGTACACCTGCATGCCAAAGAGGGTACCAGATCTCGTTACAGATGGTTATGCTCCACCATGTGGTTGCTGGGAATTGAACTCAGGACCTTTGGAAGAGCAGACAGTGCTCCTAACCTCTGAACCATCTCTCCAGCCCAGTATCTTTTCTTAAACAAAGGATCCTGTTGTTCTTGGATTATATACTTTATTCATGTATTCAGCTGACTTGTTTGTTTTGTTGTTTTTACATGACATGAATTTTCTGTGTAACAGAGTCCTGGCTATTCTGGACTTGTTTTGTAGACCAGGCTGACCTCAAGCTTACAGAGATCTTCCTGCCTCTTCCTCCCAAGCGCTAGAATTACAGGTGCGAGCCACCACTGGCTGGCCCCAGTGACCCTCCTGAACCCTCAGAGTATAAATTGTCTGATGCTCTAAATCAAACAAAATAACAAAGTAAAGCACAGAAACACAAAATAGAGTGTGCCAGTGACTCACAGGAAAGCTTTCATATTTTCATTTTGAAATATTATTAGATCAGTTTATGTTTCAGTATCAGATTATTCTCCAGTATAAAAGGACCGTCAATTAAGGGGAAAGGGAAAAATAACACAGATCATTTATTCATCCTGTTTTGAGATGGGGCCACTCTATGTAGCTCAGACTGGACTTGAATTTAGGCTTATCTTGCCTCAGCCTTAGTAGTGTTCATATTGCAGTCCTGTGCCACCATGCCAAGGCTTTGATCCTCTTAACATTATTCTTTTTTAAAGACATGGAAATGTAAGTTTATCATTTCCCCTTTCTTTTTTTACAGGAATACCAGTGTATTCAGTAGCATGGGGCCCTGACTCAGAAAAGGTTCTTTATACTGCAGGCAAACAGCTCATCATTAAACCTCTTCAACCAAATGCTAAAGTCTTACAGGTACATCTCAGGCTTCTGTAAGTTGTTATCTGGCTCTGTGTCCCTGCTAACCTGGGTGGTACTGCAGGCTCTGTCTTCTGTTAGTCTCCATAGAGTGTGAGAGCTTTGAATTTGCAGTTTTACTGGACTTTGCTCTAGATCAGGGAATTTCTGTTTGTGCTCCTCGGAAGGCTCACTTCCCTGTTACTACAGCTCATGTTGTCAGTCATGCATATGTTTTGAGCTCCTGAGTTGTCATGTGATTCAATACAACTGAGCAGCCTTCAGATGACAGCCTCGAGTGCGTAGGTTTGAGATGAAACAAACTTAAACGAAACTCTCAAAAGGAGTGCTGATTTTGTTTTTAATTGTCATTAGTATCCATTCAGACACTGTGTTCTCTCAAAGGCCTAGCATTGTTTTATCACTTTTAGAATGGTGGAGGAGTCAGAATTAGACTGAGAACCAATTATGTGCATATAACTTTATGAATAATTTGGCTTAAGGATAGATGTTTAGCTGACATTTGTTTGTGTGCTAGTCAAAAAGTCTAATTGTTAGGAGCTAAATCTTAAAGAATAGGTGGGGAGTAGAAAAAAATTAGTTATTTAAAAATGTAAGAGAGAGGGGGATAAACAGAACCACACAAATGCAAACAAAACAATAATGGCTGCTAAGAAAGGTCAGACAGGGCCAAAAAAAGAGCAGACTTTTAAGCCAACATGCAGGACTTGGTTATTTGATTCTAGTACTGAAAGACAGAAGGGCTTCTCACCCATTTTGCTAATAAGAGTGTTGTTTGGCTTTGCCTTTAGTGACTTTCCTGTGGCTGTGATAATACGCCATCACTAAGGCAACTTACACTGTTTACTGCTCTAGTTGGTCACGTAAGCCTGGGAAAGCAGGGCCTAAAAGTGAGGAGGACTACATTCTCTTGCAATAGCCAGTTTTATTTAGAGAGAACATCAGACAGTTCATACTCGGAGCATTAAGAAGAGTCACCTGAATAAAGTGTACAGTCACAGGGACAAGCCACATATGTCAAAAACATTTTTTCATAGGCACGTATGAATGACAACAGCTGAAGTAAACTCAGTCCAATCCGCTACACATGAAAACACAGTCCAACAATAACTCTGTGACTTGAAGAAACTGGGGTCACAAGATTCTTGTCTTATTTTCTTGGAGTTTTCTCATAAACACTCAGAATTCTCACATGACTCTATACTTGGATTGTATTTTGACATTACGGAAGAAAGGGCTTATTTGGGCTTACAATTTTAGAGGGTTAGAGTGCATGTCTGTGTGGTTGGGAGCATGGCAACAGGGCGGCAAGAATGGCGCTGGAGCTGGGAGCTTATGTCTTCTTCTGTAGGTAGAAGGCAGAAAAAGAGACACTGGGAACATCGCAAGTCTTATGAAACATCAAAGCCTTACTTCAGTGACATACCTCCTAAGCTTTCCCTAACAGTTCCACAATTAGAGACCAAATATTCAAACTTAGGGGTCTGTAGGGGCCATTGTCACTCAAAATGCCACATTCTAATCACATGGTATAATATAACACGCATTTGGGTCCAACTTTAGAAGTCTTCATAGTCTTTCACAGTCTCAACACATTTTAAATGTTCAAAGTACAAATTTTCTTCTGAGACTCCAGGCATTCTTTTAATTATAATTCCCTTTAAAATAAAAAAGCAAATTATATACTTCCAACATATAGTGACACAGAATACACTTTACCATTCTGAAAGTTGTGTAAGGGCTTAGATTGTTCAATCCTTCCAGCTTTGCTTAACACAGCATACTTCTCTCTCTTGCGTTGGTTCCAGCCCTTGAATGTACCTGTCTTTGGCAGATGTCTCATGGCTTTGGCATCTTTAACATCTTGGAGTCTCCAATGTAAACAAGGCTTCACCTTCACAGCTTCATGCAACAGCTTCACAGGGTCTCCATACAGGCCCTTCCACACACCTGACCTCAGCACCTCTCTTTAACTGCAGGAAAAGGTTCCGCAATTCTTTACTCATGCATCTTTCCTGACTCTTAAGCCAGGACCATGTGAACAGTACTGCCAAGTCAGACTGCTATCATTGAAACCAGCACAGTTCTGGAGTGAGGCATCTAGGTCAGGCCTTCCCTTGCTTACCTCTGTGTGATGGCAAAGCTTTTGCATCCCTTTGCATGTTGGCCTTCTTGTCTCTGACCCAGGACCTACTCACTTAGATTGTTACGATTACTGCCTGGTGTGTAGTAAGCACCTGCTACAGAGTACCTGTTACTGATGCTGTTGTCTTATAACGAACTCATATTGCCTACTTTCCCTTTTGACAAACTAGAGAGTTAAAAAAAAAGTGTAAGGGGGGCCGCTGGAGCAATGGCTCAGCCATGAAGAGCACTGGCTGCCCTTCCAGAGGACCCAGCTTTGATTTCTAGCACTCTCATGGCTCAGTTGTTTGTAGCACCATTCCAGGGAATCTGGTGCCATCTTCTGTGCTCCACAGACGCCAGATGTGCATGTGGTACCGAGACATACATGCAGGAAAACATTTATACACAGAAAATAATAAAATAAAATATTTTTAAGAAGATGTAGGAAGCTTGGTGGTGGAGATTGACAGGCTGCATGAGGTATAAGTGTTCTAAGAGGCATTAGGGCCAGGTGCAGTGGCACACACCTGTAATCCCGGCACTTGGGGGAGGCAGAAGCAGGCAGATCTCTGTGAGTTCAAGGCCACCTTGGTCTACAAAGTGAGTCCAGGAAAGCCAAGGATACACAGAGAAATCCTGTCTCAAAAAACAAAATGACACGTAAACAAACAAAAGCAGCATTAGTTTGGGGACTGAGAAGATGGCTCAGCAGTTAAGCACACTTTCTGCTTTTGCGGAGGACCCTGCTTCTGTCCCAGCACCCACACTGCTGCTAGCTAACTCCTGTTAGATTCAGTGATTTAAGTGCCCTCCTCTGGCCTGTGTGGGTACTGCACACGTGTAGTCCACATATATCCATTCAGCAATTGAACACACAAATTTTTTCAAAAAGAGTGTCAGAGCCAGGCGGTGGTGGCGCACACCTGTAATCCCAGTACTCAGAAGGCAGAGGCAGGCAGATCTCTGTGAGTTCGAGACCAGCCTGGTCTACAGCGTGAGCTCCTGGACAGCCAAGGATACACAGAAAACCCCTGTCTTGAAACAGAGAGAGAGAGAGAGAGAGAGAGAGAGAGAGAGAGAGAGAGAATCAGTTTCAGAAGTTGGGCAGATATAGATTTCAGTAAATAACAAGATCAAGGAAACTTTGATCTGTATTGTACTGTCATTTCTGTATAGACTGTGCATGGTATCTCTCCTTTGTCTGTCTGTCTATCTGTCATCTACATATCTTCCAATCTATCATTTTTCTGTCTTAATTATTTGTATCGATTATTAACCAAGAACATACCCAACAGCTTTGCCTTGTAAAGACTGCTCTTAGAAAGACAAATTTTAAATTGAGGCTCCCTTTTCTCAGATGAATTTAGCTTGTGTTAAGCTTACAAAAAGTAACCAATAAATCCGCAGTGAAATTACACAGCAAAAACAGGATTGTGAAATCTTTTTATTTATACATTTGGCTTATATTCATGTGAGTTAAGACATCTGTAATTAGGTTTAAATAAACAAAACTTGAAAGTTTTTCACATTATCATAAAATATACTGTAGGACTTCTGTGTAGGTCAGAATAGAAGAGAAAAGAAAAAGTACCCATTGTCACAACTTGCTGCAGCAAAAGAGAAGTTAGAGTATAATTAGAAATGTAATGCAAATTATCCATTCTTCTTGGGAATCGAAACTTGCCACAGTTCTCTGGGAGCATAAGCACATGTAACTACGTACGGATTGTCCACAGAGAGGAATGCTTTTCCATGTGGGCAGAATGCAGTTTAGCTGTAAACCTCACTTCCTTTAAGACCTTCTGCATACTCAGAATCTGATACTATACAAGGAAGCATCTTTATTCATTCAGTATAAATATGCTGCATATCTGCTGTATGCCAGTATGCTAAGTATAGGATATTAAATAGAATAAAGCAGGGCTTGGGGAGATGTTCCAAAGTAGGTCAGCATGTGTGAGGCCCTGGGTTTGATCACAGCTTCACACACACACAAAACAAACAAGCAAACAGAAATTGTCCTCAGCTTATTTTGTAAGAAAGAGAAAGAAATAGAAGATATTTCAAATGGATTAAAAAAAAAAAAAACCTGCCAGGAATGTTAGTACATGCCTTTAATCCCAGCACTTGGGAGGCAGAGGCAGTCCAGTCTTTGAGTTCATGGCCAGTCTGCTCCACATAATAAGTTCCAAGATAGCCAGGGCTACACAGAGAAATTCTCTCTCAGGCAAATTAACTAACTAACTAACTAAATGTCTAATTAACAATTGGAAATTAGGAAACATGAATTACATTTAATAGCAATATACCCATGCTTATTTTCTGGATTATCAGTTTCTGTGTGACATATATACATACATATATATATGTGTGTGTGTGTGTGTCGACCTACTTTCTATTAATCTCTGGATTATTTATGTTTAATAACAAGAAAAATGTGCTTGTCTTATAGTTGCAAATTTCTAGGTAACTTGTATATGTCCGTCTATAGGCATTTTATACATATAGAATATGTATTTATTACAGAAAACATTATTTCATTTTATGGTAAATCAAGAGAAGATTGGTAATAACCCAATTATGACCCAGATCCAGAAAGGTAAAGAAAAATATATAGAGAGAATACTAAACTGTTTGTGCAGTAGAGATCGAAACGACAGAAAACAGCCTGGCGTACAGCTAACTGGGAAAGCATACTTTTCTGTGTGAGATCCTAGATCATTTTCTAGCCCTCTCTCCTACCCCTTTCTGCAAGGGGGAAAAAAGGGACAGAACATTTTGTAAGTAAGCATGAAGACGGTATCACTAGGAAGACCAGTAGTACAACAGAGATTTGAAGTCAGCTGATATTGTAGATTATATAACATCTATTCCAGTTTATTATGCTAACGTCAGTCTTGAAACAGTTTAGCAGTAAGCAGCTTCCAACTGGAGTCCAGGCAGCTGGCTGGATATAAGCTATAAAGAGGAGGTCATGGGCTAGCTGCTTTCCTTGATGTAAATTAGAATGAAACAAGCAAATGAGAAATTGCACAGTGGCTATGGAAGGAAGACAAGAATCCATGAAAGGACGATTGGAAAAAAATAAAAGGAGAAGAAAGAAAGAAGTGCACTAGAAAGAGGTGACATGCTGAGCAGGATGGTAGTCTGCATTGTCCCAGCTACTTAGCAGGCTGTGGCCGGGGACTTTAGGCCAAGCCGAGCAACACAGACCCTCAGCTCCTAACAAAAGGGTAAGGCCACAGAAAAAGGTATTTTTATAGAAAAAAAAATAACTTCTAAAGTGTTAGGTAATATCTTTTTCCCTCTTCATAGTGGAAAGCCCATGAAGGCATTATTTTAAAAGTCGATTGGAACTCAGTCAACGATCTAATTTTATCTGCTGGTGAAGACTGTAAGTATAAGGTATGTGCCTTAGCTTCATTTCCTGTTACTGTGATAATGTACTCTGACAAAAGCCTTTCAGAGAGGAAGGGCTCATTTAGCTTACAATTGTAGGTTCCAGTCTGTCTTTGCAGGCAGGGACTTAAAGCAGCTGGCCACACCAACAGTTTGTTTTTTCAGTGCCTACAGACCCAGAACACAGGGGTCATGCCCCACAATGAGTGGGTCTTCCGGCTTCATTTTGACACAATCAAGACACAACCCCACAGACACATTGCCAGGCCAACTTGCTAGACAGTCCCTTACTGAGACTGTCTTCCCACATCAGCCTGTATTGTGTCAAGTTGACAAATTAAACTGACTGTCTCGGTATATAATGTTTAGATTTACTATTGGCTTAAAAAAATAGAATTTAGGGGAAATGCATTTAGCAAATAAGACTTTTTTTAGTCTTTTATCTGTAATAATTGAACAAATTATTTCCCAGCTTTAAGTGCTATTTAAAGTTTTCATAATAAAATTATTTAATAAGCAGCAACATCTCAATTCAGCTCTTGGGATTTTTTTTGGTTTGGTGTGTGTGTATGTGTATGTGTGTACATGTGTGCGTGTGTGTACGTCTGTGCACTTCAATTTAAATTGACTCATTTCTTTATTCACTTATGTTTAAAAAAAAAATCAAACCTCCTAGCTTCCAAAATATTGGTCAGTTTCAGACCAAAATAATTTGTGAAAGCTAAGATGTTTCCCCTTTTCTTCATGGATTTGGTAGGCAAAGATTCTCCTGTTGAGGTGTACCCCTGCCTCCAACAGTAAAATTTAGTGTAACTGTAGTTGGCAGGGACTTTAACTGAAAAAAATTATTAGAGAAATTTCATTTGGCAGAAAGAAATTCTAAGAAAAAGTAACCCTCGCCAGATTTGACTACTGAATTTAAAGTCCTTAAAATGGGTGGATTTAAAATTTACTTCAGGTTTAGTAAGGCAGTGAAACATTTTTTCTGAGGCGTGTAAATTTCCAGGGATATTGCTTTGCCGTCTTTGTGTGATGGTCACGTCTCTAGTTGATGACTTTATTGTTATGGTTTTGATTTTGTAGGTTTGGGATAGTTTCGGGCGCGTGCTGTACAGCTCTCAGCCTCACGAACACCCTATCACCTCGGTCGCCTGGGCGCCCGATGGAGAGTTGTTTGCTGTTGGGTCGTTCCATACGTTGCGCTTGTGTGATAAAACTGGGGTAAGTTACAGTGACGAGTGACCACAGCCGTGAGTGCTGTGAGTGCTGCCACAGCGCTCGCTTCTCAGAGACATTCTCAGTCAGTGCGCTTGACTCAGCCTCTCTGACTGATCAGTTCCTGGGCTAGCAAATTAAATGGTTTGCAACTGAAGAGTGGCCATAGTCTCTGTTATTTGTCTTTTTGGAAATACTTGTTTTGAGCATGACTCTGAAGATTAACACTTCAAATTTATGTCCACTTATGGAGTGCACATCTTTAAGTTTTTTATTTTTTTTGGTATACATATGTTTCACATAAAATTTTAGTCACATACTTTTTAAGGAATTAATAGTAAATTTAAAAGTTAATTTTAGTGCCAGGCACAATGGTACACAGCTTTAGTCCTCTTACTTGGAAGGCAGAGGCAAGCAGATATCTGAATTCGAGGCCAGCTAGTCTATGTAGAAGGGTCCAGGCTAGCCAGGAACAGTGAAGCCCTGTTTCAAAATTTAAGCAAGCAAACCAGTCTTTTAAAATCCCCAAGTAAAGTGTATTTCTTTCTGAAGGATTCGTGTTTAGGGAGCTCGGGAGGTGCTTCGGCTGGTTATCAACTGCTGCGTAGGCATGAGGGCCTGAGTTTTGATCCTCCACATACAGATCAAAGCCAGGCACAGAGCATGCTTCTGCCCAGTATTGGAGGCTAGAGGAGACATAAGGGTTCCTGTCACTCATTAGGTATTTGGTTTTGTTCCAGGTTCAGAGAGAACCTGCTTTAAAACTTAGAGTGGAGAGAGATAGAGAAAGATACTTGATGTCAACAACTTCTGTCCTCCAAATACATACATACCTATGTGCACATGTGCACACACACAAACATGCACACATGTGTACCGCATGCACATACAGAGGGAGAGAGCTCACATGAGTATTCATGTTTGGATACATGTAAGGTTTTTTTCTTTGCAAGAGTACATACTGTGTTTAGAACAGAATTCTGTTCTGGCAAATGCCAAGCTTGGGAACATTTACCCATTGTTCTTGAAGAATTAATTTTTCATTAAGGTGCTCCACAGCAGTAGCATATGGCTGTAAGAGTTGGTATGTTAGTTTCTGTCACTGTAACAGTGGAGAGGAAATGAGCTTGTGGAATAAAAGATTTCTCTTGTCTTCTGGAGGTTCCAATCCACAGCCGTTTGGGTATGTGGGAAGCAACATCAGGCAGCTGTGTGTGGCAGAGCAAGCCAGGAAGTGAGGAGGGCATAGCACAGGCAGGGGTCCCACAATCCCTCTCAAAGGATGCTCCAAGTACATAAAGACTTCCTTCTGCATCACTCTGCCCTCTCCAGGTTCTTCCACCTCCTAAAGGTGAACCCCTGAAGACTGTTCAAGTCTTTAATCTTACCATCATCTTTACTGTTTGCACGCTTTCTTAAGATAGCCCGTAATAGGACATAAATTATTCTCATTTTGTGTTGTTTTACTAGATATGTTGCTTGAACATTACAATAATTGAGCTATATAAAGTTAGCATGCACAAGTATTACTTAGGTATTGCTTAAAGGTATCTTCTTGGGTTCTATATTTTACATTTTATTTATTTTTACTTTTATTTTTAAGTATAATTTTTTTAATTTTTTGAAAATTTCTTTCATGTGTACAGTATATTTTGTGTTCACCCCAACTCCTTGCAGATTCACCTTCCATCTTCTCGCTTCCTCCCAGATTCATGTGTTCTCACATTTAAGGTTTTCCTTTTTTTGCGAGACAGGGTTTGTCTGTGTAGCCCTTGATGTCCTAGAACTCATTCTGTAGACCAGGCTGGCCTTGAACTCATAGAGATCCACCTGCCTCTGCGTCCGATTACTGATATTAAAGGCATATTGCCACCACCACCTGGCTACAAAATTGAACAAAAAATTTTTAATGATTTATTTTTAGCTTATGTGCATTGGTGTTTTGTCTGCATGTATGTCTATGTGAGGGTCTCAGAAGCCCTGAAACTGGAGCTACTGACAGGTGTGAGCGGTCATGTAGGTTTTGGGAATTGAACAGGGGTCCTCTGGAAAAACAACTGAAAAAAACCAAACCAAACAAAAACCTCTTGAATCATCTCTCCATCCCTTTTAAGAAACATTTTCAAGTAGCCTGCAGAGCCCAATATGTGCTGTCCATATGCTCAGGGGTTCTGGACATTCCTCTGGAACCCTCCCAGGGTTTGCACCCCCCTCAAAGAAAACTGACTCTCCCTCCCTGGAGGCATCAGTGTAAATAAATAGATCCTTAGCTAGGGGTTCATGAGCCCTCCTCCCTCCGTGTTGGATGATGGCTTGATCTTGTGCAGGCCTTATGTAATCACAGTTGCCTTGTGCCCATGAGTGTGGGTGTTCTGGCATGTCCAGAAGACACTGTTTCACTCCTCTCTACTCCAATTTCTGCCTCTTAAAATCCTTTTGTCCCCTCTTCCACAGTGATTCCCGAGCCTTTGAGGGACCAGGGTGTGGTATCGATGTCCCATTTGTGGCTGAGCACTCCATAGACTTACTCTCTGCACTTTCAGTGTGAGTTTGCGCATTAACTGAGTGAAGGAACTCACTCATGAGGTCTCAGAGCTGCACTAAATGAGTTGATGGGTGTAGAGATACTTAGGGAGCAGTTTAATGTCTGTCTAATAGTAGGAGGCTTCCCTGGGGCCAGTGAGGTCATGGATTCTTTTGGGCCCTATTTGTAATGTGCCGAAGCGAAATCTTACTCCAGAAAGTTATTTCTTAGACATAGGCTCATGGTTCTGGTCATTTTTGTGTATGGGTTGCTTGATAGCGCTCAATGGTCTTAATACCTAGTTATCATGAATCCCCTTTCCCAGCTCCTGCCTCTTCATAATCTAATTTCCTGTCAAAAGAAGGTTTAGAGCCACTTGCTTTGTGGCTCTTAGTGGAGACCAGGGGTAGCCTGGGCAGTTTCACAGTGCTGATTAGGGAATGCCTCTGTGTGGTATTTTTCCTGTGGAGACGTAAAACAAGCATCTTCACCCTAGGCACCCAGTGCCTAGAATGGCACTGAAAATAGATCAAGGATTCCACCCAGATCTGTCTTGATAAGCCCAAGAGTTTATTAGGGTTACTTACATAGCTCAAGTTTTGTCGAAGTATTATTCTAGCAAAATGTGGAAGAGGAAACTGGCAATTGTTCTGTTTTCTTAAAATGCATTGCCCTCAACTCTTTAAGAATGGGAAAGAAAGATTATATACAATTATTAGGAAAGATACCCATGATAAGCCTTCCTTCCTTCCTTCCTTCCTTCCTTCCTTCCTTCCTTCCTTCCTTCCTTCCTTCTTTCTTTCATCCCTTCCTCCCTCCCTCCCTCCCTCCCTCCCTCCCTCTCTCTCTCTCTCTCTCTCTCTCTCTCTCTCCCTCCCTCCTTTCCTCCCTCAAAAAGATATCTACACCCAAATAGAGGTGAGGGTGGCAGATAAAGCAGGCAGTAGACAGACTCCCAAAAAACCAAGGAAGGAGAAGAGAGGAAGATAGATAATGAATAAGGCTTTGGTGGCCTCTCCCTTTCACAGAGGAATCCATTGAACAACATACAAGACCAGGGTCAGACACACATGAGAAGACTAGGGAAGACACTTAGCATTTGTCACTGGTGTCTCGAGGACAATGCATGAACAAAAGAAGAGGTAAATCAGAATTGCTGGTGGTGTGGCTTGGTGCTTCAAGAGTGCCCCATGTACAGCTAACTGGCCAAGCATTGGTGGGTAAGTTTTTTTCTTTCTGTTTGGCTGTGTCAGGTCATTGGCTGACTGTTGAATAACAGAATGAAGACTTCAGTTACCGTACAGGAGAGGAATAGTCTATGAGCAAACAGTCTGGAAAAGTTGCTTAAATGGGCAAATGACTGCTGCTTCCATCAGGCAGCTATACAGACAGAAAGGGGTCTGATTTCCAGAGTTACTCACTTGGTGATATTCCAAATATCTAGTTTTCAAAATAAAGAAGAAAAGATAGAAGGGGGAAAAAAGAGGTTGACAAAAACCATTCCTAAGATATCCAACATCGTGCTGTTAGACAAAGACTGTATGCTCAAGATAATTAAAGAAGTGTGGATAAATCATCAAAAAAAAAAAAATTTGAGACAGGGTTCCATTGTGCAACTCTTGCTGACCAGGCTGCCTTCAAACTTGGAGAGATCTGCCTACCTCTGAGTGCTAGGGTTAAGGTGTGCAACCAAAGAAATTATTTTAAAAGAACCTAATTGAAATTTCTACGGGTGAAAATATAATCAAGGGCTTAAAGAAGTATAAACACTCCCAGAGCTCAAAATCTGTGTCTTAAAAAGCAAGTGTCATGATTCTGAAATGGACAAAGCAGTACATTTTTCATTTACCAGAAAGTGTGAAAATTGGGCTGGAGAGATGGCTCCGAGGTTAAGAGCGCTGGCTGCTCTTCCAGAGGTCCTGAGTTCAATTCCCAGCAACCACATGGTGGCTCCCAACCATCTATAATGAGGTCTGGTGTGCAGGCCTACATGCAGGAAGAACACTGTAAACATAATAAATACATAAATATTTAAAAAAAAAAGAAAGTGTGAAATTGGATATGAACATTAATCGGGATAGCTTTTCTCAATTATTACGTGACACTTTTGACATACCTGTTAGGCATTTATGAAAGTATAAAATACACTCTGAGACTTACATCTCCACACTGTATGGCTAAGCAGGTGATGTAATGGTCCTGGCTGCCCATCCTGACGACCTGACTCCGATCCTGAGACCCACATGGCAGGAGGAGAGAACCAACTACATTTTCCTCTCCCACACATGTATGATGTGTGCACGTATACACAAATGAATAAACGTGAGAAAAGAGTTAAGCTGGAAAGAGATAGCATTTAACCATTTATGTGCATGTGTGTATCGGTGTGTATGTGTGCCACATGTGTGTGGGTGCCTGCAGAGACCAGAAAAGGTATTAGATCGATCCTCTGGAGCGAGAGAGTTACAGGCAGTTCTGAACTCAGGTGTTCTTAGCCATTGAGGTATTTCTTCAGTCTGAGGTAACATTATTTTCAGTGAAATAAATGTATTAAAGAAATCAAAAAATATGCACGGAAAATGAACATTACTGGATGCTCAGTAAAATAAGTCACAGTGTAAGTGAATTGCTTATGGAATAAAATTTAGACTTATGGTTCCATATTTTTTCTAGGTTCTATAAGACACTGTATTTTTAACTTTAGTGTCTAAAAATGGGATTCAATTTTACATAGGTATTTTAAGTAAGCATTTGGAATATGGTAATGAAGTACACTAGTTATTAAACAGAAAAGGATTCAGGGAAAAAGATCTGAAGATGCAAGGTGCTCTTGGCTTCCTAATTAACTGGCAATGCAGCTTTTTTATGTATCAGTAGGGGGTGCTATTGGTTGTACAGAAGATAACTTGTAATTCTCATTTTCTCTGTGAACATTCAGACTTTCGTTTATTCATTCACTCATCCATTCTATGAAAATAAATTTAACAATTCATTACCTGCAGGAACTTGCCTGTCTTATGTAACTCTTCATTGTCAATGATGTACATAAATTACAAATTGTCTCATGTTAAGAAGAAATGTATGAGAATGTTCCTAAATACCTCTTCCATGAAGAGTGTAAGAACTGCTTTTCTTTCTTAAGCAAAATTTATGTGTATATAAGTTAAAAATTTTGAACTATGCCAAACAAAGATTGTGCTTTTGCAGATCCTTGCAGTGTAATATATGTTGTGTAAAATACAGTTGTGGAGATGTAAGTCATTGTTGTAAATTTAAACATTTCTTTGTTGGGAAGTGACTTGTGTAGCAGTTTCAGAGAATACAAGAAAATAAGTCTCATGCTATATCCTTTCTTACCATACATTGTAAAGTTCTTTATCTTATGAGTATGGGTGTTTTGCCGTCATGTATGTCTGTGATCGACATCCATATGTGGTGCCCTTGGAGACCATGTGAACACACTGGATCCTGTGGATTTACAGAGGGTGTGTTCCAGAAGAGACATGTAGTTTTACTTTAGCTTAACTGCAAAATATTCAAATTCCAAGAAATAAAACTATGCCCCAAATTACATTCTTTTAAAAATCACTGTAGTATCTTAAAAGGTGATATGTGCTTGCTTTATAAGTTTTTACTTTTATGGAGCAATAAATCAAATTTTTCTCCTCTTCTTTTTCCATCTAGTGGTCGTATGCTTTAGAGAAGCCCAACACTGGCAGCATATTTAATATCGCATGGTCTATCGATGGCACTCAGATCGCGGGAGCCTGTGGGAATGGCCATGTGGTCTTCGCGCACGTGGTGGAACAGCGCTGGGAGTGGAAGAATTTCCAAGTCACGCTAACCAAGAGAAGAACCATGCAAGTATGACCATGCCCCAAGTCGCCCAAGTCTGCCTCTCTCTGTTACAGAGGGCCGGGAATTTCTTCATTGAGCACATCTACGCGTTTATAGACATCAGTTACGGGTGAAGGTCATGACATAAGACCCTTTCCTGAAAGGGTCTGAATGCACGAGGTACTGCGCTTAGCAGAGCACAGGCTAATGACATTTGAAGCCTTTGGGGAGTGTGATGCACGTGAAGAAGGAGGGTTGAAGAAGTCAGACAAGTAGAGATAAGTCAGATTTCATGCCACAAGCTGATCCAAGGCAGGCCCAACCTGCTATCTACTGACAGGGCTAAAGTAATTTTTTTCTTAATGGGTAATTTATTTAACTTTTTTAAAAAATGCTTCATAAGAGTTAGGTAGGGCAAGTAAAACTGGGAAAGATTTGGGAAGCTGCTCTTGGGATTTAGGAATAAGGAATGGGAACATATATGTATGTATGTACATATATTTCGTATCTGAGACTCTGACTGCGGCCCGTATGACAAAGGACAGATATACAAGCATTCACATTATGTAATGCCAGTTTTATATGACGTTATAGGTTTGATGACAGACAGCTGTGGGAAAAAGTAATAAGGCAAAAAGATCTGCTCTCAGACTAGGGGATCAGCAGGCCTGCTGTGTGCAGATCCTCCACCACGTCCCTCTGCTTTCAGTGATAGGGCTGTCACCCCCTTCTGTAGAGAGACTTTGCATTAAGGGTCTCTGAGCTGTTTCAGCGAAACGTCAGAAACTTGCTGAGTTTTATAACCTACTGAGGGCAAGTTAATCGGAGAGGCAGGGTAACCTGCTCCTGTGTCTTCCCATCCCTTTGCCTGGGGATAATATGCCAACTGCCATGTTTGGGGGTTATTGTATGGTTTTGAAGTGGAATATTTTGTAGTTTAATACACAGAAATAGGATATGTCAGTGGGTCAGTTGTAAGCATCTAAGGACTGGGCACTGTGTTCTCAGTTTTATTTCTTCCATTAGGCCACCACTAGCTCAGTGCCTCCCATAGAATAAGTGTCCAACAAATATATCAAAACTCAGTTGAAAGCCAGGCACTGTGGTGCGCACCTGTAATCCTAGTACTAGAGGAGGCAGAGGCAGGTGGATCTCTGTGAGTTTGAGGCCAGCCAGGAAAGCCAAGGCTACAGAGAAACCCTGTTTCGAGAAACTAAAAAACAAACAAACACCTCAATTAAAGGTCTGAGGAAGAGTGCAGGGACTGTTGACCTATGAAGATTCTCTGCTAAAGAAAGAGGAACTAACTCTACCTCCTCCTCATCCTCTCTTCTCTATCAGTTGCTTCTGTCTTCTGTATTCATAGTCATATGACTTACATTCCTGTAAAAGTTTGGAAGCATTTAAAGTTTAACTTATTAAAGAACTTTGTTAGCTCAAGCATCAAGATTTTAAAATATGGATAATACGTTCCCCAGGCTCAAAAATTGATTCAGTAGAATTTTTCTTTGCTTTCTTTGCTTCTTTTGAATATTTTATTGGAAATGTATTCTTTAGTGTATAGAATCTCCATATCCGTACTATAGCATTATAAATTAATTTCACTAACAAATAAATTCCACTAACAGTATCAGTTGGGGATCTCCCTGCTCATCCAGAGCCTCATCTGATTTCCAAATTCCCCAGAGTTTCAGGCAGATTCCATCATCATACTGCATCTATAAAATGCTCTCTATCTATAGCTTAAACATAAGGGCATTTCTGTTCAATATAACTGTAGCACCATTACCATACATTAATAATAATTCTTTAATTTTAGAAACTGTCAACAGAATGCTCAAATCTTCAGATGTCTCCTACATGTTAAAATTTTAAAGTTTGGTTGAGTCAGGATTCAAGTGATTACAATGGGTTTGTACATCAAGTCAGTCTTGGTCTGTAGTTTCCTTTTTTTTCTTTTTGTTTTTCGTTCTGTTTCTTCTTACCTTTCTTTTCTTCCTTCCTTTCTTTATTTATTCATTATAGGAAGCCAAATAATTTGTGTCATAGTTTTTCATAATTTGGACTTTATAGATTGTATCCCTGTATTGTGCTGTTTTTGTTTTGTTTTCCAATGCTGGTGATTGGATTCAGGACCTCATAATCTGTGGGGCAAGCACACTCCTGAGCTAAAACCTCATTCCATCCATGGACTAGATTGACCTGCCATTCTTGTCTTCGGAACTTCCTACAAACTGACAGTTGTATCTAAATGATAGTGAGTGTGTGTGTGTGTGTGTGTGTGTGTGTGTGTGTGTGTGTATGTATGCATACATATATATTTGTTGTTTAACTTGGAACCAAAAAATGACATTGTCTCCAGGACAAAGAATTGCTGGTTTGGGACAAAACTGTTTTATTCATATGTGTGTGAGGTCTAGGCAGTATATAGTACTATCAAAAAAGTTCTAGTGTTATAAAACTCTCCTGAAAACATAGAAGTGCTTCTACATAAGAGTTTTAATTTGGAAATAACAATCATCTCAATGACTAGATAAAATTCACGTGAGCCTACATATGACATCTTTTAAATGGCTTATTGAATTCAAGTTATCCTTAGAGGCAAAATGAGTAAGTTAAATGTAAATAGAAAGTTTTTTTAATTTATAAAGGGTTCTACACTCTGTGATTATAAAACGTTGCATTTTTGTTGAGTTGGAACTATTCAGTGTTTTTTCTTCGGATAATATTTTTCATTTTTCAGTGGATACTTATGAGTTATGCTTTCTAGGTACTAGGCTAAGCAATGAGGAACAGACAGCACTAAATAAAACAAATTTGTTCTCTGTTCTCATGGATCTCCTAGGTTAGTGTCTTAAAACTACCCCATACATTAACGCAAATTAATTTAAGGTAAGAAATTAGGGAAAGAAGAAATTGGTTGGCTTATGTAAAGTCAGGAAATAGGCTGAGCTGAGGCATTATTGGTTTGGTAGATCAAATAATGTCAGCAGGATTCATCACACTCTTTTAGTCTTGTTTTCCCCGTAATTGGCCTCATTTTCAGAAAGGCCTTCTCTATTTTGTGCTTTTGGTATTTCTAGTGTTGCACCCTACCAGGTTAAGTCTGAAAGCTCATTTCTTCTGGTAATTCCGGCAGGAGTCCAAGATTCCAGTCTCACACGCTCAGCTCGGGATAAAGGCTGAAGGAGGGGAAAGTCAGCCTCCTCTAAACCACCTAGTAACTGAGTCTGGTGGAAGGAATGTCACCAAGGGAAATCAGGAAATACTTGATTCTAGGCAAACGCCCCTCCCCTCCCCTCCCCTCTCCTCCTGACAGAGAGCGAGACAGAGTTATAAGAGAAGTATACAAGAGAGACAGACAGAGAAAGGATGAGGAGGCATGGCTGCAGGGTGGGCGTAGCTGGCCACTTTGTTGTGGCAGTCAGGAAGCAAGCGACCTTAGGCAGAAGGAGAGCTGGCCTGCAACTCTTAGGCTCAGCATCTGCAGCCTCAGACCTGCCAGCTGGGCTTATGTCCCGAAGGTACCAAGACCTCCTAAAGCAGCGGCACACCTAGGGCTAATATGGGGGACAGTTCACGTTCTTACAAGAAAAGCCAAAAACTTCTTGGAACATATGTTCTGTCAGTCCCTGTGAGTAGGCTTCTGCTGACGGTTTGGTTAGCTTCTGTGGCTCAGGGTCTCAAGGATGCAGTGAAGGTGTGGGTAAGATCAAGGCTTATCTGAAGGATGACTGGCTTTCATTTCACCAAAGTTTTTAGAGCTCAGGGCTTCAGGTTCTTGGTGGTCACTCAGCAGGTTTCTTTCAGTTCTATGTATGGGGCTTTTCCATATGGCAGCTCATGCCATGGCAGCTCCCTTTAGCAGAAGAAGCAGGTGAGAGGAGCCAGAGACGCTGCAGGCAAGACATAAAGTCACATTTTTTCTTTTTTTTAATAACCCAGGATCAGAAGTGACATATCACTTGTTTTATTCTGTTGAGTACTAGGTCCAATCTATATGCAAATGGGATGCAAATGGCAGAGCTAAAGGCCTTTGATCTCCACCTCACGATCACAGGCTTAGAAATTCATGTACAATTCATGTATGTACCATTTAGCTACTGAAGCCATTCTACATGGATTAAAAACAAATCCCTATTCTCTCACTAAAAGAAGATACTTTAGGGCCTGGAGAGTTGGTTCAGTAGTTAAAAGCAGTGGCTACTCTTCTAAGGAACGTAGGTTTGATTCCCAGCACTCACAGGCTGCTCACAAACACCTCCAACTGCAGCTCCAGGGCTCTGCAACCTCTTTCTGTGTGCACACGGTGCACGTATAAAACCTCAGATGCACACACACACATAAAATTAACATTTTTAAAGAAGATACTCAACATTCACTCATTTACTGCATTAGCCCCAATTTTTTTCTACTGGAAAGCTATAAAGTAGAGCTTTAGGGGCTGGAGAGATGGCCCGGCAGTTAAGAGCACTGGCTGATCTTCAGAGGACAAACCTCCAGGCCAATTCCCAGCACTCACATGTGGCTGACACCATTAGTAACTCCAGTTCCGGGACATCCAGTGTCTTCTTCTGGCCTCTGATGGCCCTAGCCACACACGTGATTCACAGACATACATGGACACAAAGCTCTCACATACAGTAAATTAAAGATACAGATTTATTTTTTTCTTCCCCTTTCACTTCTCGTATTCCCAATTACAATAATGAAGGGGGAACA
Organism: Meriones unguiculatus; assembly: GCF_030254825.1. Classification (NCBI taxonomy): domain Eukaryota; kingdom Metazoa; phylum Chordata; class Mammalia; order Rodentia; family Muridae; genus Meriones; species Meriones unguiculatus. The sequence goes on along the minus strand of NC_083350.1, from coordinate 173,617,485 downwards.
AGGTTGCTCCAGAGAAAACAGAATGGAATGATTAGAAGAGAAAGTAGCATACAGGGATTACCAAGACCACACCTTAAATCTAGCCAAACTAGAGTACCATAGGAACTATTGTTTGCAGGAGTTTGTTGTTTGGTGTGATGGTTAGTGTAATTGTCAGCTGGATGGGCTCCTGAGTCAGCTGGTGGACAGGCCTGTGGGGACCGTCCTGATTAGGTCAATTCAGGTGGGAAGACCCACTCACTGTGGGTGGGACCGTTTTCCTGCTGGACTATGTAGTAAGAAGGGAAAGTGGTATACTCATCACTCTGCTTCCTCATTTTGGGTGTGCTTGGACCAGTTGCTTCAAGCTTCTGTTGCCGTCACTTCCCAGCTGTGATAGACTGGACCCTTTAGCTGTGCGCTGAAATAAACCCCTTTGCCTTTGAGTTGCTCTTGTCAGAATATTTTATCACAGCAGCAGGAAAAGAAGCTGATATACTTGTCAGTTTGGCAACTCTAGTTTGCCTTTCTATGAAGAACATTTTAGGCATGTGGAGCATTCTCTTACTGTGAACTGTAATTTTAGCAGCCTGCTTTCTTTTGTTGGAGGTGACAAGACTGAATAATCACAACTTTTGTTTGCAGGGTTTGAAGTTTTGTAATTTCCTTAGATGTGCAGTAGAGTTGTGGTTGACTGAGTTTTAATTAATAAACACCTAGATATTGTGTTGAGTTGTTACTGTTAAATGTGGACCTTGACCTGGCGGCTGCTAGGTTCCTAGTTCCTAGTTCCTAGTTCTTGGGTTCCCAGTCACAAGTTCCTATTTTCCTAATGTCAGCTTTAGGATGGGATGAGACTACATCTTCATGTATTGTTTATCAGGCTGCCTTCCAACAGATAATTAGTTTCAAAAGAGAAAGCTGGTATCTTTGTCTGGAAGAAGAGCCTAGGGTTGCTGCTCAAGGAGACAAGGCAGTTCCTGGGCTTGCCTTCATTTCTTTGTTGTTACCCAAATTTTGGCATGGAATATGGATTTGATGTTTATTAGCTGCCAAAGTTCAAGATAAGATTCTTACTCTTTTCATTTCTCGTAAAGACAGAGTGAATAACAGAGCAAGCAATGGAGGATTAAAGGAGATTATGTTGATGAAACAAAAATAAGTAGTAGCTGCTGCTGCCAGCAGAGTCTCATATAGGATTAAGTGAGTATTGAGGAAATTTTATTTATATCAAACTGAAACATCTAAATATAGTGAGGAAGCATAAGTATTATGGGACCATAATGGAAGGGTAGAGGAGAGCATCAACCCCAGATATTGAGAATGGCAGAAGTTGGCTCCCCATTCCCAACCTGGTACTATATAGTTGCTGCCCTTCCATCAACCCTATTAAGAATTTATTACCTTTACAGTTACCAGGCTTCACTCCTTGTTTGACCTTATGAAGTGTCCCCAACCCCCACCCTACAGTCCCTGAGTATGCAGATGACGCATCTTCCAACACCCCTGCTCTGGCCAGTGGTACACAACCACATACCCTTGCCCCAGAGACCCTGGCCACCTCCTCAGGGGAATAAATACCCCCCCCCCCCATTAAATGTCTGTCTCACTGACGCTGTCTCTTGAGAAGGCTTTTTCTCACACACCCACCTCTGAGCAAGATTCTGCAATTCACACACCCACCACCAGCTAAGCTCCCCTCTCTCCAGTCCAGCTCAGTTTGCTATGAGCCTGGACACCCCAAGGGGAGAAGCAGAAACGGGGCTACATAAAGTAGTTAGGGGGATTATTCCTGCCAAAGCCTTGAGCTGAACAGAGTAATATACACATTTTAAAATCCAGTATAAGATGTTACTATGTAAGGTTCTCTTTCTTTCTTTCTTTCTTTCTTTCTTTCTTTCTTTCTTTCTTTCTTTCTTTCTTTCTTTCTTTCTTTCTCTCTCTTTCTTCTTTCTCTTTCTTTCTCTCTCTCTTTTTCTTTCTTTCTTTCTTTCTTTCTTTCTTTCTTTCTTTCTCTCTTTTTCTCTCTTTCTATCTTTTTCTTTCTTACTCTTTATTTCTTTCTTTCTCTTTCTCTTTCTCCCTCTCCCTCTCCCTCTCCCTCTCCCTCTCCCTCTCCCTCTCCCTCTCCCTCTCCCTTCTCTTCTTTTCTTTTCTTTCTTGTCTCACTATGTAGCTCTGGAACTTGAACTCACAGAAATTGCCTGCCTCTGACTCTGCCTCTCAAGTGCTGTGATTAAAAGCTTATACACCAGCCGGCTGAGATTCAATATTATTAAAGCTGTAATATTGCAGTATCTTTAGTTTTGCTGGTGTGTCTGGGATATTTCATAATAGATTGGCTCTATTGTATCACAAAAAAATGAACACTCTGCTTTAGTAAACTCTAGGAAAATAAGAATTAAGAAACTTACAATAATAATTTGAATAATAGCAGGACTTTTTAAAATATGGGATTTTCTTAAAGGTTTATTAACCATCAGTTTGTTTCATAGGATTTCATGTTGCCCTAAGGAGATTAATATATAATGATCCTTAAACTCTTTTTTTTTTTTTAAATCATTCTACTAAAGACTGTCCTTTCAGGAATCATTTCTGTAGTTTGTTATGAATCATTCTGTCTTGAAAATGTTTCTAAGAAAAGAGAGAATTTTGGATCTTTAGGAAGGTTTCTGGGGAGCCTTGTGGTGACAGTGGCGTCCACAGGCACTGAAAGCATGCTCTGCATTCCTTTTAAAAAACATTTACTCTGACAGCTTCCTACAGACAATGGACTTTAGTCACCTCTCCTCAGCTCTCCCGTCCCACTCCGTCCACGCCCAAGGAAGATGCTTTTGATAGACTGCCAGCAAGTACAAAGCTCTGAGTTCTATCTCTAACACGGTATAAACCAGGTGTGGTGGAACAGGCCCCAGGGTGGAGGCAGGAGAGTCAGCAGTTTGAGGTCATCTTTGGCTGCTTACTGAGTTCAAGGCCAGATAGAGATACATGAGACCCTGTCTAAAATTTTATTTTTTAATATTGATATTTACAAAATAATACTTTGTAGGATGGTGCCATCCTGTTGAGTCACTTCAAAAGGCACATGTGTCCACTTGTCTCTTTTAGTGTTAAGATGTTTCATTCTCTCTAGGTGGTAAGCCTGGTTTGTCTGTCATAAAGGATCCTGTTAGTGTGTTTCCAAGCCATGGACCATAGTTGTTTAGTCCCAGGTTTCACCAGAGGTTGTAACACGGATATGTAATTCTAGCATTTCCCCTGTTTATTAGCTAGATTTCATCTCTAGAGGATTTAGTCTCATAAACTATCTGGTTTCCCAGAGATGAGACAAATGCTGAATTATTTTCCTTTATTTACAATTTTTTGAATAATGAGCCAATTTTCTGGAACTCCCAGTGAGCCTCTTTTGTGTTGTTGATGTTATTATTATAAACATATACATTTTAACATTTAAAATTATTTATTTAACACAGAGGCGTTTGCTGAAACTGAAACATCAACCAAAGACCACGCATGAACTGGACCTAGGCCCCCTACAAAGTAGTAGATGGGAAGCTTAGGCCTCATATGGGTTCTCTCTTTTTTGTAAGGGAAGTGGGGACGCATGGGACATGGACTCACTAGCCTGCTTTTTGATCACTTTCTCCTGGTGGGACTGCCTTGCCAGGCCACAGGCACGTTCAGTCCTGATGAAACATGATGAGCTGGGGTAGATAGAAAGGGAGCTCTCCTTTTCTGAGGAGAGGAGAGGGGAGGGAGAGGGGATAGGACTAGGAGGGGAGGAGGGAAGGGGCTATAAGGATGTAAAGTCAATAAAATAATAAATGAGAAAAAGTACTTATTTAATTGTGTGTATATGTGTTTGTGCTGGTGTTATTTATTTAATGGTGTGTATATGTGTTTGTGCCTGTGTTTATTTAATGGTGTGTATGTGTGTGTGTGCCTGTGTTATTTATTTAATGGTGTGTATGTGTGTGTGTGTGCCTGTGTTTGGTTGTTTGTGAGGCTAGATGAGCACAGTGAGTCTTTGGTGCTGTAAGTTATAAGAGGTTGTGAGACACCCAAGTTTGGGTGCTGGTAACTAAACTTGGGTTCTCTGCAAGAACACTGTATACTCTTGACTACTGAGCCATCGCTCCAGCTCCAGCTTCAACATTTTGATGTTGAAGGCATTATTTTATTTAAAACTAAAATTGTTATGTCTTTGGCCAATTGCTCTTTTTTCTTTTTTCTTTTTCTTTTTCAGTAACTTCCTTTCCTTCTGTGAGACATGATAGTCCAGCCCTCTTTGTGTATTTCTTCATAACAAAATATAAGGTGGTAAGAATCAGGAGATTAATTAAGAGCATCCCTGCATTGAACAGAGACATGGGAACACCTCAAAACTCAGCAGAGATTTGCCATGAATTTAAAATTGTGACGGTGCACACCGTGCGCTCTCAATTAGCTCATAGGGCTGAGCTTTGTCTAGTCTGCTGCGCCATAGTTTCAGATAGGCCTTGCGTTTACGGAAGAAGTGTTTATATGGAAACTAAAATAGGGAGCTACATGCAATTATTGATGCTGAGTGATCATGACTTCTAGACAAGATGGATTTGGTTTTCACAGATAAAAATAAATCATGGGTTTATACTGAAGGTCCTAGTTCATGTTTAATGTTGCAGAGAACTTACTTTTTTATTTGTTCTTATCTCATAAAAATTATCTTGGTTCCAAAGATGTTAACAATTCTATAAATATAAGGAAGTTATTCTTGTGTTCTTGAGTTCTAATTAATATTTTTGTTTTTAAAAATATAAGCATGTCTATATCTGAGAACATCCTTTCATTTTTGGATAGAGGCTAACATACTAAGCGTACTATTCTGTATCTTGCGCTGCCACTTTATAGTTCATTTTGTTTTCTAACTGTGTAGCATGTGTGAATGCACTGTGGTTTGTTCAGGCTGCTGGCAGACATTCGGGCTGTTTCTAGTCTTTTGCTTTATTGATAGGGCTGTTGTGAGCAGCCTGCACAGGTGTTGTTCCGTGGGTTTGCTCCTATATCTTTGAGAGAGTATTCTAGAACGAGAATGCTGTAATAGAGAGTGTATCTGCATGCACTTTTGCTGTCTCGTGGCATGATGTTTGGGGAATATGTATGTAGCATGCCAAGCTATCAGAATACCATAACCTGGTAAGTTATAAGCAGCAGATTTTCCCTTATAGTTCTAGAGGCTGGAAGTCCCAAGATTTAGTGTCCTAGTAGGGCATACTCTGTCTCACAGCTGGAACCTTCTTGCTGGGTCCTCATTTGAGAGTGGCAAGGGCCACTTTTTCAAAGGCATGATTGATTTCCTATGGATAGATACCACAACAGGAGTTGAGGGTCCCACAAATACTCAGAACACAGAAATTTAAAGTCCTGCTTAGTAGAATGTGACTTCTGTCTTTCTTTCATTGTTAGTGAGAATATAGAGTGACTAGTTTGTGGCATCATTACCTTGTCTTTCCTTGTTTCTTCATGTTCATGGTAAGCTTATTTATGCCTAAGCGCTCACCTAGAGCTTAACTTAACCACTTCTTTCTTGATTTATTATATTTTATATATTTATATATTAATATATTTAAGTATTATTTTTATGTATTTTTATTTTTTATATTCTTTATTTTATATTTATGTTGTTAATTGACTTCAGAATTTTTAACTAATGCAGCCCAATGCTACAATCCTTGCAAGTTTGTCTGCTCTAAATGTTTTAAGATATTTTTTCACAATTGAATTTTATTCAGCTGTAAAGAAAATGAAATTATGAAATATCCAGCAAAGTGGGTAGAGCCAGAAAGTGCTCAGTGAGGTCAGTGCCAGCATCAGCTCTGCCCAGAGAAGCTTCTTCTTCAGTGGTTCTTGGTGCTGCACAGACTCAGAACGAATGAGTGTAGGCAGGAGGTCAGCTCCCAGAGGGACTGACCAAGAGTCTACGAAGAGGAAACAAAGAATGAGCAAATCAGCCCAAGACCCTGAAAACAGGGTGTAACACAGTGGTGCCGATGGGCTGTTTGTCATGATACACAAAATAACGGTTGTGGTTGACTCAGCTCAGGAACTCAGTAACTGACTGTAAAGGACAGTAGGTGCCAGTTGGGTCATGCCAACTATGCTAGCTTAAAGCAGCTTCAAGACTGCCTCTGTAGGACATCATGCACAGTGAGATTCCTCTCTTCCCTAGGAAGTGTTTTGAATCTTCCTTTTCCAGATGCCCCCCCGCCCCCCGCCCGTCGCCGGGAGTCAGGGCTTCTCTGTATAGCCTGTCCTGGAGCTCACTCAACAGACCAGGCTGCCCAGGAACACAGAGCTCCGCCTGCCTCTGCCTCCTGAGTGCTGAGATTAAAGGCGCGCACCACCATGCCTGACTCCAGCTGCTTCTTAGCTTTCTTTATTACCTGTTCTCTCACATGGAAGCTTTCCTTCTCTGTGCAGCTTGACTTCTTTACTATACAGTCTTTTTAATTATTTTATTTATAAAACCAATACTCCTTCGCTTTTAATTTTTAAAGCAATTATCTCTCTCTCTTTTAAGAACTTAAAATTTGAAGTAAAATCTAACTAAAAAAGAGATATTCTTACTCTTTTGGACAGAAATCATATGGTCTCTTTCCAGCTTCTATATGTCACCCTCTAACTGCATCTCAGCGCTGGAGCATTTTTAACTTCATCGAATTTCTGCATCATTTGGCATGAAGATTAAAAATCCTTATAGGTCTTTTCTATTTATTTCTAAGAGTTTTTTTTTTTTGTATCTGTACTTTCTTGGCTGATTTTTATACCAAAGTATATCAGCTTATGCCTAGATGAATTCTCTTTTGTATGCTTAGGTAATTAAGGGCACATTGAATTTTTCATGCATATTAAAATTTTACTAGCTTATCTATTTAAAATTTTGATTTTTAAAAGTATTGTTCTTTTCTCTTCTCTTCCTCCCCTCCTCTCCTCTCCTCTCCTCCCCATTTCCTTTCCCATCCCCTCCCCTCCCTATCTCCTCCCACCCCCCCACCCCCCATCCCCCGCTCTCCTCCTCTTCTTTGCTCAGGTTCGAAATGTTCTCAATGATGCGGTGGATTTGCTGGAGTTCCGTGACAGAGTCATTAAAGCATCTCTGAACTATGCACACTTGGTTGTTTCGACGTCTCTTCAGTGCTACGTGTTCTCGTAAGCATCTTGGATTTCCTAAAGCTCCCGAGTTTTTGTCAGTGATGAGAGATTTATTTTTAAGTGTTCATATCAATACTGTTTGGTTTTGCCTTAACTTTAGCAAAACTTTACTAATTAGCACCGTATTTCAGACCAGGAAATGAGGAAAAATCCCAAGCTATACACAATGAAAACAGAGGTAACGAAGTCTGTGCTTTAAGGCTAATACTCACTTTTAAAGCTGGAAACCTCTCATGTGTTGTGCTGTTTACTCATAGCTCTGAAGACCGTGGTAGAATCTTAACTCAAAGCCAAGGCCTTCATGTAGACATCCTGTGAAGAGGATGGCTGGCAGGCGGAAAGAACCTAGGAAGGTTATGGTAGCCATAAAAGCACTGGTGACACGAAGTTGTCCAGAAACAGTGAAAGAAAATATGTTCAGTGCCGTCCATACTAGAATGGCAATAAGCCGAGAACATGCCTGGGAATTTAACACACACCTGCTGTCGGTGTGCTTGTAAGCACTGCAGGAAGCAGACTTGATTTGCAGGCCGTGATTATGATGATGTAATCTACAATGACTTTAAGCTACCAGTGTGATTTTGCTGAACATGGAGAGGAGATGCCAAATGGTGGTCAGTATGTGCTGTTGCCACCTCATAGCTAGCGTAGATGTAAACAGCTCGCCATTGTACAATAAGCCGGGTGGGTGAAGTTCAAGTGATGAGTCCCAAGCATTTCTTACCTTTGCTTGAACATAATCTGCCTATCATAGTGAGTTTATCTAATCTCACTTTTAGGCAATTGGCTGTATTTAATAGTCAACTTCCAACATCCTTATTTTAACTACCACAGGCCAGCTTAGCATTCTACCATCTAATCTATCCAGAAAACTCAAGAAACCACTCATTCTCTCAGGAGTTTTTGTTAAGGACATTAAAAAAATGTGCTTGCTTTTATCCTGCTATGTATTTATAGTTTGGCTATTTGATAGCTATGGCGGTAGAGATGGACAGTGTGTCTTTTTACTGTCCACCCAGTGCTTAGCTCAGTATGTGGTAGGCGCTTACAAGTGTTTTGAATAGTGAAATGAAGTATATAAAAGTGTTGCATTGCTATCCTGAGGCCTGGTAATTCACAATGTAACAGTATTGAATTTCATTGACAACTGCTCTAGTTCCCACTTAATTTGTATAAATCTGCAACCAATCAGAATCTGTGGGTTGGTGGTAACCATGTCAGGGGTACTGAAGGATGAGAGGCAGCAGAGAGTGGAGAAAGAAGCAAGGCTTAAAGTTATGTGAATTGTTTTCTTAAATGACAAGAAGGGAAAACAGTGATAATTCAGGGAAAAAAATCAAAAAAGATACTACGCTAAACAGTCCTAGAAGTCCTTTTTTTTTTCTTCAAAAACCCCACATAACCATCACTTTTCTGATGAGCTCTCTAGATAGAAAATGAAGGTTAATTCTAATGACTAAGGAAGAAAACTGAGTTTTCCTGAAACACAAACACGCTTATCTTTATCAGAGCGATTACTGGCACTAGTTTTGAGTAGCCGTTACTATCAGAACTGCTACATTCTTTTGTTGTTTCGCCATATGCTTGCATTACTTTCTGAAAGAGGCATCAAACTGTGAGCCAGCCCTCAGTTGTACACCAGTGTGTGTTTACTCTCTGTAGTCTTCTCTTTTTCTATCTTCTATGTGAAAATGAGGGTTAATCTCTAAGGAGTGGGGAGGGTGTTAGGGAGATGGCTCAGTGGGTAAGAGAGCTTTCTTGCAAGTCTGAGGATCTGAGTTTGAATTTCCAGCACCCAAGAAAAAGCTGGGCAAAGCTGCACATACCTGTATTGTAGGGCAGAGGCATCCAGGTTGGTGGCCAGCCAGGCTGGCATGCTGACCTTCTGCTTCTGAGAGAGGCTTCTTATCTGTAAGGCGAAAAGGTGCACCAGCGTATGCAGCTGCATGCTTGAACACAGAGGAAGAATGGGTGATGCGTGCCTGTAACCCCAGCACTTGGATGTGGAGATAGAAGGATCAGGAGTCCAAGGTCATTAGCACCTTATAGCTTCTTTAAGGCTGTCCCAGTCTGCATGAGACTATCTAAAAAACCAGAACGGGTTCTGTAAAAGTTACTCAGAATAAGAAAACATTTTAAACTATAGAACAAGTTCAGTTCTAGATGTTTCTTCACTCAGCCCAGTTTGGTTTTGTTGTTCAAGGTCTCGCTCTAATCCAGGCTGGCCTAGTGCTCACTGTGTAGCCCAAGCTGACCTTGAGCTCGTTGTCGTTCTCCTGCCTTTGACTGCTAGGATTACAGACACTAGCCACCATGTCTGCCTTCCCCAGTCTTTGAATCACGCTACCCTATTGAAAATAAAAGAGTTATTTGTGCATCTACTCGTCATATTTTTGAGTAAGCATGGTAGTAGAGAGTACTTCAGAGAGTACAGAAATAATTTTGTTTTAACCCAACAAAACACTGGGATATCTATAGGAAAAATAATTATGTCCAAAATATTATTTTTGTTTTTTGAGGCAGAGTTTTACTGTGCAGATTTGGCTGCCCTGGAACGCGCTGTGCAGACCAGGCTGTCCTCAGCCTCAGAGATTGACCTATCTCTGCCTCTTGAGTGCTAGGATTAAAGGTGTGCGTACCATGCTTGGTGCCCCCGAAGCTTAGCTTGTTGAAGTCACATGGCTGGGCGATGTTGCAGCCCAGTGTTTAGTCCAGACTTTTCTAACCCATCTTCAGTGTGCTCTGCTGCTGTTACTTTTCAGAGGAGACATGTTAGATGGCCTGCCCAAACTCAGAGCTAATGAACAGCAGAGCAAGGGCTTATTCTTGGGATTCCTAAATTCATGTACTCTACGTGAGCACTTACTGAAAACCTATCGTGTACTAGTTGCTGGGGCCACAGAATCTCTGCCTTTTAGTTGAAGATACAGACATGTGAATGAACAATTTTAGAGTAATGCGTTAAGTGCTTTAATATAAATATATATATATATGATACTTTGTGAAATTAAACTTACTATTTAAGATGAGTAATGCTTGATTATTAAAATGTGTTTAATATTTGAAATGCTAATAAAATTCATTTCATTGGTCTTTTAGTACGAAGAACTGGAATACACCACTTATATTTGATCTCAAAGAAGGAACTGTTAGTTTAATTCTGCAGGCAGAAAGGTAATTTGTTTATATGCTCACTAATGGATTTAGGGTTTAGATAGCTCATGTAATAGTAAATGACTGTTTAGCATCTCACAAGGGCTGCAGAGGTGATTCTGCTCGTAAGAGCACTGGCTGCAGCTGGGACCAGCTCCCAGCACCTACCTGGTGGCTCCCACCCTCTGACTCATCCTAGGGGATCTGCTGCCCTCTCATGGCCTTCATGGGCGCTGCATGCATGTACATACATATATAGGCAAGCAAAACAGTCAGATACATAAGATAAAAATAAATCCTTTTTTAAAAATCTCACAAAATGATATAGTAGTCATTGGAATCAGTCTGTTTCTATTATATGTTTAATAATTTTTTTAAAAAGTAGAATGGTGGTAATGAAATCTTTTATTCCCAGAATTTCTTATATTCTTAAGATACTGAAAGTTATATATATTAACATTCACTGCATTAAAAATTAAAATGAAGAAATTAAGTAGTTAGTAACTTTAACTATTTAGAAAAGCTCAGTATTGGTAACATTAGAGTAACAATATGAAAGAATGACAACAAAACAGGAGAATTACTTAGCTCCTGTTTTCTGTTTGTTTGTTCTTTCTTTTCCATTTCTATTCAAATACATTTCACCCTAAGTTTATATCAACATGTAAGAGTGCTCCAGGTGAGGACTGCACTGCCAACTTCAGCAGTGCTCCGATGCCCTTCCTCCCTCCTTCCCCTGTCCTCCCGTGGTGCTGGAGACTTACCCCTGGCTTTGCACATGCTCAGCACATACTTTAAGACTGAGCAATACCCTCAGCTCTATTTTCATTCTTAAATAGGGGTTGAAACTCATTGAGCTCATGAGCTAGTGCTAGGCCGTGGCCTGAAATGTGAAAAGTTGGGTTTCCTGGCAAGTCCTTCAGTGATGTGAAACTCTGGGTGATTCGCCTGAGCAAAGTAGACTAGCTGTTAATCAATTTATTAAGCACAATGATCTCCTACTGGGTCGGAGATAAAACTTAGAAAACCTGCTCCAAAAACGTCTCTACACAATAAGACTCAGTGAAGGGTGGAGATGCAGTTGTATTTATCTACAACAGATGTGCTTGTAAAACCTCTGTACAGAATCTCACCCTTCACCTGTCTCTGCTCTTGTCACCCCAGCAGCGTTAGTACAGCTCATTAGCAGGTTTTCCAGCCCAACACACTGTAAATCATTTTGTAAATAAACCAGAACAGGGTTGATGCTGTCGGGCCTAGCGGCTGCTGCAATTACAAGCAGACAAATGACTGACAGAGAAAGCCGAAGGCACAGAACAGGGACTGAGTCGTGTCATCTTCAGAGCCTCAACAGATTCTCAGGAGAATCCCAGCACTTGGGAGGTGGAGGCAAGCAGGTCTCTCAGTTTGAGGCCAGCCTGATCTACAGACTGAGTTCTAGGACAGCCAAGGCTACACAGAGAAACCCTGTTTCGAAAAACCAAAAAACAACCAGACCAAAACAAAACCCCAGAACCAAACCGAATTTCAATTTTTGAATATTCCAGTCTTTAAATACTTATTGTAATTGTAGGATTTAGATTTTTCCCAAACAGTAAACTCTTCTTTAATATGGAAGTGAAAATTATAGTATTTTCTATTAAAAAAATCTTTACTCACGTATTTTTTTAGACATTTTCTTCTGGTAGATGGTGGTGGGATCTATTTGCATTCTTACGAAGGGCGCTTCATTTCTTCTCCAAAGTTCCCTGGAATGAGGACAGATATTCTGAATGCACAGACTGTGTCTTTGAGTAATGACACGATAGCAATAAAAGACAAAGCTGATGAAAAAAGTAAGTCTATCCTTTTGTATTTTTCATATCCAAAGTTCATGCAGTTTATAATGTCGAGAAATTTTTTTCATAAAGTTTCATTTTTTTACCTCCTTATATGTTAAAAAATGTGGAAAAATTATGACTTCTCTGATTTGTTCTAAACAGGAATTAAATAAAAATTAAAATTGTCAGTGCTAATGGAACAAATATATGTTGTGTCAATATTCAAGGACAGTGGTAAATAAATCTTTATGTATTCATCAGAATTTTATTTCAAGATTATGGTTCTAAAATATGTGTTAATTCTCAAGTGTTTAAGCTTATTGGATACTCCTTTTCTATCTATTGATTTGGTAATATGGCAAATGTTGTTCTCCATTGTGCCATTTATTTTCTTTATATATTTTCTAACTAATATTTTAAATGAATAAAGTAAAAGAAAGGTATAAATAATGTAAATTTTTCATGTAAAAATCTAGGCCATGTTAGTGTGTATAAAAGAAAGTATTCCAGTGTTTTGTAATGCCGTGGTACATGAAACCATTTTGGTAAGCAGATATTATCAAGCAGATATTGTTGAGTGCAGCATACCAAGTACTTTTCTAGAAGTTGAAGATACAATGGTGATGAAGATAGACAATCCAGGGCTGGTGAGATGGCTCAGAGGTTAGGAGCATTGGCTGATCTTCCAAAGGTCTTGAGTTCAATTCCCAGCAACCACATGGTGACTCACAACCAATTATGATGAGTATCTGGTGCCATCTTCTGGTGTGCAGGCATACAGAACACTAACCATTAAGTAAATCTTAAAAGAGAGGGGGAGGAGAGAGAGAGAGAGGAGAAAGAGAGAGGGGAGAGAGAGACAGTGACAATCCAGGAAATAAACACAGGTCAGTGAACAAATTTACCGTTGGCTGTTGGCTAATGAGGCGCTCTAAGCAGCTACTCAGAGTGAAAGAGAGGCAGTGTTTCTAGGGACAGTAACTGATAGACAAACAGAAAGAGCCTGGGGTGGGAGTGATTGGCACATAAAAGGAACTCACAGAAGGCGATATTTAAGGGTCAGCATGATATCTAAGGGTCAGCATGAGCCAGAGGGTGGGAGAGGTCAGAGAGGTCAGCACCCATGCTGGGCAGGCATCCCCCACTGAGCTGGACCATTTACTACTTGAACTTTACACTTAACACTCAGGCTGACCCTGGGTAACTGCAGGTGCAGTGTCGTGACCTCGCCTACCTTGCATTACCGAAACTTCACATGCATTTCTTTCGCCCGCTCTGGCAACCACCATCCCGCTATCTGCCTCTCTAAGATTCACTATTTTAGGCACCTTATAGTGGTAGAATTTTGCTGTATTTGTTCTTTGGTGGCTACCTTATTTCACCTAGCCTGTCTTCCAGATGTGCAGGCCTTTCTTTTCTTTTATTCTTTTCTTAAGCTGAATGATATTTCTGGGTGCATGTCTCTGTCTCTCTCCTTTCCCCTCCCTCCCTCCCCACTCCTCTTCCCCTTCTGACCACCTCTGTCATGCACACACGCACTATGTTTTTCTCATCTACTGCTCGGACTGATTGTCTCTACATAAGGCAGTTGTGAGTAATGATGCAATGACCGTTGAGAATGCTGAACCGAGATACGGCAACCAGTGCTTCCCACAGTGAAGCTGATTTCTAGATCACTTGGAGTTCTACGTATAACTTTTTGAGCTTCCTCCACTCAGTTATCTATGGCAGTAACACCATTTTACATTACTATGAACATCAAGCAGTGTACAAATTTTTTCCCCAATTTTTCCATATCTTCTTCACTGACATTTTCCTCTCTCCTTTTGTTGTGGCATTTATAATAGCCATCCTAACAGATATAAAATGATACAGTGGTTTGGATTTGTAAAAATTTGCAATTCTTTTTTCATAAAATTGTTGGCCCTAAAAAATGTCTTGGCTTAAGACTAATTCTTGAATATCGAGGGAAATAATTTAATCTTGGAAGTATCTTCCACATTTCATCATGGGAGATAGTTCTAATTAGCATTTAGGAAAATAAATCACTGCTAGCAGCCTTCAAAAAGAAAACTGCTTAAGAAATAATGTAAAATAGTCATCCGATAGAAAGTCATTATTTTATAAACTACATCTTATTTACACATGTGTTTGCTTTCCCTGCCTGAGTTACAAGATAGAAATGTTTATTTGTGCTCACAATATAAGGAGTTTCAGCCCATGGTTACTTGACCCTGTTGCTTCCGGCCTGTAGCAAGAAAGATCATTATGGGGAGGAACACATGGGAGAGCAGAGGTGCTCGCCTTGGTGTCTGGAAGGCGAGAAAGTAGAAAGGTTAGGGTGTGTGCCCTCCAGAGGCACACCCTAAAACCTGTCTTCCTTAGACTGCAGCGCCTCTTGTCTGGAGTGGCAGGCTGGCAGCCAAACTTCTGCTGCGTTGCTTTGGGGAGGTCCTTACGATCCAAAATAATAGCTGTTGCCTCTTTTTTTCACTCTAAGTTAATGTTAAAACGTAAAGGGTTAGCTAGAAATATGGAAGCACAGTTCTGAAGCCTTCCCTCAAGAGTGCTGGGAAATTGTCGGACTGAGAACTAGCTGAGCTCCCAAAGCAAGTGTTTATAACAAAAATAGGTTCTTGTGGCCTCCCTGTAGCTCTGAGGCAAGCCAGCCGATACTCTTGAGGCCATCAATTTGTAAAAACATACTAAGGATTTACGAAAAAACTCAATTGTTGACAGTCCATTTCCTCCCAAACCTGGTATACTGCAGTCTTGTTCAAACCCTGACTATTCAGAATTCGTACAGTCCCTAAAGTTGAGTGTACTTTTCATGAGATTGCCTTCACTTTCTGTGTCAGCTGCTTGTTGTTCTCAGGGAGCTTTGGGAGTCGACATCATCAGCCATTCATTTGAACTCACTAGACCTCCTCATCCACAGAAGTCAGAGACCTAAAAGCTCCATCCTATTAGTTGCTGCTTGACTTTTGTGATTGTGAACCCTTATCTGTAGTAAAGAAAGTATCCATGAATCTGTTGTTCTAACTAACAGCAAAGAAACTCCTATTTTCTGGAAATGTTGAGGGGTTTTGAAGCTCCCAGCCAAGAACAGGATAAATTATTATTTTTTTCCACATGAGTGTGTAATAGAAACAGCACGGAGTACATTGCCAGACATCATGCAGCTAAGTCCTTAGTGCGTATTTTGTTTCATGAATATGATTGCTACAGAGGTCTAAGTCAGAAGTAACCGGAATTTAATGTTATATCCCACGTTTGGATTTGCCATTGATGAACCAGTGGGCCATTTTCTTAACCAGTAGTAACAGTTTTAATTAGGGAAAATGTGTTAGGAAAAAAAAAATCAGTTCTGTTTTCATAAAAACATGTGACCTCCTCAATAAGTGGAAATTTGATATTGCTGGTCTTCTACTGATAGATGTTCTATGGTCCACAAAGTTAAATAATTTCTCCTAAGAATTACGACAGTGTCACTGGAATTTACCAGCAATGATTCTAATAAAACACTGTTTTTTTTGTTTTCCTAGTAATCTTCCTCTTTGAAGCATCAACTGGAAAACCCTTAGGAGATGGGAAGCTTCTTTCTCATAAGGTAATAAACATTTTCTGTTTCTAGTATAAATGGCCACTGCTTAGTTAATTTTCTTTTAAAATGAAGTTATCCCTTAAGGAAGAAAACAGACTAATTTAATATTTAAAAATAAGTGTATGTCTTGTTTTTTCTAAACACGCCATAGCTTAAGACTAAGGGCAGGGAACGCCTGAAATAGTGCCGTCTGAGGGCAGGTTAAGTGCATCACATGATGTGATGTGTGTTTGCTGACTAGGTCTCTATTGTTTTTCAATAACATGTTCTAGTTTTTTGAGACAGGGTTTCCCTGTGTAGCCTTGGCTGTCCTAGAGCTCGCTTTGTAGACCAGGCTGGTCTCAAACTCACAGGGATCTTCCTGCCTCTGCCTCCCTGAGTGCTGGGATTATAGGCGTGGGCCACCAATTACTGGCAATATGTTCTATTTTACTAAACTTTGTAGACAAAAGTGTCTTTATAACTTAGTGGCAGTTTTCTTTCTGACCTATCCTTAGGCAGCATTTTTTTTTTTTTTTTTTAGGTTTTAGGGTTTTGATACTGTAGTTCAACTTCTTTATTATAGAGGGAAATTATTCTCTATAGAAGTACAAAGCACCCTAAATTGTAAAGTGTGGGTTGCTTTTGGTTTTTATTCTTAAACAAAGGAGCACATTTCATAAAGGTTATCCTCTTAAACAAGTGATATTTGAGAGCTTACGGATGCAATTAATGTTTTTTAGCAATTCCAATAAATTGTTATTTTAAGTTGTATTCCCCCTTTTGTCATTATTTGCTTTACATTTAAATAATGTATAAAGTCATGTAAGACAAAAATATAAAAAACATTAAAATATATTGTTAAAAATGTCTCCCATACCAGTTTTCAGTATTCTACCAGGTAAGAACCACAGTTCCTAATATCTTACATGTTTTTGCTGCAGAGCACCTTGCAGTTCTCCCACCGAACACCATTTTGGAGGTCTTTCCAGAACACGTAATGTTCTTTCCCACTCCCAGCCATATCATATAATACAACACTGTCTGGCACTGTCAGTTTGTCTAACCTGCCTGCTGATGGCTCTGTGAGTGTCCCGCCCAGCTGGGCGTGGTGCTGCACAGCTGCCATCCCAGCATGGGAAGGTGGAAGGAGGATCACACGTGAAAGGAGACTTGGGCTGGTGAGAGGCTCCAAAGAGGAGGGAAGTTTCTGGAATTTGCAACCACAGTGTTGTCTTGTACGTGCTCTGTTATAGCTGTGGCATTAACTCCAAATATTGTGTCAAAGGATTTGAGCATTTTTTTATTTTTAGAGAGTATTATCTTTCTAAGAGGCTGTGTCAGTTTGCCTTCCCACTAAAAGCTAATGTGATGCCTGTTTATCGTCATTTAAATCAAGACTACATAAGCAGAACTTTTCCCAGCAGAATTAAGATAAAACAAGAAGTAAACTTCTTAGCTGTCAAATAACCTTTATTTGGTAAGGAAGGTTAAAGTGAGAATCATTTAATAACATTGAATAAATATTTGTTTTAATATGGTAACTTTTTAACTAGAGCACATATTCTAAGTATAAGAATTTACAATTTCATAGTTACAAGAGTGTAGGTAATTTCTACATCTTATAACTTACCCAGGGCATGTGGATATAACACAAGAAATGTGAAGTTTTGTATGCACTTGGGTATGGTGGTTCATGCTTGTAATCCCACACAGGAGGATTACGCTACAGCAGGAGGATTACCACAAATTCGAGGCCAGTTTAGGCTGCACTGCTAGTATTAGGCCAGTAGCATTGTGTGGAAAGATTCTGCTTCACAAAAGTAAAACAAAAGAAACAACACTGAGAAAGTGATGTTTTACATTCTACATAATAATAATTAATTTCCGATTTTGTTTTATATTTGAAGAAACCTAAGCATTCCTCCGTAATTACAGAGTTCAGAGTAGAACTTAAGTCTGGTGTTTTGTTTTGTTTTTGGCTATAGAATCTCCTGTACCTTAGCCTGACCCAAACTTACAATGTAACTGAGGATGACCTTGAACTCCTGATCCTCCTGTATCTACCTCCCAAGGGTAGGATTGCAGGAATGTGCCACTTCACCTAAATTAAGTCCACACATTATTATTAAGTCAATGATTATCGTTTAGTGCACAGCAAGGGGGAAACTTTGAACACAAACTGCAAAGAATGACTCAGGAGGATTAGAACATAAGGAGAGAGAACAAGGGCTAGACAAGAGGAGGGGAAGCTCTGTTGTGTGATGAGGGCATCCCCAGCCTCTATGCACACAGATATTACTGTCCATGGTTGACTTCAACTTTTGCAGAAACCAGAGTCTGTGTAACTGTTTCTAATATTATACCAACACTAGCTTCTTCTGGTGGCATCGACAAATACTCCTTTAAGGAAAAAAAAAAAAATGATGTATTTACTGATTTGTGTGTGTATCAGTATGTGCACACGTGTGCTCGCATGTGCAAACAGAAGTCAAAGGAGATGACAAGGGTCTTCTATAATTCTACTCCTACTCCTTTGAGACAAGGTCTTTTCATGAACCTGGGCCTCAAGTTCTCTCCACTCAGCCAGAGGCCAAAAGCCCCGAGTCCCTTCCTTCTCCCTGCCTCAGAGCTGGGGTTACAAGCTATCCCAAGTGCCTGGCTTGTTGTGCAGGTGTTGGCTTCTGAACTCTGGTCTTCATGATTGTACAGCAAACTCTGAACCATCTCTCCAGGCCAACGGATACTTCTTTCTTTGTAAATATAATTTATTTGAAATGTTTCTATCTTTATAATGTTAGGATACTAGGATCATAGTACTTAACAAAGTGCTCTTCAGGAAACAAGAATTATTTTTTAAATATGAATTATAGTCTAGAGGGGCTCTCTTTTAAAATATATTATGAAGTAGACTGGCTGGTCTGCCAATTTGAATAAAGGTACATGTATACCTTTATTTTAATAGGTGGTATGCATATAATCCTGGATCCAATTATTGATCGTATAGTCATGATGCTCGTTGAACGCAGAGTTCCTAGCAAAGTCTTCAGACACAGTAGAATGAAATCTACCGTTACACAGCACAGAAATCACTCGTGGATTGAACTGAAGTGAATCCATGCAAACGTGTTTTGAGTTTTAAGAAAGTCATCTTCCTAACTCATTATAGATTAATTCAATATTTAAGAAATAGTCTATTATTGTAGAAAAGGAAAGATGCTGGAGTTAGAAGTCTAAGTTATAAATTCTGGACTTATTTGCTGTTAGCTTTTTCTGACACACACACACATACCCCAAGCAGAAGAAATCAGTAGATGACTATGGGTCTTATGTTTTCTGTTTCATATGAAACAACATGGAAAAAAATTGTGAATTTTAGTGGTCTGAAAACATGAGATATTCCCAGGTGTTTCTAAAGTTTACTTAACAAATCTTTAAGATATAGGTGTTAGGCAATCTATTTAGAATATATTTTATAAGAAACCTTTTCATTAACGTAGACCTCTCACATTATACTGAGACTTGTCGTATAGTTTGCTTTTGTCAGCTAAGGACAGGACAAAAGGGCAGTGGCTCCTACTGCAGAGTTCAGTAGATGTTATTTGATGATATTTTAAGGAACCTTCGGTTGCCAGCAAAGTAACTACACTTTAGTGCTTCTTATGAATCCTTAGTTACTACCAACTTAAAATTACTTAATAAGGGGTAATCATTTCTGAGAACGCTTCTCATTCTTAAGGGTTATTTCTCACTTTTCTTTAAATCTATGTTCCCTGGGCTTAAAAAATAATGAAATAATTTAATAGAGACATGTTACTCTTCAATTAAGTAACACATTTAATTGATTTTGTTGTTGTTTTGTTCTCCCCCCCCCCCCCCGCACTCAATACAGGATTTTGTACTGTAGCCCAGGCTGGCCTCACATTCATGGTCGCTTGCTTCCTGAATGCTAGGAGTATAGGTGTGTGGCGCCACAGTTGGTTTAACTGATCCTTAAGAATAGAAATGTGCTGATAACTTATTAAAATAATCATATCAAACACTAAAATTAATACTTACATACTTTTTGAAATTTTAGAATGAAATCTCAGAAATTGCTCTGGATCAAAAAGGACTTACCAATGACAGAAAAATTGCTTTCATTGATAAGAACAGAGACCTCTATGTGACCTCAGTGAAACGATTTGGGAAAGAAGAACAGATCATTAAACTTGGTAAAATAATTTCCATGCACTTAAAATTTTAATTACTGCCCGTTTTCTAAGACGGTCTGTCATGTATGAAGTAACTTAATGTTTGTGTGAATATGTGAGGTGTAGTCTCACATTTCTTCACTACTTTGTAACTCAGTTTCAACAGCAGATTTTAGCTGTGACTAAATCAGCACTGAAACACCTGTTGATTAAAAACAGAATAGCTCTGAGTACCAAGGTTTTTCATTTTTCAGAGTGTTTGCGTTTGTTCCCTGTTATACAAGCAGAAAGTAGAGAGATAGGCATTACACTAAGTAGGCTCTCGTTTGCCAGCTGATTTTAAAGGCAGATGCTACTCTCCATTGACACTGATGGACCATGACTATTCTTTTTCACTTAAGGAACCATGGTGCACACCTTGGCCTGGTGTGATACGTGCAATATCCTCTGTGGACTTCAGGATACCCGGTTCACAGTATGGTACTACCCCAACACTGTTTATGTGGACAGAGACATTTTGCCCAAGACGCTGTATGAGAGAGATGCCAGGTAATGTTTTGCTGCCCAGGGTTTTATACTGTGACTAAAGCTCTGACTGCCATGCTTTTTCCTGGGTGTTTTTTTTTTAAGTTTAATCAGACTCAACTAAATAAATTGTTCAGCTGAAGCTGGTTTGTTCAGATTTAAGTGATAGACTCAAATTGAAAATAAAATATGAACTATATATTCATCCTTTATAAATGAATATAATTTTCAGGCTTAATCTTTTTTGATGCTAGCTCAGGTGGGTTTTTCTCAGTGTGATTTAGTGATTTTTAACATAGCAGTCTTAAGATTTTTCAGCAATGTAAACTTTGTGTCAACAGAGTACACATATCCGATGGCTATAATAATTCCAAGAGTGTGTTTTCTCAGTTGGATATTTGGGTGATGTTAAAAGTAGATTAAACTACAGTTGCTGAAAAGCCTTAAAAACAAAACCAAAAACCAACTAAATGTGACAGGAAAATTATTTCTAAATTCTCAAGAAAAAATTTTCTGACTCTTTACAAAGCAGCAAGTTAGGTATCTTAGGTCTAAGCCTTATTTTGGTTTTCAAATCTGTATTGAGTTTATTTTTAGTGTTTAAGTTCACAACTATAACAAAACTAGAGAAATGCCAAAATAAAAGCTTATTTTAAGAAGTATTTATAAAGTAATCAGATGTGGTTGCACGCGCCTTTGATTCCAGTACTTGGGAGGCAGAGGCAGGAGGATCTCTGTGAGTTCTAGGCCAGTCTTGTCTACATTGTGAATTCCAAGCTTGGCAGGGCTGCACAGTGAGAAAAACAAGGAAAAACAGTACTAACAAACTAATGAAAAGATGTCAGTCTTTTCATTAGATGTTTGTACTATGAGAAAATAATTTTGGAGCTCACCTTAATTTTTTTTTTTTATTCACTTGCTCTTTAAATACTTTCAAAACCAGTAGCTAAATTATTTGTATAGTTGAAGATTCAAGGATGAAGAGGCTAGTCAGCTCTCTGTGCCTGTAACAGTACTTGAGACAAGCGGCTTGTAAAAAGAAAATGGATATTTTGGCCAAGGTTTCAGCCAAGGTCTGTGGTAACAGAGTGCACGGGCAGCCGTGAGTGGTGAAGTAGAGGCGCTTGCTCCAGGCTGGGAAGGGTTCTCCTGGCAGGAGCTAGGCCCTCTGATAGCTTTCACAGGCAGTGTCCTGCCCCTGGTCAGGTCTCGCTGGGCCCCACCTCTAACAGCTCCCCGGAGGAACAAGCCTTTACCTCAAGGAGCTAAACAGTTGCTCACTGCAGGTGTCAGCAGTGGAGCAACTGAATATGGAATAACTTTTGCCACTTTAAATTGTTGCTGTATTTTGCTTCAGTTGTTTATCTATCTACGTGTTATATTGAAATGTTTATTTGAATATATATTTTGTTTGGAGTTAAATGGGGTTAGGGAGTTTTGAGATTATACATGCTAGAGTTGTTTCCCTAATGTAATACATGTGAAACAAATTGTGCAGAATATAGCTTTGTTTCCCTTTGTTGTCTACAGTGAATATAGTAAAAACCCCCACATAGTGAGTTTTGTTGGGAATCAGGTGACGATAAGAAGAGCTGACGGCTCCCTGGTCCACATCAGCATATCGCCGTACCCCGCTATCCTCCATGAATACGTGAGCAGCTCCAAGTGGGAAGATGCCGTGAGGCTCTGCCGCTTTGTTAAGGTACCTCTCGTACTGCGTGCGTGTTAGGCACTTATCCCATTTGAGGGATGAGTAATAACAGTAGGTCTAAGAAAACTGTTAGCAGGACCGTATCTTCTGTTCTGTTCTGTTTTCTTTTGTTGAGAAAGGGTCTTCCTCTGTAGCTCTAGTTGCTCTTAAACTTGCTGTGTAGACCAGGGTGAACTTGAACTCACAGTGAGCTGCCTGCCTCTGCCTCATAAGTGCTGAGATTAAAAGTGTGTTACCATCCCTGGCTTCTATATCACTTTTAATTTTATTGTTAGTTTTTTAAATTCCATGTTTCATAATTTTTATTTGTAAATTAATTGCTTAGTTGTGTCACTATTATACAGTGGTTCTCAACCTTCCTAATGCTATGACCCTTTAATATAGCACATGTTGTGGTGACCTCCAGCCACAAAATTATTTTATTGCTGTTTCTTAACTGTAGTTTTGCTACTTTTATGAATCGGAATGTAAATATCTGGTATGCAGGATATCTGGTATGCAACCTCCAAAAGAGTCATGGCCCTCAGGTTGAGAACCCCTGGCGTGTAGTTAGCTCAGCTGCCTACTTAAGATACCTATTTTCATGTTTCACTTAGGAGCAGAGCATGTGGGCTTGCCTAGCAGCCATGGCAGTTGCTAATCGCCATATGATTACTGCAGAAATAGCCTATGCAGCAATTGGTGATGTAAGTGAAGCATGTTTATATACTGTGCATTTTTTCTTAACACAATTTATCGTGTTTCTACTATCACTGACCTGTGATATGTTTCTCTTCCCTTTTTTAGATTGATAAAGTTCGATACATCAATGCTATAAAAGATCTTCCATCTAAAGAATCAAAAATGGCCCACATACTAATGTTTAGTGGGAACATACAGGAGGCTGAAACAGTCCTTCTCCAGGCTGGCCTCATTTATCAAGCGATCCAGAGCAACATTAATCTCTATAACTGGGAAAGGTAATCAGAACCCTGCCACAGTCCCAAGACTCATTTGGTCTGTGTGTATTCATCTGTCAGTAACTCAGACAATTCTATTTTCCAGTATATTTAATGGTTTTCTAATGCTACAAGAGAAATTGTTCACTGTGTATAATGTTTAGCTTTGGGTTTCTGTAATTGTTCTCATCTGGTGCAGGAGGAAGCTTCTCTGATGATGGTTGAACAAGGCACTGATCTATGAGTGTAGCAGAATGTAATTTTGTTGATATGTTTTTTCTTTCTTTCTTTCTTTCTTTCTTTCTTTGTTTTTTTTTTTTTTTTGTTTTTTTTGTTTTTTTTGTTTTTTTACCTGTAATACTTGGTTTTACTCTAAGTCCCTGGACTCTTTAGTCTTTGGTTCTTGGTCACTCAAGCGGTGCTGGGTTCCATCTTGTGGAGTGGACCTTAGGTCAGACCAATTATTGATTGGTTACTCCCACAAGCTTTGTGCCACCATTGTCCTCAGCATATCCTACAGGCAGGACACCATTGTAGATCAAATAGTAACCAACAGATCTTTAAACTGTTAGAATTCACAACTCTCTCAGACTATAAATTTCTGTAGCTATCCTATCTACACCTTTCCCTTGAATAGGAACAATAAAATGTATTTTGTTAATTTTTTGATTAATATACCACAATCTGTTTATACTCTCACGATTCAACCATCTATATAATTCAGCTGCTCTGCCTTTGCGCTTTATTTACATGAGTTTATTACTGTTGTATAGTGTATGGGAGATCAGGAAAGGTATTGGTTCTGCAAGAACGAATAAACCGTTTCAATTGTAAGGTTATTAGTTTGGAAAGAGATAGGATGTGATTAATATTATTGAACTGTATTAAATTACTAATAGAACATTATACACCATTAGAATCATGTGAGAAATATGGGAAACTAATATTTACAGTATTCTTCCAACCATTGTTTTGGTAGGGAAGCAGTTGGGCTGATCTTGCTACGTAGTGTGCTTGCCTCAAACTCATATAGCCCTGCCGCCTCAGCCTTCCGAGTGTTGGCATCATACAGCCCTGCCGCCTCAGCCTTCGGAGTGTTGGCATCGCACACCCAGCTTCAACTAATGTTTTTGAGAAAATATGTACATTGATTAATGGTAGAAATAGTGCTTATATAACACTGAACATAAACTTTTTAGGTGGGAATTCCATTTTATGTCACTGATAATGATAAAAAGAGCCCTAGAATTTGAGCCTGTGTCTTTTAATACAATAAGGAAACTGAGTTTATCACGGAGCAATTAGGTCCTGTGGTGCTGATAATGTCGTTTGCATTTTTGTGTTGGATGCTGCACCTCTAAGTATTATCCTTGTAGATACTTATATGATCTTTCTATTTCAGATAATATCCTTCCTGAAGGACAGAAACGTTTTATGTTACAGTTTTATATAGTAGATATTTAATATCCATGTACGTCATATTCTTGTATCCATGCAATACTTAATTATTTAGCAGTGTTCTAATGCTCTAAACACTTATTGGCTATAGATGACTTATAGTTGGTGAGCAGGGGTCACAGCAGGAAGATAGAAAAATGTGCCTGTGGTGCTCACTGGTACCCTCTGAGCATTTCCTGAACTACCTTGACCTAAGTGAAACTGTCTCCTCCCCAGAAAACATGGCTTCTTAACAGTTTATTTTCCTTGCCTGTGCTTTTCTTAGCCTCTGCATGTGAGTGGGGTGAATGTGTTTGTATGTGTGTGTTTATGTGTTTATCTTCTTCAACTTTACTTTTCTGTAAAAATCTTACAAAACTCTCAGGTCTTTGAAGCTTATGCCACACGTCCACACTAATTTCCTCCTGTTCACTTCAAATTTCCCATCATCCCTATAGGCTGTTCACTGCACGCACACACTGATCCACTAACTCTCAGCAAGTAGCCTTGTTTAAAGATGATTAAACATTAGGGAGACGAGAAAGAAGAGGAAAAGAAAAGTGTACCCTGGGTGTTCCTCCATCCTTCTGTCTGCCATTGCCTTTCCTCTGCTTCTTGACGTCATCTTAGTATAAGCTGGTTGGTAAGTCATGCATGATAGGCCTCTGAAGCTACCTTACAGGTAAAGGTCCAGGAGCCTGACTCCCTTCTGTACACTTTATACATGCAAACAAACATCTCATCTAGTCCTGTGTCCTGCCAGAAGTTAACCCAGAGCCCGTTACCCAGCTGTCTGCTTAATGGTTCCAGTGGGCAGCACATGTGTTTGGATGCAGATTCGTTTCTTTCCTCATATCCCCTCTGTCCCCTTTCAGAGTAACCCCTCTTTCTGTTTGACTTTCTGTACTGAGGACTGAATCCCAGGCCTTAGACATGCCAGGAAAACTCACCTCCCAGAGTCAGACTAACCTCTTCTCATCTGTTCACTTGCATGAAACTAGAAATCTGGGAGTTACTTTTGGCATTTCCTTAGCTTTTGTCCATCCTTTTCTCACCCACCCCCATCAGTGTTTTTATCACTCAGCTCTGCATTCACTTCAGTCACACCCTTGTCTAAATTGCTCAGAGTTCTCCAGCGGGATGCTCTCACTCCTCCTCTTACCTCCAGCCTGTCCTTTTCCTACCCGTTCTAGACACTGTAATCAGAGTGATCTTTTCACAGTGGAAATCTAACCATGCGACACTTGACCTTCACCGTGTTTAAAATGGAACCTCAGGGTCTGAAGTACAGATGTTAAAACACGGCAAGGAATCACTCACATAATCACGGAAGTAATTATTACCTGCCAAGAAACTTTGAATAGACTTAGATGTCACCATCTCCACATTCTACAGATATTTTTGAAACCACGTGGAATATTTGTTCCTGTTGCATATTCATTTATTCAGCAGATATTTAATGAGTCTACTGCAATGGGTATATTTAGATACTTCAGAGAGCTCTTTTTTAAAAAAAGCCTTTTGGCAAAAATGCATGGTCATCTAAATGTCCTGGGTTGCAAGAGATGTTGGGTGATTAGGGATGGAAGCTTTAGCACCAGGCTGGCTTGTTTTCATGTTCCACACTTACTAGCTGTGGGCAAATTACTGAGGCTCTGTATTTGAAATGGCAGAACAGCCTCAGGATTTGTTATCAAAATTGAACGAATTATATTTGAAAATATCTTAGCAAACTTTGTGACAGCATAATAAGCCTTTACTAAATAAAGGCTATTAGTCATGCCTTCCATATTTATTTGCAAGACTATAGGCACTGTGAATGTAGGGATGAACAAACCGAAAAAAAGTCTGTGGCACTGATTTTGATTGTAAAACTCTAAATAGCATGGCTAATATAAAAGCTCTTAAGTGGGAGAGATATATATTATATGTACACATATATGTGTATGTGTGTATTTGTCTACTTAGATATGGTAGAATATATATTAGAAAACATGTGCAAGGATATTAAAAAATAGAGTAAGTGATAACATGTAGTTGATTGCCTTAATTCATACACTTGCATGTCTGTGTAGGTGGTGGTGGTCCTAACTTCATTTCTATTACTGAAATACCTTGACCAAGAAGCAACTTAGGGGAGAAAGTGGTGTGTGTGTGTGTGTGTGTGTGTGTGTTTAGAGAAAGAGGTTTATTTGTCTTACATTTCCAAATTACAGTTCATCATTGTCTTAGTTGGGGTTTCATTGCTGTGAAGAGATACCATGACCATGACAACTCTTAGAAAGAAAACATTTAATTGGGCCTGGCCTGCAGTTTCAGTTTAGTCCATTGTCGCCATGCAGGAAGCATGACAGCATGAAGGCAGGTATGATGCTGGAGGAGTTCTCCATGTTGACCCACAGGCAGCAGAAGGAGACTGTGTACAGCACTGGCTGTAGCTTGGGCATAGCAGACCTCAAAGCCCACCTCCACAGTCACACATTCCTCCAAGGCCACACCTACTTCAACAAGGCCACCCCTCCATAAAGTGCATGTTCCAAGCATTCACAAACATGAGTCTGTGAGAGCCATACCTGTTCAAACCACCAGTGTTGTTGGGGAAGTCAAGGGAGAAACTAGCTCTGGAGTTATATCCACAGTCAAGAACAACTGCGAACAGATATCTTTGCTCACTTGCTTGCTGCTCAGTGAGCTTTCTTTGCACCCCTACAGTTCAGGGCTCAACCCATGAAATGGTGCTGCACGCATTCAGGGCCCATCTTCCTGCCTTTGTTAACAGTGAAGAAAGACATGCCACAGCCAACCTCAATTAAAGGCTCTTCTGGGTGATTTTAGGTTGTGTCAAGTTGACAGCTAAATAAAGCACAGTGAGCTTTCCAAAAAGATCTTATTTTTATGTCACATGTATATAGTGCTCGTTTTTAAATTCTTTTATTTGGGGTTTCGTATAGCCTCTCCCTTTCAGCCCCCCAACCTGAGTAGGAGAGAGAAGATCAGTGGGGAGTGGGGCACAGACCCCTTTACATCTCCCAGTTGTTTAGGGCCAATGGGTTCTTTTAGGGCTGTATCAATCTCCACCAGCACCAAATGCGGCCAGCAGTCTCCTCCGTGCTGCTGCGCCCTGAAGCGTTTCTGTCTGCTCCAAACAGCCACACCATCCATCTCTGGCCTCTTCAGACTGCTACACACCACACGCCAACACTGTACACCATAACTTCTCTTTCTGGGCTCTCATATTTATATCCTTAGAGCCGTAGACCACGGCCCTCTCCGTACAGCATAAGGAAGGCCGTTACCAGCTGGCAAAAGCCGTGCCCCACACAAGACAATTAACAGCTATGGACAAACTATAGCCCAAGTAAAATCTCACACTTGGAATTAAAACAGAAATATATTTGCATAACATTACTGAGTTTACAAAGAAATAAAGCTTCCATTACACATATATTTCTAATTTTTCTTAGGACTAGGCTGGTGGTCATTCTCCCAAACAAAGGTTCCCATAGTTGAGGTATACTGTCAAATGATGGTTTTTAAAGTGCTTAGGTATTCTGTATGTAAAAGAAAAGGATATTAGGGCTTACATTTATTCGTACACTTTGAGCAGCAGAGAAAGCCCATATTTTCACACAGGCAGGCTGGAACTATACTTAGCGGTGGATTGTTTTGTGGGGAGTATGAGGTAAGGGTTAATCTGTACAAAAGTTTTGACTGTTTCATTGAAATTGCCTTTAAATGGTCGTGAAGCCCTACAGGGAGTGTAATTTACAGGTGTAGTTCAAGAGAGTCCCAGACTTTGAGGAAGTATCAAAGCTTCTCAAATCAGAGTTATCAATAGAGAGTACGAGGCCACAGGTATATGATGAGCATTTACAGATAGGAGGGCAAGGCAGCTCTACTGAATGCCCGCATTTTAGGGTCTGGCTTAAGACAAGGACTCAGTGGGCCTGGGAAGATGCTCAGTTGGGAAAGGGCTTGCCACTTAAGCAGGTAAGGACCTGAGTTTGGTTTCCAAGCACCCGCGTGAAAGAGCTGGGCACAGCAGCATACCTGCAGGCATGTGCTGGAGGTGGCGGGGTCCCTAGGTTTTCCTGGCCAGCCAGTGTAGCTGAATTGGCAAGCTCCAGGTTCAGTGAGAAACCCTGTCTTTCAAAGGTAATGGAGAGTGACAGATGCGTGCTTAGCTCTAACAAGGTATTTACGTCAGCCCTGCGAAGGCTGGGGGAACATCTTGGAAGAGGGGCCAGAAAGAACAGAAGAGCCAGAAGAGAGAACTGCTAAATGTTCTTCTGGGCTTGGCAGTCACTGTAATCTTCAACTCACAGCAACTGTGGTTACCTGTCGGCAATCAGTGATGGCCTTACCCCTTCCTGCTCTCGTATAGGTTACTGACGGGTTCTGGGTTATGGGGAGTCGCTGAACAATTCTCTACCCATGGTAACACACAAGTCCCTTGTGAAACTCAGTGGGTCACTAAACACACAAAGACATGAATGTGGGAAAGAGATTTAAAGAGGGGTGACAGGAGTGGGAGGTGAGAATAATAGGAAATATGACACGTGTATGAAAATGTCAAAGAAATATTTAGTTAATTATAAACATTTTTTAAGAAGTGGAGGGCTCATTGAATATGACACACAGTAGTATCACCTTTCCCCCCCCCCCCCA
The DNA here is from genome assembly GCF_030254825.1 of Meriones unguiculatus. NCBI lineage: Eukaryota > Metazoa > Chordata > Mammalia > Rodentia > Muridae > Meriones > Meriones unguiculatus. Next base: position 173,588,287 of record NC_083350.1, on the reverse strand, counting down.
AGACTATGCTTCAGGGTAGCTCTTGGTTAATAGAGAGCTTACCTAGAATATACAAGGAAAAAAATGTTAGGAGGAACCAAAAGGATGAAACTGAAAAAGTCTTTGTTGTGGAAAAGCACATAAAAATAGTTGGAAGAACACCAACAGTCAGCTTCAACAATGATCAGCTTTTGCAGTCTCCACACACACCCTCCCTTCTCTTACCACTTATTTTTAAGACAGACTATAATTATCACATTTTATCCATGAGAATGTGTGCATCTCCAAAAGATTTTAGCAGGCATAATACCATGACTATACTTAAAAATTATCAACAACTATATAAGTGTTATTTCTCTGTTACCTAATAAGTATCTTAGGGTTTGGATTCAGATCCAAAGAAGACTCGTATGTTGTGATTCGTTGATACAGTCTTAGTTTCTGTGTTTGTTTTTTGTTTTTTTTTTTTTGTTGTTATATTTTTGTTTTGTGTGTGTATTTGTTTATAATTTCCCCATTGAAGAAACTGGGCCTAAAGGACTTTCTATCATGTGGACATTGTTGGTTGCATCTTCTTGGTGTCTGTCTTCTGAACTAGTTACAAATTCATTGTGAATCTAGAGCCTTTTAGGTTTAAGTTTCATTGGGGTTGAGAAGAGGGAGCCTAAGTATTATGTATAGCTGGTGGCATGTATATTTCCAGAAGGAGCCATAATGATTCCATAATGGTCTTCTGTGTTTTTCCGGTATCAGCAGTGTTGATGGTCAAGCTAGATCTCTTAATTCTGGAGTGACAGAAGGAAGTGTTGACTGATCATTAGATTGCTTTTGAGGTTCCCGAACTCCAGCTCTAAAAGGGGATACGTTTTAATTGAGTGATGCATTACTCTGCTTAAAAACATGCTTACTGGTTGTGTATCTGTATTTTATATGAGTTTGGAGATCACCTCACCCAATGGAATGCAAAGCCTTGAGGCTTGTAGGGAGGTAGTTTATCTATTTAGTGTCTACTGTGTACATTGAGTGTTAATGTTCTCTGAGAAACTAAAGTTAGGAGAGGAAGAAATGAGAGTTCCAGGTAACCACATTGATTCTGTGTATAAGTGTCAATAAAATAATTTCTAATCTTCTACCAGTTATATAAAGTGCTTTTGATTTGTTCAAGTTATGCAAAAGATCATATTTAGAAGTTATCATATCTTTTTATATAACTTCTTCCTATTTAAAATACATGGACTTATTCCAGCCCTAGAATCTAATGTCACATTTGTTTGGTTGCCAAACCATTTTAAAACTAGAGACATACTGTTCCCAAAACCCTTATATAATTTGAAGTAAGTTCCCTCCTAAATGTGGTAGAGAAACAATTTTTTACCCAGTGTGTGTGCATTTAGAGAATACTTAAAATAGCACATATTTAAATGTTTACTTTCAGCCATTACTTTTCAAATAATTAATGCATGTCTTATTATTATAGTAATGACAATAATGTAGATAATACTCAGGACCTAACCTCTGAATACAGAATTGGATATTACATTGTCTTTTCTGCATAATTAAATGTATTGATGTTTGCATACCAAATTACTTCCTTAGAATTTTTGAGAAGCCCCAGTACAGAATGGCTGCCTGTAAGTCCTGCTTTTACTTTTGCAGGCGAGATGACCCAGCCTGTCACTTACTGCAAGGTGCCAGTAGTGTGATTGATTCACCAGTCTCTTCTGACACACAGCTCACCAGGATCAGGGCTTGGGTAGCTGAGAGGGTCAGAAGGAAAAAGGCATGGGGACTACCTTTGCTCATTTTAGAGCCTTTGGCACGTCATTGTTGCTTGGTGTTCTTCACTTCAAGCCCCATCCGCTTGACTCATTGTTCTCAGAAGGACTTCAAATGAGAGGACTCTGGGAATCCATGGCAGCCAGTGGTCCGTTGCTGTGAAGAGACAGACCATAGCAGCTCCTATAAAAGCATTTAATTGGGGCCGCTTACAGTTTCAGAGGTGTAGTCTGTTTTTGTCGAGGCAGAGAACATGGAGGCACACAGGCAGTTGTGGTGTGGGAGGGTAGCTGAGAGTTCTACATCTGGATCCACAGGCAGCAGGAAGAGCAAGCCACTGGGCCTGGACAGGGCTCTTGAAACCGCCAAGCCCCCTCCCAGTGACACACTTCCCCCAACAAAACCACACCTACTCCAACAAGGCCACACCTAATCCTTCCCCATAAGCCACTCCCTGGTGATCAGGCATTCAGATCTGTGATCATGGGGCATTGCCATTCAAACCACCACAGTAATAGATAGCATATGCTGCTATGTTGGTCTCTTCTATAAGAAGTTATATTTCTTCATTTTGGCGTAACCATTTGTGGTATTACTGACTTACACTCATATTTTTTATGTTGTCTTTGATAGTTTGCTCAATTGCATATCAATTTTCAATACAGAATACTTTAAATTTTTTAAATTTAGTATGTGTATGAGAGAGAGAGAGATGGCCAGGGGTGCACTGCCACAATGCAGACACGGAGGGTAGAGGACAACTTTGTGGAACTGGTTCTCTTCACCCTTGTGTTCTCTTCACTCTTGGAGCACTGGTTGCCAGATTTGTGTGACCATTCCCTCCCCTGCCAAGCTCTCTTGCTGGCCCTCAAAATTCTTTCTAAAGATAGTATTTAGTTTGGCTAATACCAAAGAGTCACAACTTACAAAATACTAATTTTGTTTCATCTAAAATAACAGATCTGTAGTGGTTGCCTCAGATAAATCACAATTGTCCTGGTCATGTCACGGCATAGTAGATCATGTGAGAACGTGAGATTTACTGTGCTTTTGACTACTGTGGTGAGTGTTAGCCTTGCCTTAAAACAAGATGACAGCAACAGTGCAGAGACATATGTTCCACTTGGTTTTCCGTGTCTCCAGCCCTGTGAGCCCTGGACACTGTGTTGGCTAGGCTGAGCCCTCATCAGACTTACACGGGAGCCTGGGCTGAGGTGATCCGTTCACTCCTTGTAGATTATCACCATGTCTCTTTGCTGTGATGCTACTGTTTTTTAGTAATTCTGCTGTTAAATAAAGGCTTATTTTGAAATAATATAGTCTTTTAGATACACTGATTGAATTATAAAATTTCAACGACTTTTTAACATTTTCCCTAATTTTTTAAAATTTTATTTATTTATTTTATGTATGAGTGCTCTATCTGCATGTATGACTGCATGTGAGAAGAGGGCATCGAATTCCAGTATAGACGGTTGTGAGCCACCATATGGTGCTGGGGATTGAATTCAGGACCTCTGGAAGAGCAGACAGTGCTCTTAACCACTAAGCCATCTCTCCAGCCCTAAATTTTTATATTTAGCAAATTGATTAATTAATTTGTACTCATGTGCATGGGTAGAAGTCAGAAGACAACTTGTGGAAGTTGGTCCTCTCCATCACGCATGACCTAAGAGTTAGACAGGTCATCAGGCTTGGTAGCAAGTACCTTTACATACCTTTATCTGCTGAGACACCTTAACAGCCTAGCATGCCATTTCCAAGATTCAAAAAGAACAGTCAGACTGGTTCCAATATCAAAATTATCTTTCTTAAATGATTTTTAATTTGATATAGTAGTATGACTTTTTAATTTCATAAGTTTATTATACATTCATAAAAATGTGACATAGTTGGATTGTATGATGATTTACCAAAACTTTGTTGAGTGTTCTTCATATATGTACTCTGCAGGACTCACCAGAGGAAATGGAAACATGTATAGGCTAGTGGAGGTTCTGCAGCACATGTATGAGTGCTTAGCCTAATAGTGTACAAAATGACACAGAGCAGTCAAACCTTGTATGTGTACACATGGCGCTGGTCAGCAAGGAGTCAGTTCTCACCTGGGCTTTGAAAAATACAAAGATGGCTAAAGCAGAAATGGCTTTCCAGACTTGTGGGTCAGCATGACAGTCATTGTCCTCCTCTGACAGCACACCTCTGTTGCTTACACACAGCAATGTTGCTGATATGTTTTTTCTCTTTGTAGGGCGCTGGAATTGGCTGTAAAATACAAAACCCATGTTGACACAGTTCTTGCTTATCGCCAGAAGTTTTTGGAGACATTTGGTAAACAGGAAACTAATAAACGATATTTGCAATATGCAGAAGGCGTAAGTATTATACAGTGTTTTATAATAGTACATACACCTTATATAAAAGATTCATCGTTGACAAAAGACAAGTGGTTCCTACTCTACTTCATTCATTCCTTTCTTTCCTTCTTTTTGTTTTTGTTTTCTTCTGGTTTTTGAGACAGGGTTTCTTTTTGTAGCTCTGGCTGTCCTGGAACTTACTCTGTAGAGCAGGCTAGCCTCAAATTCACAGAAATGAGCCTGCCTCTGCCTCTGCTGGGATTAAAGGTGTGATCACAACCACCTGGCTGTACTCTAATTTCTCTATTTTTGTTGTTTCGCTTTGTTGGTTTGAGATAGGCTTTCTCTATGTAACAGAGCCCTGGCTGTCTTGGACTCACTTTGTAGATCAGGCTGCCTTCAAACTCACAGAGATCTGTCTTCCTCTGCATCCTGAGTGCTGAGATTAAAGGTGTGTGCCACTGCTCTGCACCTATACTCTAAAAGCATCGTTTCTTTCTCTTGTGATGCTGTCATCTGATTTTGTGACTATGTGATTGTAGTTTTAGTTTGTCTGAGCTCTTGGCTGTCAAAGTTTGTTTGTTAACAGAGACTTAACTATAGTATAAACTAGCCTGGAGCTCACTATTTAGCGCAGGCTGGCTTCAAATTTGGAACATCTGTCCTGTGCTGCAACCTTCTGAGGCCTGGGATTACAAGCATGAGTTATTAGACTCATGGTTTGTGGTGTTTTTCCTAGACTCTTCAGACAATTTTGTTTTTTAATAACTAGCATTAGTTTTTATGATAATCATTGTCTTGAGATTGGTGCTATTTGACATGTTTAGATAAATAATGTAAATATCTAGGAAGAAAGCTAACTCTTACATCTCTTTCCCCCATTTGAGAAAACACACACACAAAATGCAGCCCTTTCTTTAATGAAATTTTAGTTTATTTTAATATTTTAAAATATTCTTATTTTAAATTATGTGTATTGATATGTGGGTTGGTACACATGAGTGCAGTACCTGCAGAGGACAGAAGAGGGCATCAGATCTCCTGGAGCTGGTGTGTGGGCAGTTGTGAGTGGCCCAGCATTGGTACCGGGAACCAGGCTTGCGTCTTGTGCAAGACTATCAGGTGCCACTGAACCATCTCCAGCTTAAAATTACATTTTAAATAGCAAAATCTTAGCATCCTTATCTTCTTTTTCTTGCTGTATGTACTATTTAGCAGTTGCTAAAGCATAATAGTTCAGTTATAAGTGGTACCTCAGCCAAAACCACAGGTTTTCTCCCTGTTTTCTTTCCCCAAGCAGGCCACTTTGTAACGGGCTACTCTGATTTTCTCTGATATCCTTTCTAGTCATCTTTTCTTCCTCACAGATGCCATTTGAAAGTTAACAACATCAACAACAAAAACCACAGAATAGTATTTTTAGAAGTTAAAAAAAAAAAGTTACTTAAAATTTTCTGACTATTGATGTAAAAGTTAACCGTAGGGAAAATAGCTCATGTGGCTGACATCTACTTGCTGATATTCTGATATCATATGGGTCTATAATCTAGTCAGAACCTATCATCCATAGTTATTTATTTTGGCAAGATTATAGCCAGATATACTGTCTTAGAACTAAGAACTGAATAGATATGTTTCATTAACAACATGGAGGAAGAGTTCTGTTCTCTGCCCTTTCTACCAGAACATAGGATAAACAGAAATTTTGCTTTACTAAACACAATTTTTTTTAAAAAAAAGACTTATTTGTGTGTGTGTGTGTGTGTGTGTATGTGTGTATGTGTGTATGGGTGTGCGCGCGCACGAGTGCACATACACACACACATCCAAGTGCCTGTGGAGGTCAAAGAGGGCATTCGGACCCCTGGAGCTGCAGTTGTCAGTGACATCACTTGATGTGAGTGCTGGCAACTGAACTCCAATCTTCTGTCAGAGCAAAAGCTCTCTTAACTGCTGAGCCACTGCTGCAGCCTCCTGAAGACAACTTATAATCAGCTCAGAGACAGCACCAGAAAGATGAATCTCCAATCCTCACTCCATTAGTTTGTTCCCATTTTGTTACCTTCCCTTGGTTTCCTATCTCTGGAATCCAAAAGCTGTTATTCTTTGTCTTGGCATTTCTTTACCATATCTCTCTCTCTCTCTCTCTCTCTGTGAAGGTGCTATATTAGCCAATTTTAAGCCACTGCTCTGAGTCACCTTTCCATGACGCTCCCCTGAGCCATGTACACTGCACACACTGATAAACTGGCTTTTTTTCTCTTGTTAATCTGTCCTTTGTTACAGAAATCTATATCACTATGAATTTAGGAGAGTTGAGGGAAAAAGTGGACCTCCTGACATCATCTAAGGTGCTTATAGGAGGGGAAATTTGGAAGGAACAGAAGCTAGAAGAGAGATAGGGTGCATTGTGACAGGAGAGATGTCAATGGTTGTGGTGAACAAGGTTCCAGGAATGCTCCTATCTCAAGGCCTTTTTCTTCCCTTTCTTGGTTATGCACCCATCACTGTAAACCTTAGTGTTAGCTTTTCAGGGCCATCAACTTCTCTGATCACTATATTTGAAAAACACCTAGAAATTCATCAAGTAATTAGATTGTCAGGTGACTTCTCACATCACACCTGGCACTCATTGTCTCCTTCCTGCTCTCAAAACCCCACTCACACATTTAAAACATTTATTTACCTGTCTCTTTCACCATGATCTGCCTTTACTATCTCTCTCTGAAATAGGGGTTGTAATGTTTTCATCCATTATTGAACCCTGGACGTAGGACAAGCTTGACATAAGCAAGTGTTAGATATGTGCTGAGCCAGGAGGCATACAGGATAAGAATGGAAAGCAGCTGATAGTTTTAGAGAGGTTCCGAGGCCCAAAGGTACAATTCAGTGACAGAGCCCTAATCTAGCAGGTACGAGGCATTGGGCTTGATTCCTGGCTTCACATTAAACAAAAGTTTCTGAAGTGTGGCCGATCAACAGTCACATTACAGTGCTCTGGATTGAGAATTGGAGCCATGAATGAGAAGAAGTGGGGGTGGACATGCTCAGACAGAATTAACAGAAGTCAGTGAAGAGAAGGACTTGAGTATGTGGTCCTGAAGGCAGTGTCCTAGAGGAGTCAGGAGAAATGGGGTCAGCGACATATGTGAAGAGGTTAGCCTAGCCTGAGGCAGAAGGAAAACAGGGTGATGACAAGTTTGTGAGTATAAGGATGGAGAATCAGGCAAATTCATTTACTCTCCATTAAAGTAGGCAGCTTATCTTGGCATGAAGTACACTATACTTTGTTGAATTCTGCAAAATGTTTTATAAGCCAGTCATTTCCAATAAGGAGAATTCAGTCTTTCAATGTTTATAACTAAAAATAAATTAATAAATTTTAATTAAAATTAATAAAATTAAAATTAATAAATTTTATTAATAAATTAATAAAATAAAGTAGACAGCTGATCTTTACTAAGAGTAGGCAAGCTAGGTACTGGACAGAGAGCTATTAGAGATGGATTTTTAACTGCTTTTACGTGACTAAGAATTGACTAGGGATCAAAATAAGAAGTTCCAAATAGTTTGCCACTCCAGATAGTAGAAAGTATGGCTTTTGATGTAGAAGCCACTTGGAGCTGTCAGAGAACAAGCACCCTGATCTAAACGTACTGTTAAACATATTTGTGGTTAGGACTAATCATTTGCACTTCAGCAAGTACCGGATGGTGTCTGCCGTCCAGATGACCGGCTGGCTGCCGGTGTAGTATGGATGGTGTCTTCCATGCAGTTGGCAGGCCGGCTGCCGGTGCAGTGCTGCCACAGGTGCCTATCGTATTGTGACTGACTAGAGAAAGAAGTGTAAGGCAGCATAAGGCTGGCAGAAGGCCAAGGCAGTCAGCAAAGTTTGTCTTCCTTTTTACAAATTCTTTGTTAGACAAGGAAATGTGTGCGTTGCCATTTAAACAAGTTGTGGCCTGGTTGAAAATCATTCTTTCAATAATCTAACATTTGCTCAGCTTTTCAGCAGGCTGTCATTTGATTCTTAGTGCAAACAGTTATTTCTAGGCTAAAAGAAATTCTATTAATTATTAACCAGTCTATCTTATGTATTATAGATAAATATTACAATTATTTTAAGGTCATCAAAATATCAACAAATTACTTAATGGAAAATTAGACAGACATAGCATATTGGACTAAAAGAGAAACAGATGATTTCATAAAATACTAGTAGCACAAAATAGGCATGCAGTTCTCTTAAGACTAAGCTAATCTCTCAGTGTCTTGAGATGAGTATGCTCAAGCGGTAGGTACTGCTTTGGTCTGGTTTCCTGCTGGTCACTCAGCACCCCTTTGTGGAAGTAAAACCCTCTTCATTCCTTACTGGGTCTCAGAGCCCTGGGTCTATTTCACAGTTAAGCCTAGTCAGGATCCAATTTTTCCCATGTCTTGCCTCAGAAAACTCAGACTCTGAAATAAATGATCTCCAAATTTGTTTAACAGTAGATTCCTAAATAAATAAATAAATCATTCTAAAGAAAAAAATACTCCTACTAAACAAATTGCTCATAGAACTCAGGGCCAGAGGAGTCCTTTCCCAACGTCAAATCTAACCAACTTAGGAAGGGATAGAAAGGTCTAGGCTAGGGCAGACTTGCCCTCATCGTAAATAAAAGAGAAGCAAAGATAAAAGTCTTCCGTTATGCTCATGTGTCCTCCCCCGTCTTGCCTGTCCTCTGCTTCCCCTGATGGCATTCATCAGTTAGTAACATCCTTCTGTCTGTCGCTTTAAGAGTGGCCGCAATGGAGCCATTGGTGAGGCCACATCCCCTTGTCTTTCCTTGCAGCTGGGCTTCTAATGGAAGCTCTGCTTATGAGATGTCCAGAGCAGGGCCGATGCACCCACACCCTAGGTGCTGCCTGCCGAGTTTGCTTTTGTTGGGAGCAGAGCAGGGTGGCTTCTTTACATAATCCCTGAGCTCTTGTGCAAAATCCTGAGGCTCTGTGACAGGTGGTTTGTAAAGAGCTGCCCAGAATTTTGGTCTTTGGAATCACTATGAGTCTTCCTGATGCTCGAATTGCTCTCTTGATCTCCTGGGTTTTCAGAAGTACTTCTCATTATGACCTTCTCTGTCTGCATTTTGGAAGTCATATATTCTGTTTTTGTTTACTCTGGGTTGCCTGGGATTAAGTAAAAACATAGGATATAAGCGAGATTCTCTTTTCCCTTCTGTTGTAGCTCCAAATAGACTGGGAGAAAATCAAAGCCAAGATTGAGATGGAAATTACTAAAGAGCGAGACCGAGCATCAAGTGGCCAGTCCAGCAAGAATGTGGGCTTAAAGCACTAAGCTCCATGGTGACCTCTGAGCTGGTTCAAACTACCAAAGATGTGCATGGTTTGTTTGCTTAAGAAAAGGCATGATTTTAAGGCTCGTGCTGTCTCTTAATGGCAAAGCACTTGCCTAGCGTGCACGAGGCCCTGGGTTTGATCCCCAGCACTGTCGAAAGAAAAAGACATTATCTTTCAATCATTGAATGCACTTTCTGTGTATTTACTACTTAAGGTACATTCAGGAATATTAAGCACAAAAATGATGGAATTCCATCATTTATATTTTTCTAGCCTAATAGTTAACAAAATATTTGTATATGCTTATCTATGCCCGAGTAGTGTTGATTACATTCCAGTTTTTTTTTTTTTCATTTCCTTATTTCTGGTTCTTCAGTATGAATAGCTATTAATGCTTATAATAAACTCAAGTTATTTACAGTGTATGTTATTATTAATTTCTATTTGATCTGTAAATTGTAAAGTATCCCCCATAGCTTATAAAACAAAAATGCATGAGGAAGGGTTTGGGAAAATGATACAGTGCAGACTCTTGTACACCGAAGTTGATAGTTTTGTTGAAATAGCAAAAGCTGAGACTAAGTCAGCCGCTCCTCAGCTGGCAGTGAGGTAAAGCGTGTGCTACTCACGTGCAGTGGCATTACTCTCATGAGAGGACTGAACTGTGACATGTGCTGCACTCGGTGAGCCTTGGAAGACTTACAGTAAGTGAACATAGCACAGATGTCGGTCCTTGAGACTGTGCTTCCACGAGGCAGCTAGGATAAGCAAGTTCTTCCCGTCGGAACAGAAAAAGTGGGGGCAGGACGGGGGAGGAGAGATTGGGGTTTTATTTTCTTCAGTCCTCTCTGGCTTGCCAGTGTCTAGGCAGTAAGACCTGGAGTCTGTTTTCAGAACTCTCCTCAGTTGATGAGCCTGTTTGGCTGGCCTTAGTGCATCCCGAAGTCCACAAAGTCTTCACAGCAACACAGGCGTCCTTCTAAAGGGTCCTCGAGCTTCTTCCGGAGTCGGTGCATCACGGAGTGCATGCACGCTCATGGGAAAATCACCTTTCGCCTCCACTGTAATTTCTCATGTACGTTCTTTCAGAGAAGTGCCCATGTTCCTTTTCTTCTTCTGCTCAGTTCTTGGTCAAAGTTTGGATACAAGGGTATGTTCAGTTTATGAAATCTGAGGAATTTACTTATATGTTCTACATGTTTTCTACATTGTTAAATTTCATGTAATGTTTAAAAAGAAAAAAAATGTTTAAAAGTTTAAATTTCTGGGGTTGGCTACCCAGAGGCTATTTAAGCTGTGGGCTGGCTTTCCCCAGGGTCAGATGATTGTTCAAGGTTCCTGAATAAACTGCATTGAAAAAAAAAAAAAAACTTTAAATTTTATGTTGAGTATATTTTACCACAATAAAAAATAAAAAAATTAATGAAGTAGGTCTGTATTCTTTAATATTTTACAATTCAATTCAGCTTGAAAGTGACTATCTAGAGTTAGCTATGGGTACCACAAAGGCCACAAAGCACAGGACCACAGCTGATCGCCTTTCTTCAGCTTTCTACTGCCCTGAGTGCCCAGGCTGTTTGCACCTGTGTCTGACATGGCTCTACACCCAGGGGCTCCCATAGAGCCCCCTCCCTTTCAGGTTTGACAAGTCAATAGAATTGTTTGTAGAATTTTCTGGAAGTCTTAGGCTTTATTTAGAAGGATAAATGGAAATGCAAGCAAGCACATAGGAGGCCTATAGAGCAAGGCCTGGGGAAGAGGCAGGGCAGAGACAACTTTGCACTCTGACCTTGTTGAATTCAGAACACTGTCCTTCTTCCCTCATCATGACATGTTCAGCAAGAAGCCTCTTCCCCAAGTCTTACTGACTAGAGTTTTCTTGGCTTTGTTTTTAAAATCAAGGTTTAATTACATATGCATAATTGATTGAAACGTTGGCTTTTGACTTAGGGTTTCTTCTGTTCCTATGATAAAACACCAGGACCAAAAGCAACTTGGGGAGAAAAGGGTTTGTTTCAGTTTTCTGTTCCATGTTGCAGTCCATCGTGAAAGGAAGTCAGGACAGGAATTCAAATGGGGCAGGAACCTGTAGTCGGAAGCTGATGCAGAGACCATGGAAAGGTTCTGCTTACTGGCTGGCTCCTCATGGCTTGCTCAGCCTGCTCTCTTATATAGACTCCAGAACTAACTCCCACCCACTTCTGCCCTGAGCTCTGTTGAGAGAAATGCCATTATATGGTTGGGTTTTCTGGCCATCTCATCCCAACTAGGCACCTTTCCTTCAAACCATCCCGTTTATTATCATACAGGACAGTTCCGGAACTATCATACAGTACTGTCCTATCATACAGGACAGTTTTGGAACTTCAGAAGATCTGTGCCGCTTAGTCTCCTCCAGTCTCCTGAAGATCAAGAAGTTATTATAGACCACCCCCTGGTCTTTGACAGTATCTTTCATAATTAAAAAAAGGCATACCCTGCTGAGTATAGCAAAAGTACCATTTGGAATTTCCCAGTGCAGCTTACCACACTGGTAAGCTTAACCAGGCCAGTGTGAATCACGACTGCAATGTGATAAGCGTGACTAAAGATGCTGGAGCGTTACCTGAGCTCTGTCTAATCTCTGTTAATATGGACCTTTGCCATTTTGAATGGCCAACATACCTCTCAGATAGGTCCCCACAGGTTTACGTGCGTCAGATCTTGTCAGCTTCCAAAATAAGAACAGGTCTCAGCAACGCATGGTGTCACTATTTCCGTCACCGGGTTTGTCCAGGGCCCATTCGTAGTCTTCCATCTACCTCTACTTCCAAATGTGCCAGCATCTGTCAACACAATGGATGTTGGTAGGGCCTTCTGCTTGTCGCTGCTGTGGCCTAGACTTGTATCTGTGGGATGAGTACCTGGATTCTCCTATCCTTATTTCCTTCTTAATTACTGTCACGTTCTTGGGCTTTAAAGGGCCCACGTGAGAAAGGTAAGACAGTAGATCTGTTGAGGATCCTCAGCTGTTGATTCTGTAGCAGTAAGGTTTGGTGGGATACTGTTAGGGTGAGGACCCTAACAACAGCATTTCCTATGACCTGGGTGGCAGATACATTCAGTGGATGTTTTAATCATAAAACAGGTTATCGGCAACGCTGCCTCGTCAGGGGATCTGTTTAGCATTTAAATGGAGTACCGGAAAGCACCTTCAGCAAGGGCATTTTGTACTCTTCACCACAGCTGTTATTCAGTCCACCAGGATGGCCATTCCCTCTGGAATCGTCACCTGCTGTGTGAGCATATTATGTGTAGCTTTCTGTGAAAGTGCCATGATGAGCCATGTGGAGATGAATAACTTAAGGCTATTAATATAACTGAATTTGAAACCAAAGACACATAGAAACCTTCAGTCCATTTAAGATAAGGATTCTTAGCTGGACCTGCAGAAGCAGGAAGATTTCAAGGCTAGCATGGGCTACATAGCAAGTTCCAGGCCAACCTCAGCTATATGGTGAGAGAGTTTGTCTCAGAAAACTAAAAGCCAAAACAAAACAATAGCGATTCCCCAAGGAGCTGATGCCAGGCACCCACAAGATGGGACAGTGCCTTCATTTAATAGCTGGTTTCTTGGTTTTACCCTGTCTGTGTGGAATATCTTCTCGGTGAGCAGAGGCCTTAGCAGTCCCTTTTGCTGTGCCAGGACCAGTTCTCTTTAGCTAAGTGTCCCATGACTCAGACTTGTCAAAATCTGAGCTTGGTTCAGGGTCAAGGTGTTTTCTAGTGTTCTCCTTTACACTCATGTTAACTATTACAGGCAACAGCAGTGATTATATGCATATATGTGTTTCTTATTTTTACCTTATATATCCTAATGAGCCACCCCCTCTAACAATGAGTCTGCCACCAGTTCTCAATTCCATTGATAAAATTCCGTTCTACCTTTATCAGCTGCTTGTAGTACAGTCACAGTTTCATATCTTGGATGACTAGTTTCCTTCTATGGTTTCATATGTAGAAATTTAACCCTACTGTCTGGTACAGACAGCGACTAGGTGCTGTGATTTGAAGGCCCTTGGAGGCTTCATGCATTGCAAGTTAACCTCCACTGCGAGGTATTGAGAGGGTGAAAACAACCTAGCTGGCATTTACAGAGCGAGGCTGGGGTGTGGGATTAGATGAGATCATTACCCATCTCGGTGATGGGGGAATCCTTCTAAGAGGGGCACACTCCCTGTCTCCTGCTGTGTGATGCTGTATGCCCTGAGGGTCACCCAGCAGGAGGGCCATTGCCAACCGTGAGCCTGGGAGCCGAGTAAACTAGGCTGGACTCTTAGCAACAGAAAGTGGACTAACACGGTAACCCTCAGAAAGGAAGGCACCTCCTGCGGTCCGCATTCAGCCTTTCTCTCTGCAATTCATATTATGAAGCCAGTCTTGCCATGGAACACGTCACCCAACCAGTTGTCTGGCACCAGCTGCTGTCCTACAATTCAGTTTTGAAATGAACTATCGCTGAATTGGTGTCAGGTCCCACAAGCTAAAGAATGCTAGAGCGATTTCACAGAGCCCAAGACGCTAGTTAGAATTCAAGTTTCCACACACAGGATGCAATTTAAGAATGACCAAGGGAGAGAAATGCACCTGCCAAGTTCAGAGTGGGAGTGGTGTGCAGCGGCAGATAAGAGGTGAGGATCAGGGTGAGACCTGATCTCTGGAGACTCTGTGTCTCTCCCTGTCGAATCTGCTCGTCATCAGCCCTGCACATCCCTGTCTTTACCAACCAGCTTCCGTGTTCTCAGGTGTTTTGATTATTTGATCAGCGCTTCATTACACAGGCAAGACTAATTCCCTGACCAAATAAATAAACTCAATCTCCAAATCCATCTTGCCTCTGGAGCCAGCTGACTGAGAGCTCTGGCTGCCTAATCTCAGGGCTGTACTGTAGCCTGAAGCTGTACTCTCTCCTGAGTGTCTTATTAGCAGAGCAAAGTCCTGTGTCTCACTCGGGACTTTCACCAAGACCAGATGCAGTCAGTGTTGTACCAGAAAGTCATGCGCCCATTTTGAACACTGTGTTTCTAGGTGAGTCTGTCTTATATTAATGTAATAATTACACACACATATATGTCTCACGTGTGTGTGTGTGTGTGTGTGTGTGTGTGTGGCATGGGTGTGGCCAGTTGTGATGGCACGTACCTATAACCTTAGCACTCGGGAGACAGGCAGGAGGGTTGTCCCAGTTTCTAGGACACCTTGGTTTACATAGAGCATTTCAGGTCAGGCGGGGCAAAGAACCTCCACATTTATCATTGAAACTTCTCAGTTGCTTCAACATTTAAAACTTTTATAATCTTGATAGAATTTTGCATATATATGTAATATATATCTCAACCTATCAAGTGAAGAAGAATGCCTGCCGTTGGTCTGTGCTACAGACTGGTATTTCCAAAGTAATATTTTGGACAGAGTATGGGACATGGAATAGAACATGCATTATGGTAAGTTTTATTCATGTTTTTTTTATGATTTTTGTATATGCGTGTGTTGTGTGTGGTGTGTGCGCCTATGCATGTGGATACGTGTGTGTGTGTGTGCAGGTTGACACTGCTGTCTCTCCCTGATCACTGTTGACAGTTCAGCTGGGCTAGGTGAACAGTGAGCTCTAGGGATTCATCTCTCTATCTACCTCTGACCCCAAGGCTAAGGTTACAGTCCAGGCCACCATGGCTGACAGTTCTGAGGATCACACTCAGGTCCTTACACTTGCTGAGCTGTCTCTCCAGCCTAAGATATGACAAGATTTTTTTTTAATTTTTTATTAATTTCACTTTATTCACTTTGTATCCCTCCTGTAGCACCCTCCCTCCTCCCCTCCCAATCCCTCCCTTCCTTCTCCTCCTCCTCCACGCATGCCCCTCCCCAAGTCCCTTGATAGGGGAGGTCTTCTTTTCCTTCCTTCTGATATGACAATTTAAACATTAAGACTGAGCTGTCTCTCCAGCCCAAGCTATGACAAGTTTTAAACAGAGCTTAAAGTACATGTATATTTTAGGATGTGATTTGCTCCAGTAAAAAAATTACTGTATGTGTATTAAGAATACCAGCAAACTTCTCATGCACACGCAGACCATGTGTGCTTTTTACACAGTGCCTATTACTCAGTGCCAGGTAGAGCCTTTGCCTGGCATGAGCAAGTCCACGAGTGAGGCCCCCACTGTGGCAAAAAGCAAACATCAAAAGGACACATTCTGCTTTTCTGAAACCAGTGTACACTATGGAAATCCTATCCAGGGCCATACTCTGCCTTAATTCCACTTCCCAAAGTTCTCATTAATAACGGGACAAAATAGAAGTATCGTGTACACACCACAAAAAAAAGTTGTTATGCAAAAATAAAATATGCAGATTAATGTTCTTGGCTGAAAAATCCTTGTTGAACTGCAGGTAAGATTGCAGAGAAATCACTGGTCAGGACTTCACACCACAAACCGGTTACCAAAGAGAAGGAGATGCCTCAGCTCCTTTCAAGAGCCTCGTCTTTACCTTCCACACTGGCGTGTATTTCTCCAGTAGCTTCTGTATGCTGGCAAATGACCTTCGGGCTAGAAAATTTATGCTTCTGTCTTGACTTTTTACAGCCTCTGACAAAGCCTCTCCCCTCGGTCCCCTCTACTTGGCTGGAGCTGCTGCAGTGTCCTCTCCCAGTGGCAGTCCTGTGTGCCACACTCTCCGCATTCCCTTTACGTATTACTTTAAACGTGGGGACTTTTAAGACTTACTCTTTCATACACACCCATTTCAAAACAATTCGGGGCAATTCAATGCTTCAGACATTCTCACATGTTCTAGATTTATGCAAAACTTGCTTGAACTGTAATAATCTACAGCAAAACAACTTTTATAGTATTTTAGTGTATATAATGAAAATTATTGGAACACATTCCTTTCCTTGTCTTCATTTTTGAGAATACCATCACCAAAGGAGAAAATGTCAACAAATTACTTCAAAAGCTGTTAAAACATTTACCTAAAGTGTATTTTTTTCCTCAAGTTGACCAGAGCTGTACTATTTGTAGTAGGTAGATGAGTAGACAAATATATTTCCTTGCACAAGACATCAATGAACAGCGTCATAAGCCACAAACCTCCATAATTTCTAGCACTAAGTTAGACTGTATCTAGGTTTGGTGGCCCAAGCCTGTCTTAGCACAGGGGAGGCTTAGGCAGAAGCATTGTAAGTTTGCCTGAGCTACATAGTGGGACCTGTTTTAAAATAAAAGGGAAACAAAACTTTAGTGGGACAAATGATGAACTTTAAAAATGCATTTCCTCCAGTGAGTATTAAAAAAGCAACAAAATATGGCTTTTACAAAGGTTGAAAGAAATGGGGAAGAATTTGAATGTTAGAGTCAACTACATCACTTTAGAGAATCTGTTTGCTGACTGGGCCAAAGCAGCCAGAGTTAGAACTTCTGCGCTGTGTTATCTGAGTCTCTCTCGAGACGGCTTCCCTGAGCTTGGCATCCGTGGTTTGCCTTTGGCCTGCCGTGAGGATTTAATTCTGAGGAGCCCCACTGATGTGCTTAGTGCACAGACGGTTGGGCGCTTGTTATTCCTGACTCAACTGCGCCTTCTTCAGAGAACCTACATAGCTTCCCCACTGTCTCAGTCCCCTGTGATTCTCCTCAGTAATCTGGATGTTTTGTTCAGCATTGTAAGCTTTTCAACCAATAGGACTCTTTCTTCGAGTTACCTCCTAACGTCTAGAGCCAAGACTGAGCCTGACCTTTCAACTCTGCTTCTCTTTACCTCACGTTCTCTTCTGTTTTCAGGGTGTCTTTTAGACTGTGCTTTTTGTGAACGCCTTTAAGTCTATTCCACTGTAGAGTGTGTGGCTGGGTCTATAGGGAGTAGATGAGTCCTGTCTTCTAAATCTTTACGAAAGAATACCAATTCCACAGGCTTGACTTTTAAGTAGTTAAAAGTTATTTTCCCTGGGGTTGGGATTGAGGTTTCAGTCCCTCCTTCAGGTTAAATCAAGAGTTTAATGAAGCACCTTTACTTGTGATTCAGTTGCACCATTTGTGAGTGGGTTTTCGTGTCCATTGGCTCAGTTCATTTGCCCTCAACACTGACCTTGCTCTTTCCTGCCTCCTGTCCTCACCTCTGACTCCGTTCCTCCAGCCTCATGTCCATTCTCCCAGGACTCACTTCCAAAGCCACTGCTTCAATCCTGTTCTTCCTCAGAGCTCTTCTAGCCCGGAAGCCTCAAGATTCAGTTTCAGATGCTGATGGCAGTTCCTCAGATCATTCTCAGCTCTCTCCACCATATTTGTACCTCAATATCACAACCCCCCCCCAACACATACACACGATCCATCCTTCCAGATTCATCACTCTGTAACCAAGTCCTTCCTGGCTTCTCTCAGCCCAGAGTCTCTTTGGCTGACCATCTTACACCACAGGGGATCACAATCCAACTCATGTGAGCCTCTGCTTATTGGGTGTATGAAATCATTTGTTCATTTCATAAATTCTTTTTCATCAAAGTAATGCCCAAAATAATTGTAAAAGTTTTGGGATTCTCATGTAAGTGTTTCAGTTTCACACTAAAAGAGGCCGGTGCCAACTTTCAAAAATTTTTAATTATTTTTTCTTTTTTATTATTTTTATTATTATTATTTTACAATTTATTTACTTTGTATCCCAATTGTAGCCCCCTCCCTCATCTTCTCCTGGTCCTACCCTCCCTCCCTCTTCCCTCACCACCTCCCTCTCCTAGTCCACTGACAAGGGAAGTCCTCCTCCTCTACTGTCTGACTCTAGCCTATCAGGTATCATCAGGACTGTCTGGATCCTCTTTCTCTGTGGCTAAGACCACCTCACCAGGGGGACGTGATCAAGGGTAGGGCCACTGAGTTCATGTCAGAGACTGTTCCTGTTCCCCTTACTAGGGAACCCACAGGGCTGCCTATGGGCTACATCTGAACAGGGGGTCTATGTCCTTTCCATGCATGGTCCTTGGTTGATTCATCAGTCTCTGCAGGACCCCCTGTGCCCAGATTTTTTTGGTTCTGTTGCTCTCCTTATAGAGCTCCTCTCCCCTCCAGGTCTGTCTATCTCCCCCTTTTTCCATAAGACTTCCTGCACTTTGCCCAAAATTTGGCTGTGAGTCTCTGCATCAAAATTTTAACTGTTATTATCATATGTATATGCATACATGTTGAGGTAGGAGTACACGTGCTATCTGTGGTGTGCATGTGGAAGTCAGAGGACAACTGTGAATGTTTTGACCCAACCCCCCAATAGATTTTCTTCTAGAGTTATCTATAAACTGATGTAGATGACTGTGTAACTTTCAAATTATCCCTTTTTTTCTTGACACTTGAAAAAATAGTTTTGGTGCTTTTTCAACACTTGGTAGAGAAAAATACAGTTCTAAAATCTATTTTTTATCTCACTGCTCTAGTTTTCTATTTTCTAACTTTTATCTAATTAAAGTATAATCACAGTGGTTTTCTCTTTCCACTTTTTACTTGAGGTGCGGGAATTGAACTCAGGTAGCCAGGCTTGTGCGGGAAGCACCTTACCCTCTGAGCCATCTCACCAGCGCCTGGTGTCAATCTTACTCATTAGTCCTGGAGATCCATTTTTATACTCCAGAGGCTATGTTAAGTACTCTGTACACATTGTCTTAGTCTTCATAATATCTTTTATGGTAGGTGTTTTACTGGTAAGAAAATAGGTTTAGACACACTAAATACTCTATGGCTAGATTTATCAAGTTGGGCTGGACAGCCCAACTCTGAACTGCTACTGTTGTATAGGAAATCTTAGCCACAACATTCTCCCTAGACTATACAGAGAGCGCTAACACAGGCTCAGCACAGGGACATGGTGTTTTTGTCCGTGCTGTTGTCTCCCTTGACACTGGATATTCAGTTATGTTACACTCTGTGGTTTTCAGTCTCATGTTGAGCACACAAAAAAACATTGTTCCACATTGAAAACACTAACAGGGTTTTTTCAGATCTTTTAAGGAAAATCTTTAAAAAATTTTTAAAGTTAACTAAGTCAGATTTTTAAAAAATGAACTGGATGGAAACACGAGTCACTTTTCAGACATCTTTTATCATTAAACATGTCCCCACCGCACACATGATCGGAAGCCATTGTAGGTTCCCACACACGCTTTATGATATTTTTAATAATGGTTCCTTTAAATAACATGTAGTAACTTCCTTATTTTGCTTGTGAAAAAAAGGTGAGTCTAATGTGCAATAAACCCACCTCCTTGACTCAGAAAACAAAATAAAGATGCTGAGTTTCTAGCGTGGCCGTTGCTGTCTGCATCAAAGTGCACAAGACACCCATCCCCAGCTCTCCTGTGTCTATCTGTCCTTTAGTCATTGCCTCACCACCATGGTCAAGTTATGCAGGGTGAGGCATACAGCTAGTATTGTTAACTTAAAGTTGTTATCGTTTTATCATGATAAAAAAAGAAAAGTCACCTCCACAGCGTGTGCCATTATATTTAAGGACATGTTCTTGCCCATCTTTTATTTTGTTAGGTTTTACCCAGTAAGCATGTCTATATCACACAATAATCGGGAGTTGTCATAGGTATTCCCCCAATAAGAAAGGCTAAAATGTGAATTGGTACCAAATGTTAAATTAGAGCAAGCTAGAAGTGATGCTATAAAGTGTTTCACTGTGAATTGTATGGCACACGCTTGTAACCTCAGCGCTTGGGAGGTAGCGACATGAGGATCAGACATTTAGGTCATCTTGAGATACATATGGAGTTTAAGACCAGCCTCCTGGGGTACATGAGACCCTGCTTCAGATATCCAAAAAGAAAAAAAGAAAGGAATATAGAAGCTGTGCAAGACAGATAAGTTATCTGAGGAAGAGATAAATTGGTGTATATTTGTAAGTCACTATTCCTGGGGAGACGTAATCAAGTGTTCACTCATCTGAGATAGGAAACCGGCAACAGAACAAAGGAAGACCACCAAAGTCCGACTTGAACAAATTAGCTTGTTGGGATTACTTCTGGGAGCATGGATGACGCTGGCTACCGAAAGCCCACTTTTGATGACCCATGAAAGCTAGAACCCTGGAGCACTATTTGCAGGCAGCTTGACAGGTCAGAGAATCTCCCGTCCTTGGCAGTATTTACAGCTTATGTAATGTTGGGAAAAATTTGCTTTTTCTAAATACCTCTAAATCTATTACACAGTAAGAATGTATGGATAAGTCAGCAGGGGATACATGAGATCTATCTTCTAAATCTCTATAAAATAATACTAACTCATTTCCACAAGTCTGTCTGGTGAATCTGGTAAGTTACAGAGACTTCCTGAGACTTGTGAGCCATTTGCTTTCAGAGTATACAGAGAAGGAAGAACTTCAAGGACTTGAGCATTGCAATTCAAAGTCAATTTCTACACATAGCACTCTAAAGCATAAACCAGACCCAGCAAGAACTCTGAGAACCCTCCTGAAGAAGCTGAGGACACTAAGAGAAGATGAAACTAAGAGCTATCTGAGAGCCAAAGGCTATCACAGAAACACAAAGGCTGTCACAGACACAGAAAGAGACCGATGAACACTCTGATGGCAAGTGGACATGGCATCCGCACAACACCTGGAACCTTTCCAGAGAAGACTCCAGAACTAACAAAGATGCGAACAGACATAGGAAGCTGCTATGGACACCTAAAACAAAACCCGAATTCATGGAAGACAAGGAGACCCAGCAGCTCTGAGAGGCTCCACCAACACTTAAAAAGAGACTCCAGGATAATGATATTCATACAAAAATAAGGAATTTTGTCCCCTGTGTTTTCCAGAGCACAAAACAACTGGTAGAAAAATCAAAGCATAATTCGCTCAAGGGGCAGGGAAAGCCTTCCCTGTGGAGGGCTCCCTTTGTAAACCTTCCAGGCAGGAACAGGACCAGGTCCCGCTCCTCTAGCTTCTCTAATGGCCCTAATGATCATTCTCTCATGGTTTTAACAGTCATTCCCAGCCTTGAGGCAGGAGAGTGCCCAGACCCCACCCTAGAAGAAAAATCCCACCAATCCCTGGGCTCCCCCAAACTCAGGGCTTGAAGTCCTGCCAATCCTCACCCTGGAAGTCTCTGCTCTGGAGAACCCTGCCCCCTAAGAAATTCTGTATAAGCCGCTACTACTGTTCAGGTCCCTGCTTTCTCCTCCTGGGAGCAGACGCAGCCATCGTTGGATTTGTCCCTGCAAACCCTGGATTCATCCCTTCCAATAAATCCCTTTTATGAGATTTGCTGCCTGGAGTGACTCTCTCATTGAAAGAAGCCAAAAAGCAAAGAAGGGAAGAAGCAAAGAAATGGAGTGGGGTCAGGCTCCTGAGCACCTCTGCTCTGCTGCAGATACCTTCCCCTGGGCGCTGCAGAGCCGAAGAGGAGCAGCACGGAAGCAGAGCTGTTCCACTGAAGCACTCCAGCTCATCCAGGGATATTCTCCCTCAGGGCTGCACCGCCTCAGCTAAGGAGGCTTCTTCCCAAAGCTGTGTGGTTTCCTGGGCTGCTGATTAGGAGGACACTGTCCCACCTCAAAGCTGTCAGAGCCCTGTGGTTCCTGAGCCCCTGAATCCGAGGATACCTTTCCATCTGATCAGGAATGCCAACAAGGAGACTTCTAGGAACAACTGGGAAAACACAGTTAAAAAAAAAATCTAAAAGGTACTAAATAACTTATTAAAATCCCAAACCAAGCTGAAGCAGTAAGAACTTCCTGTCCTCCAAATGGATATCTGGAGAAAGCAAAACTTTACATCAGGAGTTTGTTTAGGTTTCTCAAAGATTGGGCAGAACCCAGGAACACAGCAGAAACCAACAATTCAAGAACAAAAATGTCCCCATTTTAAAAACGGTCCCAATTCCAGCCTAAGGAGCTCCCCGTTTCCTGGGAACAATACTTTCAACTTCCTGACATCAATACCACAAATGTCCTTCCAGCCCTCTGCCCCATGGCTTACACCCTCACTACCCCTATAAAAACCCCAGCCTTTGAGGGAAGTTGGCTCTTTAGCTTTCTGTCTCCTGGTGAGAGCCCTCCTCAGGTGCACGCAGCTGGCCAGTGCCTCGTCTGTCTTCCCTTCTTACAAACGGACATAGAAATCCCTGCAGCGAAAATCCCTGGAGCCAAAATGTCAAGAGAACCCCGGAAAGCTCCTGGAAAGAAATGCCAGTCAGTTGAATCTTTGACAACAACCACGAAGCTTCTGAGATTGTCTCTGGATAAGACTGAGCCCAGAGGAGACTGGACAAGGACCTACAGACAGAGCTAGAGAGGATAGCCGAGGAGAAGCCTTGATGGGTGTTGAGAACCTCCTGAGAATTCTGAAGTGGAGCCAAGACTCAGAAGACAACATACCACGCTTCAAGGGACTGCTGAGAACTCCCAGGGTGGCTCCAAGAGATCCTCAGAACTTAAAGACACGTCAGGTTTGGAGAACGTGCTTCCAAGAAGAAACCCTTCTCACAGATTCAGGTATGACAGGAAAGCCTGGAACACCTGTCAGACAGGGCTTCTGTGATTCTTTTAGTTCAAGGTGCAGGCAAGCTTTCAGTCAAAAGCA
This sequence comes from Meriones unguiculatus, assembly GCF_030254825.1. Classification (NCBI taxonomy): domain Eukaryota; kingdom Metazoa; phylum Chordata; class Mammalia; order Rodentia; family Muridae; genus Meriones; species Meriones unguiculatus. Next base: position 173,565,230 of record NC_083350.1, on the reverse strand, counting down.
TGCCAATGACCATCTACAACACTGACCACCTAGAACACTGTCTTAGGGTTTTATTACCTTGATGAGACACCATGACCAGCGCAACTCTTATAAAGGACACGTTTAATTGGGGCAGGCTTACAGTTCAGAGGTTTTACTTTAGTCCACTACTGTCACAGTGGGAAGCATGGCAGCACGCAGGCAGACGTGGTTCTGGAGAGGTATCTGAGAGTTCTCCATCTGGATCTGCGGGAGTTAACAGTCAGCCACTCGGCCTGACCTGAGCTTCTGGGACCTCGAAGCTATAAACAAATGCCAGAGGACCTGCAAGACAGCGTTCGTCACTAAACAAGACCAGCCCCCCAAATGAGGTTCACAAATGTAAACGCCTGTCTATTCAAACAGTGGGCAGATGAGCTTAAGTCTCAAGAAAAGGCAAGCCAGAGAAGGTCTCTCTGTTCCAGCCACAAATACGGGACTGACGGGTGATAGCAAGGTCTTAGGCTGCCTCTGGGAAGAGAAAAGATTCAAGTAAAGATACAGATATTGTGAGGAGCTTCCAAGAACACAGCCTGGAAGATTGGTCTATTGTAGCAAGCCTGAGCGCATCATGGGACAAGCAAACTGCCCCTGGGGCTGCAGGAGCCTGGCAGTTGGCTAATCCAACGAGGACCATGGGTGTCAAGAAATGTGACAAACTGATGAAGACTGTCCAGACTGGGTTGTTTTTTGTTGTTGTTTTGTTTTTTAATGAACTTGACACAGTAGAGTCATCTGGGAAGAGCGAGCCTCTGTTGAGAATATACTTTAATCAGATTGCCTGGAGTTAAGTCATTGGGGCATTCTCTTGATTCATGATTGCCATGGGAGGACCCAGCCCACTGTGGGGGAGCAGACCTGAGCAGGAGCTCCTGGGTTATCCAACAAAGCCACCTGGGAGAGCCGCGAGGAGGAAGCCAGTGAGCAGCTTTCCCCCATGGTGCCTGCCTCCTCCCCTCCTGCCCCTACTTACCTCATTGATTGACTATGGCCTGGACAGGGCCTATCAGCCAAATAAACCCAAGCTGCTTTTGGTTAGGGTGTGTTGTGAATGTAAACAAGTTTTTGTTTTGATCCCAGGTGTAGGATATGGGACTGATTGAGATGGTCCACAGCAGCAAACTGTTTGCCTCATGCGGGCTCTGAGAAGGGGCCCTTTGCCACAGATAGTTTAATTCTGAGGACTCTGGGAGGGACTTAAGGCCAGAGCCAACAGAGAACATGTGGAGCTCCAAGAAACAAGGCTGCTGATGCTTCCCCCCTGCTGCTCCTGATTGTTGGAGATCTCCTGAAAGGAGGGCTTGCCCTAAGGAACCCTACAACCCTGGCCATCAGGAAGTAGCTAAAGAGAACTCCTCCCCCTTTCCCCACTAACATTCCTTCTCTCCTACCTGGTGCTGAAGTGTTGGAAGGGGTTGGGGTGGGAAGGGAGGAAGAGAGATGAAGAAATGTAGAGTTAGAAAGTACAACAATGGTGCTCATCACATCAGTAGAAAGCAAACCAAAACAAAGACTTTGTATCAAAATTAAGCCTATAAATCAAGAGATGAGACATTTAAGACCTAGAAAAATAATCAAAATTAGTTTTGATCTGGTAACATCTTTGATTGGTAATAAAAATAAAACTCATACAAACTGAAGAACAAATGAATACATCCGGAAGCAATCCTTTCTCTAATGAGACAAATGTGACCAACCAAGAGGCAAAAGATAAAATAGTTGTTTAGATAACAATGAAGTTATTTAAATCATAAGATCATATAGAAGCGAAAATAAACAGGGGTAACTTGTAGTCTAGCCAATAAAACAGAGATACTGTGAGCAGTTTGAGAAGAACATGATGAAGCATGTAAAAGAAACAGCAATCCTAAATCAAGTTGCCTTTGAGGTCTCCAGGTTCCATAGTCTATGGAGGGATGGGGTCTTTTATTCAGGACAACAATAAGACTGTTGGCAAGCCAACATGAGTTTACTATCACTATGCACTGTGCACCACGGAAACCACAAAGCCAAGTGAGAAAAAAACTGAGGGGAAAGATACAACAGTCTATAAAGAAGTAATATATGCATAAGGTTTGGAAGCAGAATAAGGTCCCTGTTATGAAGAAAATGCAAAGGTCAAATTCTTTCTCCAAATATAGCAGAGAACATATTTTTGGAGCAAGCGAGGGAGAAGTGTTGACCATCCTTTCCAGAATAGCTAGTTGAGGGACCTTAAAGAGATAACAGCGAGTCAGGGGCTAATGTGTTGGAGGTCTAGAAACATTAAGATCTCGTCCTTTACCCAGAGTGGGAGAGAGAGAGAGAGAGTTCTATACATAAAAACTAAAGGGGGAAAAAGTTTACAGTCCTTTAATGGATAAAGAGGAAAAACTTTCTTGGCTTAAAATGTAATCCTACAGAAGTCCAATGCAAAGAGTAAACAAAGAAAATGCTAGAAAAAGAATGATTTATAAGAGTTCTGTGCTAATGGTGAAGTTGTAACTATAGCACTGTTGAATTACAGCAGAGAGGACCAAGGAGGAGGAAACCTTCTAAGGACAATGCAGAGCAAGAACACAGGAGAGAAAAGAGAAGTAGGATAGCAAAGCAATGGGATATTTAACTAAGAAGCTGAGGGATGCGGGCTGACACTATTTAAGTTACTAACAAGCATAAGTGACACTCACTCCTCCCACAATTTTCTTTTTTGTTCTGGTTTTCTCTGTGTAGCCCTGGCTGTCCTGAAACTCGCTATGTAGACCAGATTGGCCTTGAACTCACAGATGTGCCTGCCTCTGCCTTCCAAGCAATGGTGTGCACCACCACTGGCTGGATGATGCAATTTTTTGATAAAATTAAAAGTGAATTTTTGCCTGGGTTGGCTACCCAGAGGCTATTTAAGCTGTGGGCTGGCTTTCCCCAGGGTCCGAGGATTGTTCAAGGTTTCTGAATAAACTGCATTGAAAAAAAAAAAAAGTGAATTTTTGTAGGTAACAGTGTATAAATAAAATCAGGTTCTCTATGATTTTTATGAATAACCAAAATACTGGTTTATTTAACACTTAATGATTTCTATAGCATTTTAAAGGAGAATACTACAATGTCTCTGTGATTGGCCACATGAAAGGAAGAACGGTTTGCTCTACAGTTGATGAGCCATTTTGGAGAGATGGCTAAGGCTTTTTACTCAAAATTCAACACATACCACTGTTTCTCTCCACCAGGAAATCTAACTTAGTTACAATGTATGACAAGTCACTGCAAAACACTGTATATATCTGAACATCACATTCCTGCTGATAACAAAAATACTTCAGCTCTGAGCTGTTGGATTAATTCCACTTGAGAGAAACTATACACAGAAAAAGGGCATCGGGGTTACGTAGCATATTGCCTTTTAAACTGTTAATTGAGACCATTTCCTTTATATCCCCTTTGGCCTTTACAATAACATCTCCTTTTCTTTACGTGGTACCTTCATGCCCTTTGGCATAATTGCCAGTGCCATTTTGCAGGGCTGGAGCACCCTTGTGTTTGCAGAATGTGGTGATTATGGCCTTTTAAAACTCATTCTTTTTTTTTTGTTGTTGTTGTTTTTTTGTTTTTTTTTTCTTTTAGTAAGTTGTTTTCTTTTTTCTTTCTTTCTTTTTTTTTTTCAATGCAGTTTATTCAGGAACCTTGAACAATCCTCGGACCCCGGGGAAAGCCAGCCCACAGCTTAAATAGCCTCTGGGTAGCCAACCCAGGCGTGCCACGTGGGCAATGCAGATAGGTCCACATACATGGAAGCAAGCCAGATCCTCAGCCTTAGCCAAATGTGGAATTGTTCGTGACAGAGAGCACTCACCATCGGGAAGGTGGAAGGCGGAAACCAGCTCCATCTTTAAGGCATAGCATTCCGCAGCTCTCTACAGTTCCCCCTTTTTGTTTTAGACGCATCAGGCAAGAGTAGAGGTCTGATCTCTGATATTAGAAATAAATTGGGACTTTGTACCGATGTTCGTTTAGGTGTCATCCACCCAAAGAGCATTAAAACTCATTCTATCTTTAGAAGACATTTCCCCTTTGGTTATGATATTCAGCTCTCACAACAAATTGCTTTTACACAGGTACATACATGTATGTATGTATGTATGTATGTATATGTTTATCTAGCATGTAAACTTCTGTCTTCTAGATGAGTTACTATAGTTGGGATTACTATTATCTTTTTTTTTTTTTTTTTGGCAGGGGCTGAGAAGAAAATGCCTGAGCCTCTTCTGGAAAACATGGCTCTCTTGAAATCATTTGCTTAAAATAGATATGCTCTATAATTAAGCGCATTTTATGATTAATTGTACTGATAGCCACATATAGTACAAATTTACTGTCTCCGAGGAGCATAAATATATAATTCAGTATAATTATGCTTGATTAAATCTTGTATCATTTTCAATGAATAGAATCTCAACTACTAATTTTTTCTCTGTCAGTTCACACTTTAGGATTTCTTTTAAACAAGAGATACATACTTTACAGCTTATTGTTACTCCAGGGTCATAAATCTGATAAAATTGTACAAAAAGCCAAGGATGCTGGCTTACAGATACGATCTCAGGACTTGGGGGGCAGGGCCACAGAGACTGAGGTAGGTTTGAGACCAGCCTGAGTTGTAGAGAGAGTCCCAACCTGGGTTACAAACTGAGAGCCTATCTTTAAAAAAGAAAAAGAAAAAAAAAAAAAACTGCACAGAGAACTATTTCAGTGGTTTTCTGTTTTAATACATTTCAGATGATTTTCTTTAATGACAGCGTCATTAGCTTTGAGAAGTTTAAAGCAAACCATTCTTTTATTATAATTCATACATTAAAATTTTCCCAGGACATCAGATTTTTTCAATCAGCCTTTAAAAGTTAAAAGCAATCAAATAATTTTAAAAAATCAGATAACTGAAGATTTCTTAGGCCCACCCAGCTTCTTCCTAGCCCCATGTGGATAATCTTTCTTAACTAGTCACACTTCTCCAGGGAAAGCTGTATTCCCTTTCGCCTTTTCCTTTCCTGCTAGCAGTAAGCTACCACAGCTACATGGCACACATGTAGAAGTTGTACACAGACAATGCTACATATACATTACACACGACGCGTTAACATGTATCCTTGTATCCTGTTACCCTTTGCTTAAAGCGAGTGTCCCACAATGGCAGAACTAGTAAAATGATAATGCTTATTTTTAATAAAGATGGCTGGGTGACTTCTTCTTTGCACATGACTGCAAAATCACAGGTTTAAAGTTACAAGTCCGTTTCTTCTGTTTGGAATCACACTGGATAATGTATCTCAAGTGAAAAAAATGGAGAAATACAGGCAAGCCATCTTGCTCCATCCATGGTGTGGCAAATATGTACCAATGATCTTTTTACATATAACCCCATGATGAATGATACAGTTAAGTCCCAGACTACACAATGTACAGTTCTTATAAAAAGTTATGCGTTATGCTTCGGTACTAAAAATAAAATATATTCTCAAATAGTGAAAATAAGATATCCTTCATGTTTTTATGTCACATTTCCTGTGACCATGCCCCCCCCAAACACCTTTAATGAAATAGTGTGCAACACTAGTAAACAGTGACAGAATGTTGGTGGCTTCTTGACAAGAACTGGCCTAAAACAAAACTGATTTATCTTGTCAATTTATTAAACCGTCTTCCTGATGTGTTTAATGCATGATGAAATATAAAAATAAAAGACAAAACAAACACCTTATGTACTGGAAAAAAAAATCAAGAGTCCATCGGTACCATACTACAAAAACCTGTCTGGATTAATTAGTTGCTACATCTTCAACGGATGCAGCCACTAATCCATCATGGTACCCCATCCCCAACGTAACTGGGAGCCATCAGCTGTGACTATTTGCTTGGCCAAGAAGACACCGAAGGGTCTTTTGGGTCCTTCTCAAGAAAGGGATCCCGTTCCGGTCAAGCGCTGGCTCCACAGACCCGCCCGCAGCAGTCACTGGCCGTGGTCCAGAGCCAGCAGCACCTCACCATCCTGTCCTGGGAGACTGCGAGCCGTCCGAGCGGGACGGGAAGGAACGGAGCTGTGCCCCTCCGCTTTTAACCTGAAAGCAAGCCGCGGCTCTCGAGACACACCGAAGGGTTTACGCGGTCTTTTGGACTGGAGAAGCAGGCACTTACAGTGAACACGGAGGGAGGCATGGCAGAGGGCGGGGACGGCCGTTCAAGAGGAGCCGGGGGCTAGTCCGAAGGCGCTGCCCTCGCCGAGCTGCCCAGCCTAGAGCCCACAGAAACAGAAACACACAGGTTCCCCGGGAAGCGAGCGGGAGGGGCCGACCCCCACCCAGGCGCGGGGCGACAGGTGGTGCGGAGATGGTGGGTGTGGTCACAGGCAAGTCAGCCCCACCGGCTGTGGCGCGCCCACCGCGGCCCCCAACCTGGTGACGGTCCGGGTGCCCCCCGCTAGGTGCCCTGCGCTCAGATGAGCGGGAAGCGGCCCTGGCCGCCGTCGGGGTCCCCGGCACCGCCGCCTCGCGGACGGCCGAGCACCGACACGGGCAGCACGACCTCGGCAGGGCTGAGCTGCTGCAGCCGCATGGACTCCTCGTAGGTGGGCAGGTACTTGACCTCCTCGTAGCTGGGCAGCTGGAGGAAGACAGGGGCCACCGCGCGCAGCTCGTGCTCCGAGACGCAGGCGGGGGGCGGGCGCCCGCCCCCTCCCCCGGCCCGGCCGCCGCCGCTCTCCAGCAGCGAGTCCTGCGAGCCCGCGGCCACCTCGTCGCGCAGCAGGGCGGGGGAGTCGTCGTCGTCGTCGCCGTCGGGGGGCCCCGCCGTCCCCGGGGGCCCGGCGCCCCCGGCGGGCCCGGCTCGCGCCTGGCCCGCTCGCGCCTGGCCGCGCGGGTACCTGCGTGGGCTGGGGCAGATGATGCGCTGCAGGAAGTAGCCGATGGCGAAGAGCACCAGCAGGATGAGCAGCCCGGAGAGCTTGCGGACGAACCAGCCCACGTTGTCCAGGAAGGCGTGGAGCGGCAGCTTGCAGCAGCGCGCGGCCGTGGCGTTGGCCGAGTCGCAGCAGCGCTCCCGCTCGCCGCACGCCAGCTCGGCGCAGCCCCCGCCGCCCCGCGAGGGCGCCACCAGCGCCAGCGCCAGCAGCAGCAGCAGCGGCAGCGGCGGCGGTGGCGCCGGAGCGGCCGCCAGGCCCTCGCCGGGCACCCCGGGACCCCACATGGCCGGCGCGCCCCTCCCGCGGCCGTCCGGCACCGCGAGGCTCGGAGCTCCCTCTGGCCGGGCGCGGCGCCGGGGCCCGCGCTCGCCGCCTCCCGCGCCTCGGCTACCTGCGGCCCGAGCGGTGCTCACTTGGCCACGCCGGGGAGGGAGGAGGAGCCCGGGGCGCGCCGAGGCTGCGGGGGGCGGCTGCTGCTCGGCGCCGAAGCCGCCCCGGGAGCCGGGCACCGCGAGCCGGGGCTGCGGGACGCCGGGGTCCCGGCCGGAGCGTGCGGAGCGTCGGGGCCGAGCAGAGGCTGCCCGAGCCGGACCGCTCTGGGCATCTCGGCCGGCGACGGCCGCGCTCTCCCTCCGGCGCCTGGGTACCCCGCAGCGCTGGAAGGGTTAAGGCTGAGCTCTCAGCCCAGGAGCCCCTTGATCTTGATTAATTCAGGCAGCGCGCTCTTCCCCGCCGGATGGGCGGGGCGCGAGCGCTCGCTAACGTAGGTGTCTCGGTTTTAAGTGATTGGGTTGCCTCAGGAATATTATTTAAATTGACTCGGACCGGGTTTCGCTTACCATCTCTCTTGTGATCTGTCTGATTAAAAATGGATGATGGCCATTAATGGCCAGGGCAGCCCCATTGCTGCCCTAAGGTTCCAGGGTGGGAACTGCTGGATAGTTCTGCTGCCAGGTGGGCAAGTCCGGGTTGTTGGGGAGCCGGGACCCTAAGAAACTCCAGAACAGGTAAGAGAATTCTTTGGAGGGGCTCAAGCTACAAGCCTCAGAAGTAGCCCCAGAGGGGCGGAGAAGCACTCTGTTGAGGTGACCCCAGCTCACCAGCGAGAAGAGAGAAGACCCTTGCTTCTCAGAGGCTCTGGACTCAGCCCTGCGCTCCACGGCGCCCAAAGAGGACAGCGGGGATTCGAGTTGTGGGGTGCACGGGCTCCCTCATGCAGCATAAATAGCTTGTCTGCGATGGCGGGAGAGTGGGGGCCGGGGGGTTGGGAGCGGTAAGCGAGCGGTTGGCAAGGTTCCTGATCTCAGTCTGAGCAAATCTGAGCAAAATCTGAAGGTCTTTTTCAAGGTTATTCTTGTTTGCAAAATCCGACTTTAAAGGGAGTCTGTGTTTCTACTTAGTACTTAGGAAAGGCTCAGCGCATCCAGACCTTTTGACCCCCGGGGAAGCCACGTTGGTTGAGGCAATATAAAACAGAAACAGGTACACAGGAGGACTCCCTGAAGAGAAAAACTAATGGGGAAATTTCAAGGTCGCTGTGAGGAAAAAAAAAAAAAGTAAAAGCTAAAGGACACACTGAGACCGAACAAATCCAGTTATGAGCCAACCTTTCTCTCCTCAAGAGAAATAGATCAAGAAGATCCGGATGGGTAAGGGATGGAGATGAAAACTCTTTACTTCTTTTGGTGGGAACACCTTGCTTTGCTTCAACTCCAAAATGATGCTTTCTCTTCTAGGAGAAGTTTCCAATCGTCACTCAGACAAGAGACTGCATGGGACTTCTTGAGCACAGGGGTTTTCTAGGCTCTCGTGAAGCCAAACCATTTTCTGGCCATGATCGATGGGGAAGACTGGGGCCTAGTCCATACAATCGACAATGCTTTCAGCCTATAGCCAGATGGGGGATGGAAGAGATTTGCTCGGATACAGTGTTGATTGTTATTTTCTGTTTTCCCTGTTCCTTTGCTGAGATTACATTGAAAATGTTTACTAAACATGGTCTGTATTCAAGGAAAACTGTATTGATAAAAATAAAAATTCTCCCAAGAATGATGTGACCTCAGTTCTGCATGCCAGTTTCAAAGAACAGAGTAAGGGAAGGATTCCACAGGGAAGATAAATGCCAAGTGTCTTCTTTCTTCATGACTTTCCCAAAGCAAAGATGAAATTGATGCATTTCAAATAGTCTCAGGGATAAGGCGAGTTTGTGGCTTGAGGTGGGCTGGGATTCCAAAATGAAAGAAATGCAAAGGTCTCTTTAGGCTTTTAGAATCAGAGGTCTTGGGGTTTCTGCCAGTCATCACAGAAGTGATGGCAGAAGGACAGGAGGTGCTGGGGCATTGTGTGGCTGATGAAAGAGGAGGGTGGCCTGCTGGTTATTTTGAAATTTGAAACAAAAGCACTTAAAACTTTAAATTATGCTTTATATATTTATCTGGGGGGGGGAGGAGAATATATTCGCTCCATTCCTTCCCCCATGTGGGTCCCAGGAATCAAACTCATGCCTCTGGCCTTGGCAACAGACACTTTTACAGTTTAAGCCATCTCATTGGCCCCTAAACAACAGCATTTAATTTGTTTCATTTCTGTCTTCTTTTAATGAGTTAGAATTTGTTTACAGCATGTTAGGACACAGTTAAAGAACATAGGCCTGGTATAAAACAAACAAAAACTTGGAGAAGCCTTGCTTGCATGAAAGCAAAGAGTGAGCTCTGGAACGTGAATATGGAATGGAGTTTTTATTTTTGCTTTCCAAACTGATAGTCCCAAAGCCTCATCCATTAGGTCCCTCTGCAGAAACTCCTTTTTTTCCTCAGAGCCCTCAGTTTCACTTAATCCATCTTTACTTGCAGTGTAATTTGTTGTGCACAACCCTTTGGAGGAAGGAAAAGGAATCCTAGAACCGTTGAAGCCTCACAAGAGCTGTGTCCTCTACTTAGATTCTTTTTTCTTTATGTCTAACACACAAATGAATAGAGCAGAAAGATAGAAGTTAGTTACGTTTCACAGGAAAAAGTACAGTTCGTTCAAATTTGCATCAGATTGTGTTAATAGGTGCACGTGAAAGGGAAAAACCAGATAGTGAAAGGTGACTACTTTAATCCAAAAGAGCATGGTTTGCTGAAATAGAGCTTGATAAAAACTGAGAACATCAGGGGCTGGGGAGATGGCTCAGCTGGTAAAATTATTACTGTGAAAGCAAGAGGAACTGAGTTTGGGTTTCCAGCAGTCATTTAAAAAGCTGGGCAGGTCAGCACATGTCTGAGGTGGAGAAAGCCAGATCCTGTAGGCTTGATAGGATTAATTAGCCCTCCGTTTACCAAGAGACTCTCGAAAAATAAGGTGGCTAGCAACTAAGGAAGACACCTGATGTCAGCCTCTGGCCTACACACACACACATAAAGTAAGAGCGTGAGCTGGTCACAGTGGGATATGTGTTCCTGGAAGCTGTCCTGATAGCTCAAGAAGAACTGAGCAGATCCACCATGAAACCTTGTAGCTCGTCACACTGGAACAGAAGAGACTTTTCTTCCTCATATGTGCTGCCCATGGGCTCTTGCCTTCAGGCCCAAGATACAAGCCTAACCTTTCCATGCCCCTCCTTCCAAATGTCTAGGCATGAGCAGTTTGGACCATGTAAACAATCCAGTGTGTAAAAAGCTCTCAGGATGTACAGCGTGGTCCTTCTTGCTGAGGTTGCCTCGCTATAGTTGACTTATTAGGCACCCTCCTCTTGTGGCTTCCCTTCACTTGTAATAAACCTTCCCTGAATAACAGTTGAGGGTTTTGTGAATATTTGTATGAATGTGCCTCCCTAGAAATGATTTGTGACCTCAGATAATCTGCTTTGGAGTTTAAAAAAATGTTTTTATCATGTTTCTTCCCTCACTCACTTAAAAGTATTTAATGTGGGCCCTTCTCTGAGCTAGGTACTCTGTCCCACCCTGGGAATGTTATGAAAGCAAGCCTTTCTCTGTCCTCTGGAAGTTTATTGGAGAGGGGTTAGAACACAAAGAAAAATGGTCAAAGTAATGAACTGACATCCCATTCTGAATGCCTGTGATGGGCAGTGTGCCTCCTGCAACATTTGCTGCTGTAGATGGGCTTTAGGCCACTAATGATAACCCTACAATCAGTCTCAAATCCAACCTGCTTCCCTACAGTGATCTAGGAAAGAGATTGCAGGGCTTCCTGTTCTTCCTGTCTTCCAGTTCTTGACTAGGGTGTAATTCAGATTCCCTCTTTCAACATTATGAGTTCCTAACTAGCCAACAAAAGGCTTCTTCAAGCCACATGCTAGGAGAAAAAAAATCTAAGATGCTAGAAGGAAATGGAGTGCTTTCTCCAGGATTGGAGTCGCAAACAAAAGATTGAGAAATTACAAGGCCTTATGAAAACAGGGTCTCGATATGTAACCACAGGTTGGACCTGTGTTTGCTTTACAAGTTTTCTAAGAACTTTCATGTACATCGCTTTGCTTTTCTCCTTATTCAGTGACTATGAGATAGGTTAGGCTATTATTATCAAGCTAACATAGGTTAAAGCACCTGAATTGGGCTGAGGTTGTAGCTCATTTGGTAGAACACTTACTTAGCATGTGAGAGACCCAGGATTCAGTCCCTAGAACCACAGACAGACAGATGGACAGACAGACCCACACCTGAATCAGCACAAATTACTGACAGTACTGAAAGTGGAATCCAAGGCCTGTCAATCTAGGTCTAGCTGGTAAGGTTGGGTGGGCAGCTCACCCCCTTATTTAATTGGACCAGTGCAGGGAGGGATGTTATTCTTCACTTTGACAGCTCCTACAATATGAAAGAAGGAAATCATGAGACTAATGAGGAAACTGGGCACTGTGTCCCTTAATCCCAGCACTCCAGAGGCAGAGGCAGGCAGATCTCTGAGTTCCAACAAGTTTCAGGACAAACCAAACCAAACCAAAACAAAACTTTTGAGGGTGAAGCTGGAATTAGTCTAGACCATGAATACAAAAGAATTCTGAAACAAAACTTTTATGCCTGTCATTTTGTGGCCACTTTTAGTAACCAGTTACTAATGCTTTAGGTAATAATGTGTTCAAGTCACTGTTTTTGTTTATATTTCTGCAAATAAATAAATTCTCTCCTGCGTTTCAATTAAGCCTACCAATGTACCAAGTCGCCTAATGCTAATCAATATGAAATTATATATATACTTTTGAAAATAAGGATACATTGAGTTTTAAAGCAAATAAATATATAAAATTATTTACTAATGACTTAAATTTCTATATTTGTTATTGATTTATTTTTTTGTTTCAGGGATGGAACCTAGGGTCCTGCATATGCTAGGTAGGAAGGGTCATAGCTTTCATCCGGACCCTCATGCTAGGACTCCAGGCCACCTAGCCACTGGTGGTGGTCAGCCCTTGAGGTGAAGCTATGGGGTGCTGGGGAGGAAGAGGCTGAGCTGGCGGAGGGGGCCTGGGACCTGAGGCTGCTTGACCTCTGAGCTGTTGTATGTAACTAGCCAGGGGTGTGTGCTCCTGTTTGTGTGTGTGTGCTGTACGTGTGACACAAGTATGCAGGTGATGGAGAGTCCAGAAAAAGCACCCAGATTCCTTGGAACTGGAGTTCCAGGCAGTTGTGGGCTACCTGGTATGAATGCTGGGAACCAAACCTGCTTTCCCTGAAAGAAGAGTGCGTGCCCTGGACTGCTGAACTCTCGCTCCAGACTCCAGCCCTGAGCCTTTGTTCCATAATAACTTACCAGTTAATTTCTCATGGCAACCTTGTAGAAGAGGTTGATAACATCCGCTTTATTGCTGACAATAAGAAAGCTAAAACATGAACATTATGAGAAATACTTAGTGAGGCCCTGGCTGGCTGAAATCAGAATTCTAGTTATGTTAACTGAATGAGTTTCTTCATGCTCGTTGAAATTGTTAGATTGTTGAAGTTAGAATACATTTTTTTTTCCCAGAGGCTGATGGCGTAGCCAAATGCTCACATTGGCAGAAAAATCATACAGCATGAAATTATTTCCTAAGAAGAAATAATTTCAGGAGGTGCAACATTTTTATGGTCCATTATTTTCACTTGAAGCCGGCAATACACCTTCTCATAACAAGGGGAACTGCTCATGGCACCCCACCCTGCACATTCTCTGTAAACCTGGGGGCCTCATGACAGTTCCCGCTCCCTCTTCTTCGAAGACTCTGTGCCGGTGGCATGACTCTGTCCTGTTGCTGGGGACACAACACCTGTCACAGACAACTTAACTGTGAAAGGATTACTGTCTTGTGCTTCAAAGGTTTCAGTTCATAGCTTCGGGCTTCACTGATTCTGGGTCCCCGATGAAGCAGAACATGATGGAGGTAGGCTCACATGGCAGGGAGTACTGACGTCATGGTGGACAGGAAGCAGGAAGAGGTGAACTCAGAAGGGGACACAGCCGTCAGGATACGCCACTCCCTCAGCTGGAATTGATCTCCCAACATGTCTACCGTCTCCCACAATTGCACCATAGGCTGGGGACCAAGCCTGCAAGACAGGACCCTTTGGCAGGGGAGACTCCATATGTAAACTATAGCAACTATAGGTCCATGTAACCAGCATCCTTCCAGGGCTGAATGTAAGAAACTAATCCTCCTCCAAGACATCTGTCCTAAAAGATTTCCAGTCTACCCCACATATTTGAAACTTCTTCCAGCAATTCTCATGGAAAATTTATCCAATCATGGGTTTAAGAGGACACCTCAAATATAATCTGAACCTTCTTTCCTGCTTTCTACTCCTTTCCTTTGTGCACATTTGCTTCTACGAGTGGCTGCCCGGTTCAGCTGCTCAACACCCATTTGTGCGATGTCACAAAGCTTTCTCTGTGAGGCCAGCGGGAATGTTTTCCCTGTCTCTGCAGTTCAAAACCATACAAGACACACAAGGCCTGATGATATCTCTTCAAAGCCTTCCACATCCCCAGCTCCACCTTCCCCAGCTGGAAGCTATGCTTCTTCATGATCCGTTAGCACCATCTCCTGTGCGAGGCACTTCTCTCTGCCTCACATTTCTGGTGCGCATGTACACACTGTAAGCTTAGAAGTTTTAGAAATAAGCTTCTGTTAGAAATATATTCTATGAGAAATTCAGGTGGCAAAGTTCTCAGAGAGTCCTTCTCAGGCACCATCTCAGACCTCACTGTTAGAACGACCCTCTCACAGCAGGACTGCTGGACACAAGCTACAGACCCCAGTGGCCATCTTCCTAACAGACATGGCCCATGCATATATAGGCTGACCTGGGTGGCGATGAGAGCAGCACATCCATGAATGGCTTGGAAGACTTAGAATGCCAGGATCGCGCCATCCTAGAACCTCTGCCAAGTTGTTCATCATGCCACAGAAAACGATTTTACGGAATTTGCTTATATTTACGAAATTGGATTTTCAGTTTGTATTTTCTTGTAACAAATTCTAGGGCTCTAATGTCTACAAAATGCAGTGGGTTTTTTTTTCCCCCCTGGGGTTTCGTCTTTCAAGGCCAAAGTGGATTGCTGCCGTGCTAGAAGAACCTGGGATTTGGAGAGTAAGCAGTAAATTAGCCTGTGACTTGCCTCCTGAAGCCCAGATGCTCTAGCTCCTAGAAGATGGAAATTAGGCATTTATTCTGTCAGCACCTGAGCCAGTCTCGAAGGCCTTGTTTTCTCATTGCTTCCTTAAACTTTTGCAGCTCAGCCCTGTACCACAGGGGGGCTCAACCTTGGAGGGTGCAGTTTCTCTGTGGGTAGAATTCTGGTTGCATTCTGCCAGAGAGATACTGGAGGGCAGAGGGGGGTGGGGGCAGGCAAGGTGAGGTCCTAGCAGCTCCTGTGTACCTCTCTTTGGGCTAGCTGATTGAAAGGGGGGCACCCCAAGGCTTCCATAAGACCAGGACCTTCCTTCTCCGGGCTGTCTCCTCTTACCCCGGCAGATTTTGAGTTCATTTTGCAACTAATTTCTTGTTGTAAATTCTTTTTGTGTTAAAAACTCAGAGGTTCTTGTTGTTTGTTTGGGCCCTGTATTAATTTCTGATCTTGTTGTGTGATAAACTAACTGACAAAAGCAACTTAAGGGAGAAGGGTTTATTTCAGATCACAGTTGGTCAGGGTAGTCTAGCTTGGTGGGGAAGTCATGGCAATGCGAGCTTGAGGCAGCTGACCATGTCACATCCTCCAGTCAGGGAGCAGAGAATAATGAACTCTCAGAACCTTCTCCTTTTTATGAAGTCCAGGACCCCAGCTCAGGGAATGCTGCCACCCACAGATAAGGTGTGTATCTCACCTCAACAAACCTAATCTAGATAATTCCTGAGAGACACGTCCAGAGGCCTCGCTCCAAGGTGACTTTAGATGCTGTGGGGCGCACAGGGACACTGGCCATCACAGACCCTGACTGATGCTGTGCCTCTGAGCCATGCACTCCAAGCCTAGAGTGCAAAGGCAGCGAGTTGGCTTCTGATTTTGTGGCCAGAATGTTGTTTCCCTTCCCCCGCCAACAAAGAGGGAAGTTGATTGAAAACACTAGCTCCAATAAGCAGTGTATTAGCTATGTGACCTCGGGCAATTCCTGATCTGTGAGGACTGGGTGGATGGATATTTACAAAGTGCTTAGAGCACTCTGTGAGTGTTGGCCATAATTATTATTTAACCACAAAGGGTATGTGCCTCCTCCTCACTTGGCTGTTGGTTTGATTTTTAAAATGGTGAACTAGAAAGCTATTTTTTTTAAGGTTGCTCATTAATTAGATTTGCAACTTGTCTTCCTGAATTGTCCATAGACAAATGGAATCTATTAACTGTGTAAAATTTAATATTTGGCTTTCAGGCTTATCATTGGCAATACCCTGAGAATTAACATGTCTTTCTCACAGTGTTCTAGAGATGGCTCTATGAAATTCTCCTTTTAAAAGATTTCTTTTCTTTCTTTCTTTCTTTCTTTCTTTCTTAATTCCAAGCCCTGAAGCTCTATCTTCCTTATACAACTGTGAATACTTTCTTCTTTATCATCATGGTTATGTAAATGGTTGTGAACCCCTTTCTATTTTGTCACTAGAAAACATGGAGCTAAAATTAAAGTTATAATATTTACGTTTTTTTAATTTATTCTTCTACTTTAATAGGACCTTTTTTTCTCACTCTGTTGATGAAATGATTGGTTGATTGATTGAAACAGGGACTCATGTAGCATAGCTGGTCTCAAACTTGAGATGTAGCTAAAAATGACCTTAAACTTCTGATCTTCCTGCTTCTACCTTCCAAGTGCTGGGATTATAGTCATGTTCCACCATGCTGGAACAGTGCTCTTCTTCCACCGTATCTGGTTTATGCTGGAATGAGACCTGGGACTTTATGTGTCTTGTGCAAACACTCTACCAACTAAGCTATAGCTCCATTTATTTATTTTATTCTTTATTCCTATCTTGCCATTTACATTCATGTTGTAAGTGACAATATAACTTTTTGTGGTAAGATAAATGAATAACACTAAATTTTACCACCTTTTACGGTATCATCTCAATGCAAAAAATAATCACATTCTTTATTATGTTTTCTGGGCTGTGCATGCTCTGGCATGCTCAAGTGTTTTGGTCACATGCTGGTTATTTTATTTCAGAGTCAATTGTAATAGCCTTTAGCAAATGCTCATGGGGCATGGATTCTGTGGTATGCTATTCTTGTTTAGAAAAAAATGGCTTGTGGTCAAGTCAGTTTGGGAAATGCCCAGTGAACTTAGTTACCTCATCATTTTCTAGAACCCTTACTTTGTTAAGTTATAATGTGAGTCTCTAAGAGGAAATAATGGAGGGAAGAATGGCCCCAGTTTACGTGACCAAGAAACTCCCTACCCTCCTCCTTACTTGAAATTCCAATTATTTTTTCAGTCTTTAGGGCTCTCTTGCACTAGGTGACACTGTCAGGGTTTTTCCTATACAGCCTGGTGCTTTTTCAGGAAGTTCATAAGAAAAGAATGGAAGGGCTGCTGTTAGGGTTTGCATGTGAAATGTCTCTCGTAGTCTCAGGGTTCTAAGCACATGGTGCCCACTTAGTAGGACCATTTTGGAAGGCTGTGAGACCTTTAGGAGGTGGGGTCTCGCTGAAGGAGGTGGGACCCTCTTGACAGGCCTTGAGGTCTCACTCTGGCCCTGCTTCTTGCCAGGTCTCAGTTTCTTGGTCCAGGGACATGTGAACAGGCAGTGTCTGCGTACTTCTGTGTCGCAGTTGTGCGACACTGCCACTACCATGCTTTCCCAGTTGTGCAGGGCCCCTCCTTTTTAAGTGGCTTGTTGTTGGGCATTGGTGTTCAGCACTGAGGAAAGTTACACATGCAGCCGCTAGCCATCAGTTAGGAGCGATCTTCAAGACATTTTAATTTAAAAAAAAAACAATTATAATAATAAAAGTCAATTATTTGAAGGTTAATGCACTTTTTAATTGAGGTACCGGCACTGTTTTTGCTTAAAATCTAGTAGTTTATCTGGTAGTAGAAATAAAAATGTAGGGGCCTCATCATTCATGTGGTACTTTAGCTGTTAATATTAGGCAGCTAAGGTTTAGTATTAGGAGCCAAGTTAGATAGGAGACTAAGGATGGAGTTAGAGGGATTAACTGAGAATTTTTTGACTGACATGCTTAGGAAACAAAAGGAATCACTTTTAGGTAATTTCAAACACTGGACATAATTTTATTAAGATTGTCAACTCTAATCTAAATCAAGCTGTGTAGAAAGCCATATCACCTTAATTTCCTTTTTATTAAAGCAGAATGAGAAACATAGCACTAAGTGAACCATGAAAGAGGAGCATCCTGGGCCTGGCTTTGGTTCAACAGTGTAGCAGCACAGGGCCAGAATGCTAGATTCCTCTGTTTATATGATGTGTTGTTGGCATACTTGTTTTTCAGCTTTTTTGTTGGTTTCTTATATCTACCACCCTTTACCTCAATTTCTTCCAACCCCCAACACTAGGTAGGTGAGAAAGGTTAGAGGGGAGAGGGGTGGAGACCTCCTTGGACTACATCCTGCTTATTAGGGGCATGAGTTCCTAGAGGCAAGTCCAATCTTCTTTGTCAGACTATCCAGCAATCCAGCAATTCAGTAATCCGGCAATCCAGCAGTAGCAAATGCAGCAGCAGGGACAGCAGCAGGGGAAACAGTAGCTGCCACAGCCCCTCTCTAGGCTCTTCCATTTATAACCTCTCAAAAGTACCCAGAATTAAGTTATCTGCAGTTGGCAACAAAAACCACTTCCCTGCCAGAGCACGAGACACAGCAGGGTTAGCAGACCCGTTTCCTCCTGGGATTAAACCAAAAACATATTCACATATCATAACTGGGTTTTTTTTTTAAAAAAAAAAAACAACAAAAAACAAAATTCTCACTGCACTGTATATTCTCACAGACATGATAATTTCTTTAAAAAGTTATTTATTTTCACTTGTGTGTGCATGTGACGTTTTATGCACCGTGTACGCTGCAGAGGACAGAAGAGGGTGTTAGATCCTGGAACTGGAGCTACGGATGGTTTTGAGCCACCACATGAATGCCGGGAACAAGAAAGTCCATCTCTTCAGGCCCGGCTGACAGCCCCTTGCAGCACAGGCTTTCCATCAGAACTGCTAGTATGTGTTTCGTGCCTAATATTTACAAAGTCCTTGCATCTATACTTCTGTGTTCATTATAATGATAAACAGGATCAGGAGAGCCTAGGTCGGTCCAGTTTGGTATGTATGCAGCTAAGAGTTAAAGCCATGGACTGAGACAGATCTGATCTTAGATTCTGTTCTGACATTAACTCTGCAACCTCAGGCAGGTCACCTCGTTGCTCCAAGCCTCACTTCCGTCCTCTATGAAATGAGAGTAATACTAAAATCTAATTTATAAGTTTTTTTTATAAGGATTAAATCATAATCCAAAGAGCTTGATGCATAGTAAGTGCTCAGTAAATACATGATTACAGAGAATTTAGAAGAAAATGAGATTCAAGAAGAGTTGTGTATTCGAGGTTGCAGGAACAGAGAGCACTAAGATTCCAACTCTGGTGTTCTGTTTACAGCAGGAAAGCGATAGGGGCCCTGGGCTGGGTCGGCTGCCTGTCTGGGCATCACTGTTGATGCTGCCCTATGGCCCTCAAGCACCAGCTCTGCCACTGTACCAGGAGAGAATTTCGTGTGTTGGGGGATGTCTGAGTGGTAGTTTCAAGTTTAAACCCAAGTGTTGCTACTTACAGTGAGCTTGGGTCAGTGGTTCCTAATCACTGTGAGGACTGAGTTTCACTGAGATGGTGTTCATGAAGTGAGCAAGGGGGTGTTAGCGCTTGCTGAGGAGGCATCATAGGTTAAGCCTCTGCTCTGCAGCAATTGGGAACGGGCCCAGCCCATACCCAGCAGGGGAGAGACTTAGACAAGCCTCCGTTTATTCCCTCTGCTCAGATGTAAAGAAAAAAATAGGAAGGCTTTCCCATCCCCAGTACTTTTTTTCTTAACAGTTGTGTTTATAAACTTTATCTACATAATCCAAAATAAAATATTTAAGCTGCTTAATAGGCTCTTAAAAGCAAAGATTTGGCAAGCTCTCCAGAGTATGTTTACTGCATCTTGGGTTTGTAGTTACAGTAAGCCAGTATGTATTTTTAGATGAAATTTGAAGTTTACACTTACATATTAGATGCATAAAAGAACACCAGAGAATAGGATATTCCCATGATGCCCCACCAACATTTGCTATTCACTAACATTAATTGGGAATAACAAAAGCATCAGATGTTGCAAAACTGATATCTTGGATTCTGAGGGCTGGGGAAGGGAGGGCGCCCTGGGAAGCAGCTTCCCCAGCACTGGGTTGAAAGGACATTGGAACTGAAGGTTGAGAAGGAGTCAGGAGAAGGACAGACCCATGGATGGTTGTAAAGCACAGGTCTTATGATCTATCAAGTGCAGCAGCTGGGTGTGATGGGGCATTGTAATTCCAGTGCTTGCGAAACCAAGCAGGAAGACCGCAGACTGGGCTAAATGGTGAGTGGAGTTGCAGGTTATCCTGTGCTACAGAATAAAATCCAGAAATAAAAAGGAAATAAGGAAAATAGTATAGACAAAGAGATAACAGGTGTCAGAGTACATATACCATAAAATTGAATAGTAATTCTCCTCTTCCCAGACCTATGATAATATACATATCTCCTTGCCTTTTGCCTCTCCTATGGCCTTCTGGTAAGAACTATTGCTGTCTTTGGTATGTCCCATTTTACATGGCTGCTGTTTTGTTTTGAGACCAGGTCTTACTTGGTTACTTAGGCTGGCCTTGAACTTTCAATATTCCTGCCTAGCCTCCAGTGCTTACTTCAGCTGGAATTCATGGCTTTCCCTTTGAACCAAATGAATATGGCAGAAATGAGCCAGGATGAATTTCATGGCTAGGCTATAAAGTGCAATAAAGCTGTCATCCCCTCTTCTTTCCCTCCCCTTCTCCCACCCTCTCCTTCTCTCTTTCCTTCCCTTCCCTCCCTCTGTTTCTCTTCTCCTTCTCTTTCTAGATAGGACACAGAGAGAGACCTCATGTAGATGGCATAGTTGAAAAGCCACACTCAGTTAGGTCTTTAGCCAACATCCAGTATCATGTGAGTGAACTAACCTCCCAAGACACCCTGCCCTCGCATCCCTGCTGAGGTCAGTGGGGAACTGCCATACTATCACAGTGCTCATTTCAGTTCCTGACTCAGGGAACAGAGGGATGGAATAAGTGGCTATTATCATTTTAAGGTGGTTTACTGTAAAACCACGGGAAACAAGGTGAGTTCTCTCACTTCAGCTAAGTATGAGAACCCCTGAGGCCTTCAAGTACGCCTTGTGACCGTCTGTCTAGGTATTTTAGCGTTGTCTTCCGTCCAGTGGTCACTGCTCAAGCAGCTGTCCCAGCCACGGTTCGTCCAACTGTCACAATTTCAGTGGGCATGATTAGAGCCAGTCTAGCTTGCTTGGGAGCCTTCACATGTAGTGGGAGTGCTTTGATCAGCTCTGCGATTAGCTGGAGAGCATCTGAGAGAGGAACAGGATGGGCAACCAGCCCCTGCTCTGCATGTGTGGGTGCTTTCTGGGGCCTTTTGTTTACACGGCTATTGCATGTTGCTTCCACCCATCACACAGGACTCCCAAACAGGAGGAAGAACAACAAATCTTAAAAAGTGTTTACCAGGTTTTAAAACCACTCTGCCACTACCTTAAGGAAGCCAAACCCCAGTAACAATGCATAGCACACCATGGAGCTGAGAATGCTCCCACTACAGATTTGTGAGGGACATCGAATGTGTATTTTAGTAGGTAAGTGCATCCTCCCAAACCAAATGGAGGGTCCACTGGCTTAAAAACAAAAAAAGTTGTGTATCACACAGCTTGTGACGTTTCCTGTGTGTGTTTCCTGGGACCGATTTTAGCTAGGCTGCAGAAAAAAACATGAGTGACCATGGGACCATCCTTGGCCTCAGCCAGAATGTCCCCATGAACGAATGCTATCATGGTCAGGAGAGACAAATGGCATTAATTCGGCAGCAAGCTTGGGCCTTGAGGAGCCCCACCCCACCCCGAGGTATCTTCTCTATGATGATCCATGTGTGGTGCCATGGGTGCATCAGGCACCTGGTGTGTTCTGTAAGGTGGTTTCTTCAGACTAGGAGCATCTGGCCCTGGCCAGGGGCTCTGTGGAGCACAGCAGGCATCGTTCACAGGCCTTGATGAATTCCTTGATATGACCCTGGAAGAAGTTGATGTTCTATGCTTATTGGATGGGATTTTCCCTCTGAGGAGAGAGGAAAGCTGGTGAGAGGCCATTATAGGTGTCATCCCAGAGTCTGGGCATGAAAACCTGAAGAGCAGACATCCTCCTCATAATCTCAGTGGATTTGGTCTCTATTTCAAGAAGGTCAAAGCAGGTCCCGATGGGGGCAGTTCTCCACTAAGTGGTGATTTGGAAACCCAGGTTCCTTTCATCTCTCGGATCCTTCATCTTCAAGCTCTCTACTAATTTGCTTAAAGCCCATGGAGGCTGAGTGAGCATGCAGGAGAGCTGGGCTATATGTTGAGTCAGGTGTGTGCAGTGCCTCGACTTGAAATCATGGGACTACATCTTATTGCAAAGGAGTTGGGAAGCAGAATCCTGCCCTGTACTCAGGAAGCAGGGATATGGGCCTGCCAACTACTCGCCAGTGTCTTCCATGGAGAAGACAGCAAAGGCTAGGTCAAGATTAATAAAATCTTATGGATGTGGCTCCCTTACACTCATGAAACCCTGCATTCAGTCTTCAGAATCACAAAAACCAGACATGGTGGCATGCGCCTGTAGCCCCAGCACTCGGGAGCCAGGAAGGTCAGAAGTTGAAGGTCTTGCTAGACTACATAGCATATTTGAATCCGGCCTTGTGCTGGCTATGTCAGCTTGACAGAAATTGTAGTCACCTGAGAGAAGGAAGTCTTAGTTGCCTCCATAAGATTGGGCTGTAGGAAAGCCTGTAGAATATTTTCGTAATTAGTAATTGATGAGGGAGGGCCCAGCCGCCCCTGGGCTGGCATTCCTGGGCTCTATAAGAAAGCAGATTGAGCAAGCCATGTGTAGCAAACCAGTAGGCAGCACCCCTCCATGGCTCCGCATCAGCTCCTGCTGCCAGGATCCTGCCCTGCTTGAGTTCCTGTCCTGACTTCCTTGGATAATGAACAGCAATGTGGAAGTATACGCCAAATAAACCCTTTCCTCTCCAATTTGCTTTTGTTGGGTCATGGTCAGCAACAGAGACCCTAAGACAAGCCTGAACTAAAAGAGACTGTCTTAAGTCAAGTCAAATCAAAATGAATAAAATCTTGGGGCCAAAATGGGGTTTCAAAGTTATTTAATTCACCTTTATTTTGATTTTAGTTCCATTTCAAGTCAAGTCAATGAACTTTGTAGACACTATGCTAGGCTCTTTGAGGGCTCCTAAGGAGAAGCTGGGTCCAGATTTACCCAGTGCCTTGCCTTGAAGAATGGCAGTGTCAGTGGGAGGGGGCAGTTGTGTGTGAAGAAATGTGAGGCAGGGTGGGTGGTTGCTAGGCAACAGAGGAAGCTTCAGAGGTACTCAGATTAGGTGTTAGTAGAAGACATTAGTGAGAAGATGGTGCTTCAAAGCTAGTAGCAAGCAATCGACATTAGCTTCCAACAGGACCCGTGGACCTTGAAGATCCTATGTCTCCTGGTTAGAATTTTATACTCTCAACCCAGGTCCACCTCGTAAGAAACCCCAGGGCCGAATCTAGCAGTGTCTGCTTTACCAAGCCTATCAAGTGATTATTCTAATATGCACAGTTGGAGAGTGTGGGTATCGTAGCTCACTTTCTGTTGCGATGATAAGATACGCTGACAAAAGCTCACCGCTCAAGGTACAGTCTATCATGGGAGAGAAGTCCAGGATCCTCTTCCCAGAGAGTGGTCCTTCCTATAAGTAAAGATGGGTCTTTCCACATTAATTAATTTAAGCAAGATAAACCCACACATGCCCATCTCCAGATGGTTCTCGATTCAGTCAAGTTGACAATGAACACTATTATAATGAGCTTCCTCTATTAGCAGCTTAGAAGTTATGTCTTTGTTTTGCTTCTCTGTGTTTAAATGTTGTAAGGTCTTCTTCATCATCAAATACCCAATATATACTAAGTTCAGTCATTTACAGATCAGGATTACTTAATTGGCTAGATTAGATTGAAGGTGCTCTTTAAAGCACCTTATGAATCCATAGGTCCATGAAGGGCCCAGTGTTTCCAATTCCTTTCTTAGAATTTAAACCATGGGCTTTTCCTTTGTGCTGAATTTCACAGAAGCATCAGAACTTTGACAAGTCAAGGAACTAGAATGGCTCATAGGGACCATTTCATCCTGGGCTGTGGACTTCGAGTTCTCTAGGAAACAGAGCAAAGCGATGTAGCAGAATGGCCTACATGACCCGGGCTTGGAGGTTCATCCATGGCCAGCTGCACGTTGGAAAGGCTGAGAGCTCATCACATGCTTGGTCCATTAAGCTGGATGCTTTAGCAGCTCCAACCTGATGCTACAGTCTTGGAGGGTTCCCGGAGATCTGCTGGTCTTTATTCTACAGTGGAATGCTGGAGAAGCTGGATTCCAGTGTTGCAAAGGTACTGGCAGCTACGAGGAGGGGAAGCAGGCAGGCAGAAGCAGCGCCTCTTTTCTCAGACATCTTTACATCTGCATCGCCCCCAGAGGGTGGTGCCCGCTCTAAGACAGGATTTTTTTCTCTCCCAGGTTCCTCCTTCCAGAACACCCTCACAGATCTACCCAGAGGCCTGTTTCTTACTTGATTTCAGATCCAAGCAAGTTGATAAGTGAGATTAATAACAAAAGGGTACCAATGCCCACATACATGTTTTAAGGGGCAGGAGCCCTAGCTTTCAGAAAATCTAAGAGGCCCATAGCTCAAGAACACTACAACAGTGGACCACCCTCACGTCTCTCAGTGTTACAGAAGCTGGAAGCATCAAGGTCTCAAGATGACAAGGAAGAATGTGTCCAGCTGAAGTGGTGGTAGAGCTGAGACTTAGAAACAAGGCTGTCAGACTCCCAAGCACCTTCTGGACTCTAAGAAAAGCTGCCATGTCTGGTCACCCCAATCACAGTTAGCACCACTCCCATGATGCTCCAGCACCCCAGGGCACTGGCCTCTGACACTTGCTATAACCATACATTTGAGTGAGGGTATGCTATGCAGGGAAGTCTAGTGAGAGAGCTGTTAAGAGCACTGGCTACTCTTTCAGAGGACCCAGGTTTGCTTCCTGGCACCCCCACAGTGGCTTAACAACCGTCTGCAGCTCCAGTTTCAGGCGATCCAATGAAACATTGGCTGCTTTGTGGGCAAGGCATGCGCATAGCACACAGATATACATGAAGGCGCCCATACACGTTAGCTGAAAATAAAAACTGAAACATTTTTAAAGAGAAGGACTAGCCTTTCTTATATCAGAGTGTACCTGTGATGGTGGTCCATCGCTTAGCTTTATCACTGATATGAAGTACAGTGGGCCATAATGTATAAACGCCACTTTCCATATGAAATCACAAGGGTAGAATACGCTTATGGGCCAACTGAATTCAGTACTGGTTGTTAGATCTTAGTGTTTTAGGATGCCCAACTATTGTGCCAGTCTAAAGCAAAAGCAATTTGAATAACTTGAAATATAAGTTAATGCAATTTCTTTTTTTAAAAAGAGGTATGTATTTATTTACTCTGTGTGTGGGGGGGCATGCATGCACACATGTATGTGGAGGTCAGAAGACCACCTGTGGGAATCCATTGTCTTCTGCCACCATATGCCCAGGGATCCAACTCAGGTCATCAGGCTCGGTGGCCAGTGCTTTATCTGCTAAACCACCTCACCAGGCAAAGTAAGTGCAGTTGCTTTAGGTTATATTTGGTTAGATAAATGAGCAACTCACCCCCAGATTTCAGATAGGAAAAAAAAAAAAAAGAAGTTGTAAGTTCATACTTGAGAGAGGAGAAATAAAAGTTTGATGTGTTCCTTAAGTTTTCGCTCCTGACAGTGTTAGGCAGGAAGCAGCCTGCCATAGCTCAAGCTATTTCATCGTAATTATCCTTCATCTGCTAATTTCAAGGAAGGAAAAAAAATACGATTTAAATGTGTTTCCGCACAGCTGTTGATTAGGCAGAATGGCAGAGTAATCACGGGAGAGTGAATAATCAGAGCAGAGCTAACGCTGGAACATCATTGTCTGAGGAACTAGGGGCTCCAAAGCCAGAAACAACGTCCAACAAACCAACCATTCCCCTGACATGCCTTCTCTGTGTCTGCCCTTCAGCATCAATTAAACAGTGCAAACTAGAGCCAGTTAATTACATCAATTTTGAGGTCAGCCCAAATCTCTACAACGCTTTTTTTTTTAAATCAATACATAGACAACAATTTTACTAAGAGAAGCCGCGAGTATTTAGCAATACCATCAAGATATTCTAAGCAAGTCTTGTGCCTTATGGCCTCCTTCTGCCCTGTTCCCAAATGAAAGCCTCCTCATTCTGCGCAGGCTTAGAGACGGCCCAGGGAAGCTGCAGCTTTGCAGAGATGAGGGTCTTGCGAGGACCAGCGCTCTGTAATGCATGGGTGTGGCTGGAAAGCAAGTGATGAGCTCACTAATAGGACGGCACCTGGTTTCAAGCCTCAGGGCTGAACACAAGGGGCTCCTTGGAATGCTTAGGTCATCCTTACATTTGTTACCCAGAAGTCCAAAGTGAGCAGAATTAAAGGAAAGGCAGAGGTGCGCAAGCTGAGGAAGAGCGAATGGGGTGCTCACTTGTCTTTCATTGTTTCCTTGATTGAAGGCCACTGCCAATGTCTGTTAGGGCTAGCCACAAGCCAGTGGAAATCACTGTGGACAAAAGTGACCAAGGTGACTGTCAGCAAGGGCGGGGTGGCTGGATGCCCAGGTATAGAGAGAACTGTAACCCAAAGGTGTATTCTAATGAGGGTTACCACATCCGCCATTGTCTTCTGCTTCTGCCTCCTTTTCCTTTTCTTTCCATAGACTTAAATTTTTCGTATCAAATCAATCTTAAAAGGAAATAGCAATAAGGAAATGGATCACCCATTAAGAGTACCTGCTACTCTTTCGAAGGACCTCTGTTAGGTTTCCAACACCACATGATGACTCTCGACCTTATGTGACTTTAGTTTCAGGGGCTCCAGCGTCCTCTTCTGGTCTCTATGGGCACCAGGCATGCATGTGGTGCATACATATATGTCCAGGCAAACACTGATACACATGAAAACAAACAACTGTTTAGATTTCTCAGATTCTTTCCCACAGTCAAGAATCTGAAAGTGCCAGACTCCCTCCACAAAAAGAACTTGAGTATTTTCATGGTGACAGTCAATCCAGGTAAACTGTCTCAAAATAACTATTCTCCAATATCTCTCTTTTCATTTTAACTTTAACAACAAATATGTAGAGCCTGATGGGGCGGGGACACACGCCTGTGTGTTTGTCTCAACACTTGGGGAGTTGAGACAGTAAGGCCAATGGGTTCAAATCCAGCCTGAGCTACATAGTAAGACCCTGTATAAAAACAAAACAAAGCAAAACTAATTTGCATTTTTTTCCATGTAGACTTCCAGTTGGACCAGCACCATTTGTTGAAGATGCTGTCTTTTTTCCATTGAATGGTTTTGGCTTCTTTGTCAAAAAATGAAGTATTCGTAGGTGTGTGGGTTTATTTCTGGGTCTTCTATTCAGTTCCATTGATCCACTATTCTGTTTCTATGCCAATACCATGGAGTTTTTATTACTATTGCTCTGTAGTACAACTTGAGGTCAAGGGTACAGACACTGCCCGATGATCTGTTGTTGTACAGGATTGTTTTGGAAATTCTGGGTTTTTTTGTTTCTCCATATGAAGTTGAGAATTTTTTTCTCAAGGTCTATAATGAATGTTGTTGGTATTTTGATGGGAATTGTACCGATCTGTAGATTGCTTTTGGCAGGATGGCCATTTTCACTGTGTTAATCCTACCCATCCGTGAGCACTAGAGATCTTTCCATCTTCTGATATCTTCTTCAATTTCTTTCTTTAGAGACTTGAAGTTTTTTTCAAACAGGTCTTTCACTTGCTTTGTTAGAGTCATACCAAGGTACTTTATGTTATTAGTGGCTATTGTGAAGGGTGTTGTTTCCCTAATTTCTTTCTCAGCCCTTTTGTCTTTGGTATACAGGAGGGCTTCTGACTTTTATGAGTTAATTTTGTATCCAGCCACTTTGCTGAAGGTGTTTATCAGCTGAAGAAACTCTCTGGTTGAATTTTGGGAGTCGCTCATGTATACTGTCATATCATCTGCGAATAGTGAAAATTTGACCTCTTCCTTTCTGATTTGTATCCCCTTGATTTCCTTTAGTTGTCTTGCTACTCTAGCTAGGACTTCAAGTACTAAATTGAAGAGATGTGGTGAGAGTGGGCAGCCTTGCCTTGTCCCTGATTGATTTGAGTTTGATGATGGCTCTAGGCTTGCTGTATATTGCCTTTACTATGTTTAGGTATGTGCCTTAAAAACAAACAAACAAACAGACAAAACTAAACTACCACCAGCAAAACCAAATGTGCTTTTTCTCTCAAGAGCTACTGAGCCTCACCTTCTACTTAACTACTGCTTTGACATTTTCTTATCTATTCGTATTTTTAATTATGTGTAAGTATGTGTATCTGTGTGTAGCTATGTACACATGAGTACTCATGGAGGACAGAAGAGGACATCAGATCCCTTGGAGCTGGAGTTACAAGTGGTTGTAAACTGCCTGATATGGGTGCTTGGAATTCAATTCAAGTCCTCTTCAAGAGCAGCAAGTTTTTTGTTGTTGTTGTTTTTTTAAGACATTTATTTATTGTATGTAAGTGTTCTATCTGCATGTACACCTGCATGCCAGAAGGGGGCATCAGATCACATTATAGATGGTTGTGAGCCACTGTGTGGTTGCTAGGAATTGAACTCAGGACCTCTGGAAGAGCAACCAGTGCTATTAACCACTGAGCCATCTCCCTAACCCTTGCTCTGACATTTTAAGAGAAGAAAACTGGCTATGAATTACAAAATCACGTAACCACTTTCCCTTTATAAGAATGTGGCAATTCATTAATCTCCATTCATCAAGAAATAACATTTATAACATTAAGGGGAGTGCCTTGTAAAGATACTCCCCTAAGATTGCTTCTTGGAAAATCCCAAACTTCTAATTCTGGTCACTTTGACAGGAGAAGAAGAATGGCCTAATATTTGCAACTTGCATTTAAAATCAAGGAGTTCTTCAGATGTCCTCTTCCCAGGCTCACTTTAGGAGAAGGAAAAAGATCAATAGAAGCTGTAACTGGGGGGCCAGTGAGATGCTCAGCAGTTAAAGGTGCCTGCTGCCACGTCTGAGATTCCCATGGTAGGAGGGAACCAACTCCCAAAAGTGGTCCTCTGACCTCTGCATGCTAGAGGGTCAAATCCCACATGAACACAGAGAAGATGTACTAAAAATAGTGCAACTGTGAGGAGTCAGGGGATGACGAAGACTTCACAGGGAGAAGCAGGAGCCACAGGGAAGAATGGGAACCATGGCAACCTCTGAGGTAGGATTAGGAAAGGGATCATCTTGAAAGATATTGGTTGGTGTTTTCCTCAGTGTTTGGTTTTAGGCATCCCTAGGTCCCTACCTGCTGCAGAACATGACTGGCAAATCCTGCCTGCTACCCTGAATTCCCTAGTCCAGGGCTGGGGCTCCCCCAGAGGCCCTTTACTCTGTAATCCAGACATTTTGGTGCCCCCTCCTCTGATCTCTTTCTGCATCTCTCTTCTTCTCCTTCTCTTTCTCCTCTCTATGTGCCCACTTCTCTACTCTTCCCCTTCTTGGCAGCTGAGAGCTGCTTCCAACAAACCTGCATTTATATAACTTCGTCTTGCCATTAGCTGATTCCGACATTTCTATCACTCGGCTCTGCTCATAAGGTTGTGGGCTTCATTGCCCACTCTCTTAAGTTCCAGTTGGAGCCCTGAACTGTGGTCTTCCAGACACAGGAGGATGCTTAGGCCCTTGGAAAGGAGACTCATTTATGTTCCTCCTGGACTTTTGGCACCAGATGAGTGAAAATGAGAACATGACTGCTTTAAAGTATGGTTGAGGGGAAGGGTTTATTATAGATATGAGAAAGAGTCCAGATATAGATATGTGGAAAGGTCCAGAGTAGGGAGAGAAAGTAGACTAGATATGACCAGTCCACTGACTGGGGCCATGGGGTAGGGGCAGCAAGAGAGGAAGAGGAGAGGGGAGAGGAGAGAAAGAGAGAGAGAGAGAGAGCCACGAGGAGAGAGAGAGAGACAAGAGGAGAGAGAGAGAGGGCCAAGAGGACCAAGAGTGAGAGCCAAGAGGACAGAGAGAGAGAGAGAGAGAGAGAGAAGAACAAAGGAAGCGTGTGGCTCAAATGGCAGGCTTTTATAGGAATAAGAAGCTGGGGGGAAAAAAGTGAGGCCCCTGGGCAGGAGAGGTTTAGGAAAGTTCAGAGAGGAGCCACAGGTCCTGAGTGAGACCTGAGGCCCACCATGCACTTTTGGTATGCTATTAGACACCACAGTTAGCCTTTTGTTCCGAGTTTCTTTGGGACCTGAAAGACCTCAATCTTAGTTCCAGGAAGCAGTTCCCCACATCATTTGTGCCTCTTTCTTTGGCAATGGCTCTGCTTTCTTGCCTGGTATGGGATTCCTGGCAGTGTGCTGGGGGACTTGATCCCATCATCCCATAGCTTCTTTACACCCTCCTACATTCCCATACCCATTTTTTAGGTCATTTCAATGTCATTTAGTAGAATTGATCCAGGTCACTAAGGCAAAGTTCCAGTAATAGTGAGACATAATATTGAGATTAATATTGAGAGTAATATTGAGATTAGTGTTTACACTGCATCATGAAGACTCACAGGAAGCTCTGACGTGCCACGGGGTGTCCAGAGACTTCAGATCTACTCATGTAACCTTCGCGTCTTGTCATTGCCACATTTCATTTTCATTTCACTGGATTTCCTAGTTTTGATGCTCTGCCAAAAAAAAAAAAATGCTCTTGCTATCACCAAGCAAAGATGCTGAGGTGTAAGGAGTCTCTTACACATTGGAAGGGCTTGGATCTAGTGTGAGAACAGGATTGTATGAAATTCTTTGTATGAGCTCATATCCTTGAAAGAGGCAGTGCACATGCTGGTTGTGTGTGTGTGTGTGTGTGTGTGTGTGTGTGTGTGTACACATGCCTCTGTTGAGTCCAAAATCACCGCATGGAGACTGCCGCTCACATATGCAATTGGCAAGAGTGTTTTATTTCTTGAAAACTTGCACACAAGGGTCAAAACACTTCATAAAATGGTGACCCTAGACAAAGGCGAACAGGCCTTTTTATAGGAAACTAGGGGGATTCTAGCAAGGGTTGGGTAATCTAAGACCTCAGTGGTGGGTGCTGGGGAAGCTAAAAGGGTCAGTTCCTCATTGGCTTTCTTCCAGGTAGTTGGTGTGCTGTATTCCTGTGCCATGATGTTTAGCTACAGGATGAGACAAGGCTGCCCAGCGCAGATGCCCCATCTTGAGACAAGATATATTCCCATTCTTGTGGTTATCTCCAGGCTGTTCCTTGGGTAGGGGATTTTATGGTCTTGTTCCTGGACTTGGTGACCTATGGCCTAGTTCCTTTCTTTTAAAGTCAGGCCTGGTCCTGAAATGGAGACACACTGGGGTTTATGTCATCCTCTCACCTCTACCTGCTTCTCCTCCTTGACTTTCCACACCTTCATCTCTGCTGTCACTCTTGCCTGTGGCTGAGGATTTTCCCTTCTGCATTATTAGGCAAATAAGGCAAACTCACATCTGAACACAGGGCGGGATGCCCCTCTTGCTGAATAGAGGAACAGGTGCCATGTTCTGCTTGTGCGCTCTCTCATACCAGGATCCAGTTGCCTTCCTGAGGTTGTTGTCTTTTAGTTTTTCCCTTTTCTTCTCAACCATCTCCCTCCATACCGCATTGTTGCCATCAGTAGCCAAATGTGTCTTGAAGAAAGGAAATCGCCACTTTAAATCCACATCTCTCTGCTGCTTCTCTGCTCTCTTGATAGCACTATTTGGACAGTGGGAAGTGGGGGCGATGATAGGACTGAAAACGGGATACTCTTGGTTTAAGTACAAATGCATTTTAAGTGTAAGGGCCATTTTCAAACAAAGAAGATTGTCTCTCAGGCTCCATTCTCTAAGGTCTTGGGAAGGTGGTACATTTGTTGTTAACATGTTTTGTGTTCTTTATCATTTACAGATGGTGCTCCGTAGGGTGCAAGAGAGATGCAACCCAGGGGCTGAAATAAGTAGGAGATTACCTACCTCATGGTTCAGGTAGAGAGCAGGGTGAATGCCATTTGTCACAATACTTCTGAAAGTCCTGGCCTTTCTCTCTTTCTCTTTTTCTATGATTGCCTTCCATCTGCTTTACTGAACTACAGCTCTGTAGTTCTGGTTCTGGCATGAGCTCAACCAAAGCAAAGTGTAAGGTGAAGTGAGGAATGCTGGCCATGCCAGTGTCCTTTGAAATGCTTTCTCACACATCTAACCAGTGAGTTTCATTTATTCCACTGGTCAGTGTGGGCTTCTTCGCTATAAGGGAGTACAGAGCAGTGAGTAGTTTAGTTTTCTGGCTTTTTTACGAGAAGAAAGGGAGTGAGAAGAGTGGGCTGTGAGTGAGGTTTTGGTGTGTGTCGAATGTGACATGTCACCATTTCTTTGAAGCAGCCCTACTGTCCATTACAGTCCCCA
Source organism: Meriones unguiculatus (assembly GCF_030254825.1). NCBI lineage: Eukaryota > Metazoa > Chordata > Mammalia > Rodentia > Muridae > Meriones > Meriones unguiculatus. The sequence continues at coordinate 173,532,925 of NC_083350.1, read as the reverse complement.
CGGGGAGCATTTGAAGTAAATGGCCAGGCAACCCTTGGGGCCAATTAAATTAGGTCACTGGGTAGGGCACAGCATCAGTAACTTTTAAAAGGATCTTTAAGCAACTTCGGTATGTAGCCAAGAACTAGAATTTCTTTTCTAAATGCTGCCCCAAGTGTTAATTCTGACCCAGTTCTCATTGGACACTAGTGATATATTAAAACGTGCTTGCAATGGAGGGGACTTGTTGGTTAGAGGAGAAGAAATGTGTAAGGTGAGATCTAAACTGAGTGAGGAGCTGGGGGTGAGAGAGCTACACCCCCTGTCCCTCCCACAAGCAGCAGAAACCCTCAGTCATTTCCCCTCACACCCAGGCAAAGGCAGAGAGGAACCTGTGGGCTTGGGGACCAGTTCACCCTGATCCAATCTGCACTAAAGGTGAACAGAGCAGGCAGCCTGGGATGGGAGCGGCGATGATGCTCAGCTAAAACCCAGCTTGGGACATCTGTGTAATTGAAATGTCTGTTTACTCCCAAGCCACTTCCGGCTGAGTGGGATGCTTAGGGTTTGAATGCCACGGCTTCTTCAAGGTCACCCAGGCTATTAGCTTTGGCACTGGGATGGAAGCCCCAACCTTTCAATGACAAGGAATGGATGCTTTATGCAAAGCAGAAACTAAACACATATAGACTCATCGCTGTCTAATTATTGTCCAACCTTCTAGGGCCCCCCGACCAAGCCCATCTTACAGAAGTGATGCAGATAGTGAAGGGAAAATCAAACAACTCCGTGCTCTGCATTGCAGCCTGGGCTGTTTGCACCTCCCATGGCCTGGCTTCTCCCCAGAGGCTTGCGGGGCGGAGCTGATGCCCACAAGCCTCTGCCCTGCTGCCCATTATTTAGAATGCCTCCACAGGGGTGCAGACATTCCAAGCGAGGCAAAGAGAAATCAACCATCTTAGGGATTTATGAGGAAAAAGCTGGCGGTACCTGGAAGTCATGCACAGACTGATGTGCGTTTACGGTAACGGGCTCTCAAAGCTCAGTGTCTTAAGTCCTCTAGGTGACGCAAAATGATTGATTCTGAAAATGAACACTGAAGAAATAAATTGATTCCTTTGAAGTAAGCGCACCATTAATTCGTGACCGTAGAATCTCTACAATGTTTTAAAAGAAGTTGACTTAGCAGTTACTTCATTTTATGGAATTAACTCTTCTTTTCCCCCTTCTTTGGTTAAATTATCTTTTTTTTTGGGGGGGGAGGGGGTAGCCAACAAACTTCACAATTCCCAGGAAAAATAAACAGAAACAGCTGTGCATCATGATGTCCCTGTAAAGCCTTACATCGGTATGCAGTTGGGGTTGAAGTCCTAGCAGGGGTCAGGTGCGAGCGATTGAATCTGTGGAAAGCATAGACCTGCCTTCCCAGCCTCCCTGGAAATTGGCGGCAATTTGAGTCATTGGTCTAATGAGATCTCATTGTTGAGGCTGGCTGTCCCACAGAATCTTAGGGGCAGCCTGCTGGAACTCCCTGTGAGACACACTTGTTGCTTGGGTCATGCACATTCAGCTGAGAGAGAGAGAGAGAGAGGGAAGGAGAGAGAGAGAGGGAGGGGGAGATAGATAGATAGATAGATAGATAGAGAGAGAGAGAGAGAGAGAGAGACTCTTCTTTATCAACCTCAGTGACTCCCTCAAGGCTGGCCCTGCAGGAACTCTGGTGACGAGTTTAACCTCTATTCATTCTTCTTGAAAATTTCTTCATTGAGTGCACCTTTCCTGAAACCACACATAGTGGTTGCCTACAGAGGTTAACAGTTATCAGCTCTGGGCTACAGAGCGATTTGAGGCTCACATTATGTCTACATTTTGTTACAAGTCAAACAGACTGTTCAAGCAGATTAATGTTGGTATAATGTTCTTTTGAAATGTATACACCTTGCCCTTGTTCATTCCAATGCTGATTTCTCTCCCCCACTCTCTGGTTTCAATCCCGACATTGCATTGTGATACTTATTCTAAGCATCACCTGTCTCAACTTTGTGTAAACATGCCAAAATAAAGCAACCAGCCACGATGTTGAGCAATAGAAAGGAAGCAGGAAGAGAGGGGAGGAGCCAGAGGACAGGAAAAGAGTGGGAGGCAAAAGGGGGGCAGAGCTAGGAGAGAGCTGGGAGAACAGAGGCAGGAGCAGAGATCTTAGCTGGACTAGACCTAATATACCACCAAAAGCAAGTATAATAGGTAAAATCTAAATGTTAGGAAACTAGGAGGGCTTGGAGGTTTAAGAGGGAGTAATTATTGCCCAGCATTGTGTTCTAGGTTACTTAAATAAACCAAGTCTCTGTGTGGTGATTTGGTTATACAGCTGTTTAGGATTAACAGCAAGCTTTACCAGAAGATATATCAATAGTAAATATTAATAGTCACCTACAACAGATAAAGATCCGTTCTAGAGCTTCCTGTGTTCCACATTGAAAGTTGGTAAAGAGCCCTTATCCCCAGCTCTAGTCCTTCCTCTGACTCTACCCTGTCTGTCCAGTACTTGGGGGAACTTTGCAGTATGCACTGCCATTTGGCTAACTGTTAATCCATGGTAAGGGTCTTACCTCTGGGAGGAGGTGCATCTGGGCCTTGGAAGTGGAGTTGGGGATATTTAGCCAGGAAATTCTGACTCCTGGGTACCCATGGTGCTGTTTGGAAGAGAAGGCAGAGCTCTGGATGGGTAAATCCATTTAGCTTCGTAATTTCTTGGCTCAGTGAGACCCTTTAGGTATTGCTTCAGTGTTCAGAGACATGGTCCCATCTGGCCCCATCTGAGGATGGTGCTGTGTGACAAAGGCTAGGAGGTCACTCTATATACCCAAGGTGCTTTTTATTGGAATCACAGGGAATGCTTTGTTGCTTCTAAAATGAACAATCACTTTCTAGAACAGACTCAAACCAACTCCTACTACCTTCGAGGTTGGCTCTTGATGCCCTTGTCACGTCCCAACTATCCTGGGAGGTTGGTTACTCTATCGGCAGGTCAGAGGATGTGGCAGGCTGTGGAACTGATTCAGTCTGGACAGAGCGTCTCCTCTGAGGCCTTTGCTCCCATGAGGGAAGGCCAATATTCTCGGTGTTCCCTGTCCAAGGCTTTGAGCATGATCCAAGGGACCATGTCAGAGACCCAAACCAAGATGGCAACACCCTGCTTGATACCGAGGTAGTGCACGTCCACCAAACACACTCTTACCAGGAGCAGCAATGCAACTGTTCACCCAGCCACTGCAGCCCAGGACTCCATCTACCAAAAAGAAACAGAGGCTGACATCAGGTCATGGAGATTCTCTCTAGGTCACCTTTCTTCCTTTGCCTTCTGGGTTGCCTGTTAACTTCAGTTCAGAGTAAGCTCAATCATCTCCAAAATACCTTTGACATCTTCCCAAGGTCTTAAGTTAAAAAAAATCCCTTAATGGGCTGGGAGTGGGGGTGACATTTGCCTGGCACATTCAAGGCCCTGGGCCTGGTCTCCCAGCACAGCAAAACACACTGCAAAAAACAATCTTTCAGGAAATGATATAACAGCAGTAATGTCAACAAGGGCTATAACTTCCCCACTTGGGGCATTTACCATAATCCACAACTGGGTACTTTAATCTCCTGGCCATTTCAAGGAGGACCCCCCTTTTTTTTATTTTTAATGTTTGTGTTTAAACCGAGAACCTCACAGTGTGAGACAAGGCATAGCACGGCACAGCAAGGCAAGACCTCTGCCAAGGCTCCCTAGTCTAGTCTCGGAAAAGAAATCTTTTTATCTAAAGTTTTTTAAATTAGATTCATTTATTTGCATCACACACACGTGGTATGTCTGCATGTGGAGGTCAGAGGACATCTTAGAGGATGTGAGTCCATTATGTGAGTCCTGGGGAGCAAACTCAGGCCATCAGGCTTGCTGGCAAGGGCCTTTATCTGCTGAGATACCACACCAGTCTCAGGAAGATAAATATTAATGTTATTTAATGGCTTTAAATATCTCTTCGCAGTATAGGACACCACCCTTAGATGGAATGAAGAGAAAGATGTTTCCAGCCCAGAATGTTTACTTTTCATATCTCTGATTGTTGGGCCTGATAAGGCCTGCTGTATCTACCTGAGCCTGGCTTGAGTTTGGAGACCTGTCTTTAGCTTCCAATTTTAGAGGCGCCACTTCCGGGCAAAAGTGACTCAGCATATCCGCCTTAAAATCAACCCTGCCTAGTAACTGTTACGTGGAGTTTTGTCGCTGGCCCACCTCTCCTTGCACCACCTAACCTTGCCCTCTACGTCATCTTACCTCACTTCCTTAACCCTGCCCCTCCACCCAAACCTATAAAAAGGACTGCTTAATTCAATAAACGGAGTTCCTGCTTCGACAGGTCTCCTGGCTCGGTGGTGTTTTATTCCCTGGGGCATCCGGGAGGTCCAGGCCATCAACACTCATCACCCAGCTCAGCCACGGAGGGCGTCCAGCTGGACTGGCCACCCTCCTCTCAGCTCCACCTGCCGGATATCGACCCAGCATCTGATTCCATGGATTTAGAGGGAATCGGCAGCTCAGGCCTCTGGCACTGTCCTCACAAGTGTGTGTCTCCATGTGGACGAGGCTGGTACTTCATTGAACACTGGTACCTTTCGCTCTGACATCCTCTTTTCCTGGCCATTTTCCTTCTCGTGCCTTAGGAATCTGTCTCAGCTCTTAGAGTCATTTAATATTCTGGATCCACACATCTGGACGCCTCCAGCTTTCTGATGGTGACATCTGCAGGCATTTCCTTTTGAATAATCCACGCTCAGAGGATGATGTCCTCAGACTCAGCATTCTCCTGTACGTGTGAGCGGGAGACGTGCTTTCTAGGAGATGTGGAGATGAAGGAATCAAAAGGAGCTGTAGAAGGGAGCTCTTGAAGGTGACACAGGCTGGGCCTTGTTTTCTGAAGCCCCGAGACAAGCTTTGCGGAAGGGGCCTGAGAAAGGCTGGGGTAGCAAGGAGAGCTGCAAACTGCTGGGTAAGGGCTCTGAACTTGAGCCGTATGGTAAATCCACAAGCATTACCAATGCTATCATTGTCCTGGGAAGACAAAGCAGGCAAGATTTTAGATCCCAGGGAGTTGCCATGATTCTGCCCCCGTAGCTGAAATCCCACTGTCAATGCCAATTCCTTCCCTCTTTCCGTAATTCAGCGTGGATGTGCTGAAATTATTTCACAACTCCTGCGGAGGGCTGCCAATCCTGAAGCACAGTAGCTTTGACTGAGGCATTTAAGAGCCTAGAGCCTATAGGAGGCAGAATGGTGCTGGACCCTCAGGACAGGCCTGGAGAGGAAGCTATGAGCAGGGAGCCAGTAGGGCTCTGGTCTATTGTATTCCCCAGGCTAAGCTCTTGACTGACATCTGCACTGATTGCAGATTATGTTGCTGATACATTATCCATATGGCTCAATTGATAACGTTTTGGCAGCTACACGCTTTATAACTAAAGACTCCCAAGGTGAAGATAACCAATTAGGAAGCTGGAGACGGGGGCCGTGGAAGTGCATACCCTGCTTCCTGTGGGCAAGGATGTGTGTGTGGGTCAATGTCTGGGTCTGGCCCCTGCTCTGCACTGTAGAAAGCCCACCTGCCCACATCACATTCCAGTCCTGACCTGCCTCTCCCTAGGGCTGTCTTGGATGGGCGGCTCTTCCTCCTGCCTCCCATGTGCTCATCATAAAACTCTGGCAGTGTAGCTGAAAGTTTATTTTCAGTGTTTAAGAGCTCTTATTTTAGTCCCAGACTCACAGTCACATGGTGGTGGTTACACTTGTTAACTGGCCTTCATTTGTTCTCTCATTTGTTCTAACTCGTGATGCTAATCAAACGTGACTGTTTCTACTAAAGCTAAAGATTGCCTCATTTACAACTCACCAGTTGGACACAATTGCCCAAGATAACTGAGTGTATGTGTTCTTTACAAAAACACATATGTGGGAGTCTTTAAAAAGATCTTTTTAAATTATGTGTGTATGTTTGTGTCTCGGTGGGGATGTGTGCATGTATGAATGCAGGTGTCCACAGAGGTCGAGAGGAGAATGGATCCCCTAGAAGCAGAGTTACAGGTAGTTGTGAGCTGTCTGATGTGGGTGCTGGGAACCAGATTCCGGTCCACTGCAAGAGCAACACGGAACTCTTAACTGCTGAGCCATCTCCCTAGCCCATACATGCGAATCTTATAGAAGACGTGTGTGTAATTGTCTCAGTTGACTATAAGGTGAACAAATACACAAACATACCATAACCATACAGCATTGTACCACCCAGAGGTTGAAAGGAATAAAGTGGGAGCTGGAGAGATGGCTCAGCAGTTGAGAGCACTGGCTGCTCTTCCAGAGGATGTGGGTTCAATCCCCAGCAACTACATGTCGGCTCACAACTGTCTGTAACTCCAGTTTCAGGGGATCTGGCACCCTCACACAGATATACATGCAGGTAAAACACCAATGCACCTAAACTAAAAATAAGTCTTTAAAAAAAAAAAAAAACAAGAGGAGGAAGAGAAGGAAGAGGAGAAAGGGAGAGGAGGAGGGAGAGGAGGAGAATAACTGCCAATACACATCACTAATACGGACCAGTGTCTGCTGCTGTGTTGAGCAAAATAAGCCAGATGCTGATGGCTGTGCAGACACACCATATACCAAGTACAAATCAGGTAATACCGACTGAGCTAAGCCGGAATGCTGATCATGCCCACGGGAGCTGGTTATTGACTGAAACAACAAATGGGCAACATAAGGGCAAGGTCCTTATGTTCCGCCCGTCATGTCTGCTGCTTAGAAGCAGGCCTTCTTTAAACCGGGCTCTAGAAAATGTAATAAGCTTGCTTTCCACAATGCCTGACCTGAAGGCACCGTGTCACCTCTGAACCCCTGGGCAATCTTCAGGGTAAGAAAACCTTTTAGTCCAAACACTCACAAAGCCACAGTTGCAGCTTGCTACAATCTGGCTGAGGGAGTTTCTTCTCACGTGTCTGATGCCTGAGCTGGGAGGATGTTTGCAGTGGGGTAGGCAGAGGCAGAACCGATTCAGTCTCTCAAGGTTGTTTCTTCTTTATTACCATTGTGTGTGCGCGTGTGTGTGTGTGTGTGTGTGTGTGTGTGTGTGTGTGTGTGTGTGTGTGTAGGGGCATGTGTGCCACAGTATGCATGTGAAAGTCAGAGGACAATCTCATGAATCCATTTTTTTCCTTTTCCCTTAATGTGGGCCCAGGCACCGACTCCCATCACCAGTTTTGTGAGACAAGTACATTTTTGCCTGCGCCTTCTCGCTGGTCCCAAGACTAACTGCTTGGAAAAGGACCCCATGAAACTGGCTGGTGGAGTCCACAGTTAACTGCTCCAGCTTCGGGCTCCGTGGCTGCAAAGTGAGGAATCACAAACAAATACTATCTTCAGAACTTTCTGCTGACCAGATACTGTGACTTGGATACTTAAACTCTACTGTTAGTATCAGGTTTTTTTGTTTGTTTGTTTTTCTCCTAAGGCAGGGTTTCTATGTGTAGCCCTGGCTGACCTGGAACTAGCTCTGTAGACCAGGCTGGCCTCAAACTCAGAGATCTGCTTGGCTCTGCCTCCCACGTGCTGCTGTTAAAGGTGTGTGTCACCACCACCCAGCAACGTTATTACTCTTAAGAGAGCTTTGCTGTCCCCTCAAGGCTGAGGGATCTATGCTGAAGAGGGGACAAAATAGTGCTAGAGACACCAAGAAAAACAATGTCTTCCAGATACAACAGGGCTGGTGCATGTGTGAGCTCCTGGCAGTGGTGACAGCATGCACAAGGCCTGCACAATCCCAACCCAGACAGCCCGGAGCATGGGAGGGGGGCACAAAGTCCAGCCCCTGGCAGAGGAGCTATTGGCATTTGATGGAGGTTGGGAGACACAAGTCGGTTTTCCCTGGAGGGATACTTGGTATATGAACCACCTGCTAGGATAAGCCCCATGCCCAGGAGCAGCTGACCAACACAAACTGGATTCTCTCTCTCTGTCTCTCTCTCTCTCTCTCTCTCTCTCTCTCTCTCTCTCTCTCTCTCTCTCTCTCTCAGAGAGTATGAAGTTAGTAGCTAGGGAGTTGAGGAAAGGAAATAAGTATTACCAAAATCCATTGTATGAAATTCTCAAGAAATAAATGAAAACATTGTTCTGTAGGCTAGTCTTCTATCAACCTGACACTCAAACTTAGAGGTATCTGAAAGGAGGGAAACTTGATCAAGAAAATGCCTCCAGTAGATCTCGCCGTGGGGGAGGGTCCAGCCCACAGTGGGTAGTTCCATTCCTGGGCTGGTGGTCCTCCGTTCTGTAAGAAAGCAGGCTGAGCAAGGCATGGGGAGAAAGGCAGTAAGGAGAACCCCTCCACGGCTTCTGTATCATCTCCTGCCTCCAGGTCCTTGCCCTGTTTGAGTTCTTGTCCTGGCTTTCTTCAATGATGAACAGTGCTGTGGAAGTGTAAGCCAAATAAACCCTTTCCTTCCCAACTTTCTTTTTTTGGTCATGTTTTGTTGCAGCAATTAGAACCCTAGCTAAGGCCAGTGGTTCCAAGGTGGGGTATTGCTGTGACACACCTGACCATGTTTTAGGGAGGATTGTGGAAGGACTTTGGAACTTGGGGCTAGAAAGCCACTGAGTGTTGAGCTCTGTGGGATGTTCTTTAGGAGCTTGGGAGATAAGAAAGTTGAGGGCAGTGCAGAAGATGGAGCCCTGTCTTGTGAAGTTTCACAGGGAAGTTTAAAGACTCTTTTCCGGGCCATTGGCTATTTTGATTTAAGGTTCTGTGGTTCTGGTTAGGTGGGGCTTTAAGAATCAGCTGTGATTAACAAGGCACCTAAAGTGGAACCTTTGCTTTGCTGGATGCTTAATGCTAGTCAGCTGGAGCTGAGACTCTAGTGGAGATTAAGAGGAGCCCTTAATCTCCTGTTGAGGTGAGATCTCCTGGGGAGTGTTTCCTAAGAGCAGAGAGGTGGCCAAGGTTGGACCTTGTTGGCATGTGTGAGAGTCACCCAGGTTGTTTGAAGCCATGAAGGGGTCATGGAGAGCAGCTGAGACTTGACACTCTGAGGCCAGGAAAGGCCATTGGTGAAGGTGCAGCCTTAGTGGCAGTTGAAGGCCCAGGACTAAGGGGGTCTTGCAGAGAAGTTGGGCCTTGGCACCAGGAAGACAGTCTATGAGAGGCTAATGGTGCAAGTGAAGTTCAGTTGCAGCAAGGGACCCCAGCAGTTTTGGAGACGCCAGCACCATGGTATGACAGCCAAGAATAGCAGCAGCAGCAGTGGAGTGGAGCCAGGCTGAACCCAGAAGACAAGCTGTGTGTGCTGCAGAGGGCAGAGCTGGAGGAGTGACTCAGGCTTCCTGGAGAAGCCCAGAAGATCATGAGTGAATCCCAGGTAACTGGACATTGAGTTATATTTATACTGTTGAAATTTGGTTTGGTTTTGTTCAGATTGTGACTGTATCCTGCTTCTTTCCTCTTGAGGAAGGTGTTTAATATTGATTTTTACAGGACCCTGTAGCTAAAAGACTTTGAACTTTTAGAAGAGATTTTGTGTTTTTAGCGAGATTGGACTTTTTAAAAAGACTGCAATTTTAAAATGCTTGAATTTGTAAAGACCGTGAGACTTTTAAAGTTATTTATGTTTTTAATGTCAAAACTTGGGGACAAATAATCAAAACACTAAATTCACAGAACAAAGTGTTAGGAATTATAAAAGAGATGTAGAGGTTACAGAGGTTACACGCGGGTCCACAGATCACACCACGAGATCGGTTCCACGCAGGAGGTTTATTAGGTAGAAGGGGGTTACAGAGAGGGAGGTAGATAGAGATAGAGAGAGGGAGAGAGACAGACAGACAGAGAGGGAGAGAGAGAGAAGGAAGGAGCGAGAAGGAGGACAAGGGGAGGGGCCCCAGTTCTCTTATAGGGGGGTCCAGAGCATGCGCGGTGGTTCCAGGTGGTCAGCAGGTGGTCTGGGTGTCTTTCCAAATGCCTGATACCTGCTGAGTCTGCCAGGCCCCAGGGGCTGCCTGTAGAAATGCCTGCTTGCTGATCCCAACACAAAGAATATTAAAAGCTTCAAGGGAAAAAGGCCAAGTAACAAAGTTACAAAGGCAGACCTATCAGAATTATGTCTGACTTCTCAACAGAGACTCTAAAAGCCAGAAGGACCTGGACAGATGTTCTATAGCCTCTAAGAGACCACAGATGCCAACCTTGCTTATTATACCTATTAAAACTCTCAATCACCATAGATGGAGAAAACAGTATATTCTAAGACCAAACAAAATGTAAACAATATCTATTCCCAAATCTGGCCTTACAGAAAACACTAGAAGAAAAACTCCAACTTAAGGAGGTTAACTACATCCAGGAAAACACAAGAAATATATAATTCCACACCAACAAGAACAAAAGAAAGGAAGAACACACAAACATACACACATACCAACATTGCCAACATCAAAATAACAGGAATTAACAATTATTGATCACTAATATCTCTCAACATCAATGCCTCAGTTGCCCAATACAGGCTAACAGAATGGATGTAAAAATAGAATCTATCACACAAGAAACATGCCTTGGTAACAAAGATAGATATTATCTCAGAGTAAAGGATGGAAAAAGGTTTTCCAAGGAAACAGACCAAAGAAGGAAGCTGGAGTGGCCATTCGAATATTTAGCAAAATAGACTTTCAATCAAAATTAATCAAAAGAGACGGGGAAGGGCACTTCATACTCATCAAAGGAAAAATCCACCAAGATGGCATCTCAGTTCTGAACATCTATGCCCCAAATACAAGGGCACCCACATTTGTAAAAGGAACATTACCAAAGCTTAAATCACACTTCAAACCCCATACATTAGGAGACTTGAACACCCCTCTCTCACCAATGGACAGATCATCGAGACAGAAACTAAACAGAGAAATAATGAAACTAACTGACATTATGAATCAAATGGACCTAACAGATATCTGCAGAACATTTCACCCTAACACAAAAGAATATACCTTCTTCTCAGCACCTCATGGAACCTTTCCCAAAATTGACCACATACTCTGTCACAACGCAAGCCTCAACAGATGCAAGAAAATTGAAATAACTTCTTGTGGTTTATCAGAATATTTTATATATTTGTATTTTATAGATTAAAGCTGGACTTCAACAACAACATAAACAACAAAACACCTACAAACTCATAGAAACTGAAACACTCTCAACTCAATGACCACTGGGTTAGGGAAGAAATAAATTAAAGACTTTCTAGAATTCAATGAAAATGAAGACACACATACCCAAACTTATGGGACACAATGAAAGCAGTGCTGAGGAAAGTTTGTAGCACTTCATAAAAATAATGGGGAGTTCTCATGCTAGTAATTTAAAAGCACACCTAAAAGCTCTAGAACAAAACGAAGCAAACACAAGAGGGGTAGATGGCAGGAAATAATAAAACTTAGGGATAAAAATCAATAAATTAGAAACAAAGAAAACAACTCAAAAGAATCTACAAAACCAAGAACTGGCTCTTCAAGAAAATCAAGATGGACAAACTCTTAGCCAAACTAACAAAAGGCAGAGGGAGATTATCCAAATCAACAAAATCAGAAATGAAGAGGGAGACACAACAACAGACACTGAAGAAATCCAAAGAATCATTTGGTCTTACTTCAAAAACTGTACTCCACAAAATTGGAAAATCTAAATGAAATGGATGATTTTTTTTATATAGATAACACTTACCAGTGTTAAATCAAGATCAGGTAAACAATTTAAATAGACCTATAACCTCTAGAGAAATAGAAACAGTCACTAAAAGTCTCTCAACCAACCAACCAACAACACTGGGCCAGATGGTTTTAGCACAGAATTCTACCAGGCTTTCAAAGAAGAGCTAACACCAATATTCCTCAAACTATTCCACAAAATAGAAACAGAAGGAATGTTGCCAAACTCATTCACCACATTTACAAACTCATTTACCCTGATACCTAAACCACACAAAGACTCAACAAAGAAAGAGAATTTCAGACCTATCTCCCTTATAAACATTGATGAAAACAATATTCAATAAAATACTCACAAACCAAATCTGAGAACACATCAAAACCATCATCCATCATTATCAAGTAGGCTTCATCCCAGAAATGCAGAGAGGTTCACCATAGGAAAATCCATCAATGTAATACACCATATAAACAAACTGAAAGAAAAAACTACATGATCATCTCATTAGATGATCTCATTAGGAAAAGCCTTTCACAAAATCTAACAACACTTCATGTTTAAAGTCTTGGAGAGATCAGGGATACAAGGCACACATGTAAATAAAGGCAAAGTACAGCAAGCCAATAGCCAACACCAAATTACATGGAGAGAAACTTAAAGCAATTCCACTAAAATCAGGGACAAGACAAGGCTACCCACTCTCTCCATATCTATTCAGTATAGTACTTGACGTTCTAGCTAGAGCAATAACACAACTAAAGGAGATCAAGGTGATACAAGTTGGAAAGGAAGAAATCGAAGTATTGCTATTCATAGATGATACGATAGTATACATGAGTGAAATTAACTCAAAAAATCAGAATCCTCCTTTATATAAGTGACATATGGGCTGAGAAAGAAGTTAGGGAAACAACACCCTTCACAATAGCTACAAATAATATAAAATATCTTGGTTACTCTAAGCAAACAAGTGAAAGACCTGTGTGACAAGAACTTCAATTCTTTGAAAAAAGAAATTGAAGAAGATATTTGAAGATGGAACGATCTATGCTCATGGATCAGTAGGATTAACATAGTGAAAATGACCATCTTACCAAACGAAATCTACAGATTAAATGCAATTACCATAAAAATTTGAACACAATTCTTGAAAGAGCAACCATCAACTACATGTGGAAAAATAAAAGCTCCAAAATAGCTAAAACAATTCTGTACAATAAAAGAACTCATAGAGGTATCACCATTCCTGATTTCAAGCTGTACTACAGAGCAATAGTGATAAAAACCACATGGCAGTAGCATAAAAACAGACACATTGATCAGTGGAATCAAACTGAAGACCCAGGAATAAACTCATACATCTATAGACACTTGTTTTTTTTTTTTTGTTTTTTGTTTTTTTTTTTTTTGTTTTGTTTTGTTTTTTACAGAGGAGCCAAAACTGTGCAGGGGGGAAAAGGCATCTTCAACAAATGGATGTCTGCATGTAGAACAATGCAAATAGATCTATAGGTCTCTATTTATCACCTGCACAAAGTTCAAGTCTGGGTGGATAAAAGACATCAACATAAAACCTGATGCACTAAATCTAATAGAAAAGAAAGTGGAGGAATAGCTTTTAACTCATTGACACAGGAGACAACTTTCTGAACAGCTCAGTTGCTAAGATCAATAATAAATGGGATCTCATGAAACTGAAAAGCTTTTGCAAGGCAAAGGACACTGTCAATAAGACAAAATGGCAGAATACAGAATGGGAAAAGATCTTCACCAATCCTACATCTGTCAGAGGGCTAATAGCCAAAACAGATAAAGAACTCAAGAAATTAAATACAAACAAATAAAATAACCCAATTGAAAATGGGGTACGGAGCTAAACAGAGAATTCTCAACACTGAGGAATCTCAAATGGCTGAGAAGCACTTAAAGAAATGTTCAGCATCCTTAGTCATCAGGGAAATGCAAATAAAAATGACTCTGCGATACTAACTTACACCCATCAGAATGGCTAAGACCAAAATGCTCAACATGCTGGTGAGGTTGTAGAGAAGGGGAACATGCCTTCATTGCTGGTGGGAGTGCAAACCACTGTGGAAATCAATCTGGAGTTTTCTCAGAAAAATAGGAATAGCTCTACCTCAAAACCCAGATATATTATTCCTGGGCATATATCCAAAAGATGCTCCACTATACCACAAGGCCACTTGTTCAACTATGTTCATAGCAGCTTTATTTGTAATAGCCAGAAATTGGAAACAACCTAGATGTCCCTCAAATGAATGGTTAAAGAAAATGTGAAACATTTACACAATGGAATACTACTCAGCTTTTAAAAACTAGGACATCATGAAATTTGTAGGCAAATAGTTGTAGGAACTAGAAAAGATCATCCCAAGTGAGACCCAGAAAGACATGCATGGTTAGAACTCACTTATAAGTGGACATTAGCCATAAAGTACAGGATAACCAAGCTACAATCCGCAGACCCAAAGAAGCCAAGGAGGGCCCAAGGGAGGATGCTTGAATCTCACTCAGAGGTGAAACAGAATAGACATCTGAATGAAGTAGATGGAGGCAGTGAACTGGCTGGGAAAGGGGGTGGGGAGGAGGCATGGAGAGTGTGGGGTGGAGTGGGCAAGGCTTCCAGAGAGAACAGAAATCAGTAAGGGGCATCTCTGGGACAGGAGAGGCTCCCAGGAGTCTACGGGGGTGACCCTAGCTAAGACTCCTAGTAGAAGACCTACAGAGTAAAGGAACCTGGGCCCATGGTGGCTCACAGAGAATGAGCCACTAGCCAAAGAACACACATGGGCTGGACTTGGGTTTCCTACACATATGTAGCAGATGCACAGCGTAGTCATCCTGCTGGTCCCCTAACAATGGGAGTAGGGACTGTCTCTGACTGTGTTTCCTGCCCTTGAATCCCTTGCACCTAGCTGGGCTGCCTTGTCAGGCCTCAGTGGGAGAGGATGAACTTAGTCCTACTGTGATTTGAGGTGCCAAGGTGGGTTGGTACCTCTTGGGGGCCTCCCCTTCTCTGAGAAGAAGGAGAGAGGGAAATGGGAGGAGAGGAAGGAGCTGGGATCAGGCTGTAAAGTGATTAAACAAACAAACAAATAAATAGGAAAAAATGGAGAAGAAAACGACAATGATGAAGAAGAAAGAAGAAGGTGAAGAGGAAGAAGAAAAAGATGGGGGGGGATCAGGTAATGAGACTCCAGTCCCAAGTCTGTCCTCAGTATGTGTTCCCTGAGTCTCTCAGGACTTCAGCTGCATTTCATAAACAGAAGGGCTGGCCCAGAAGATGTCCAAGGTGCCTAGCTTTAACTCCTATGGGCTCTAATAGAAATGGATGAAAACAAGTTTGTTTTCCTTTTTGTGTCAAGCTTTCACTTGGGCAAGTGACATATTTTTACATCAAAGGTACTCCAGTCATACCATGTCAGAATTTGCCTTTGGCGATGGAGTGCAGTGTTTCTCTTCATGCTGAGGCAGTAGTCTTCAGCAAGAGATGAGTGAGGTATCTTGTGATGAGACAGTCCTTGGATCAGACACAGCATCTTTCTCAGAAATGCTGTCTTGGTCCATCCACTTGCTTCTGTCTGCCCTCTGCCCACCTAACATTTGATGCTTAAGCTATCCTGTAGCCTTGGTTTGGAAGCCTCCTCAGCAGTTTGGATTTCTGCAGAATGGATTTGTTCCACCTCCCTGGAACCCTAACACCCTTCTCATATATCTTCACCCTTTGATCTCAGCTCCTGCCCTTCCCCCAAATCTGCAGACTGAGCCTTGCTCTAACTAAAGACCATGGTGACAGATGAAAAGAAGGGAACTGTCCTTAGAGACTAAGGTCTGCATGTGCGAAGTCCCTAACATTCCCTAGTATGCAGTCTCAGGAGCTCCCGACACTCCTTCAAAATGGGAATGCCCAGGCCTTCAGCAGTATCACCCTCCTCCCCACGCAGGCTCTCAGAGCTAGCTACGTGCAATCACACAGGTTATGTAGCTGCCCTGTAAACACCCAGCACCAGGGAAGGTCCTTTCTGTTTTCCATGGACTTTGAAGCACAGGTTCTATGAAGAACTCCAACCATCCCAGCTATAGGACCACATCTCCATAGCAACCTCTTCAGGCTCCTACAAGTCAAACCATCAGGCACTGCAGTTCCTCCATAGGCGAAGGTAGAGTGCTTATCTCTTGACCTTTAAGCATCATCATCTGTGCCCACACATGATTAAATTTGCCCATTTGTCACCAGCCAAGAGGAGGAACTGAGCTTAGAAGGTTACGGGGAAACAGCTGTGACTCATAACTCAGTGTATCCTGGTAACATTGATTTGGGTGTTGTAAATCAACATGGCGGTGAAAGCAGCACGGACTTGAGATTTCCCATCCTAGTGGGAAGTGAATATGAAAGTTTACCTTGGAATCTGATTTGTGGTTCCTGCTCTGTTCACACAGGCCTTTGTTCATCTTGAACTGCCTTCTGAGCTTCAGATCTGGTGTGACTGACTTTTGGAATCTGTGGTGCCTTGAAACTCTGGAGCAGCTGGTGTCCCTGTTTCCTAGCTGTCAATAACAGTGTGTTCTTTTACATGTGTATGCTTGTAGCTCTGCCTTCTTGCATGTTATGGCTCTGATAGTTTTTGCTTTCACACTGTTGCCTGCTTTCTTACCCTCTGGGATAAAAATGACATATATAAATTATGCATATGATCAATAATAGACTGGTTAGTGTTAATCTTCAAAGTGATCTAACATTTCCAAACACAAGGTGATTAGCTCTTATTTAGCTCTAGTTTGATAAATTGGTCTTGAAAAACAAGTAACAAAACAGATGTCTGTTGGCACATCAGGTGCCTTTTGACTCTCTATCTTGACACCAACTGCATTTCTCATGGATGCAGGATCTACACACGTGCTTCTAAGAGCACCTTTATGAAGAAGAGGACAATCACTGCATGTGACTGTACAATATATAGACTAACTCCTGTGCAGTCTTCAAATGAGTGTTTATCACCTAACTGTATTGTATAGAAACTTTAAAGCATTGAAAACAGCTAAGCACTTGGTCCCTAAGTGTCACATTCTGAAATTATCATATCCAAGGATGAAGGGTATTTCTCTCTGACTCAAAAACCTCCCATCTCTGGCTCAGAAGCTATTTTAGAAGTGAGATGACTCTGCAAGTTGGAACCAAACAAAAGGAGATGGGAAGCATTTTGCTGTAAGCAAGTTTTTTTTTTTTTTTCAAGCTTTGAAGACAGTTTCAGCACTTGTATAAGATTGTGGTATTTTCTCTCTCAGATTATGCTATTTTTCCCCTCCTAATAAGTTGGAAATTTGATGACTTAACTTCATTAAAATTTGAAACTACTGCAGTGAAATCATATCAATCCCATGGATGTTGTCAAATTTCCCAGAGTCTAGTCTCGTGCCTGCCACTTAACGTCTTTATCAATGAGTGTGTGAAGGATTAATCAGGAGGATAACTTGAACAGCATTTTTCACGTCCTTGTAAGAACTGTTCACTGTAAGATAATCAGTGTGTGCGCACACCTGCTGTGAAAGCATGCCACATGATTGGTATGCTGCTCCTAACACAGGACACATGATAAAAACAGCTCATACAGAATTCCTGAAATGTACAAAACCAGCTGGTATATTTACAAGCCTGGGAAACTTCAGGAAAATGACTCTATATAATAACAACAATCAAAAGGCATATATTTTTACAATGATCAGGGTTTCCAAACTAGAGTTTAAGTAGTGACATTTCTCAGGCTGTGGTGATGCTATTGCATGGATTTTTACAGAGAACATTTTGCTTCTGATATTAATAACTTATCCCAGCCTCTTTCTATTATTTATATTTAAATATAGAAAGAAATCTTTTCCTGTTCCTCTTTCTTTGGATTTTGCTTTTCAACACCCACACAAAACCATGAGTCATAAATGAGACTATGAAAATGAATGGTCCCCATCACATGAGAACACACACTGACTGCCCGCATCAATTCAGATGTTCTCGCTGTCGAGGTAGGTTAAAACTGCAGATGACACAGTATCTATGTGAGTACCATTCAGGAAATAGAGAAGTTACAAAAGTGACACATTACTCTCATTCAACAAAATACACACAAACACACCTTTTCTGAACTTTCACATAAATACTGAGGAAAGGAATGGGATTTAACAAATGGAACAAATGGAGTGGGACAATGGGGACTTAGCTGCTAAGGTTAGCTCTCAACTCCTGCTTAGGTGACCTAAGCACAGCCCCTATAAAACAGACATCGACGTCTGTTTGCTTCCCCAGCATGGCTCCAAATGTGATTTGATAAAACACATAAAGTGTTTTGCGTCATTGTTAAGTTTATGATATATATTACTGTTTCTTAAGTGACTGTAGAGGCAGAAGAATGACCAAGCAGTGGACTAAACTGACAAGCAGATTATAAATTTGACTGCTGCCACAAGAATATTTAATGCTCAAACTTTGTCCATAGGGATCTGATAATAAATTAAGTCCTGTAATACCGAAAGACATAATTGATCACTGTAAGTCAAGTCCAATTCAACCTGAAGGATCTAAGGATGAGTAAGTACCAAATGTCCAGGACAGAGAGGTCCATTGCCTTCTGCAGCTGAACTCAGTTTACAGATACCCAGGAGGGAGCTGCTCTTGCCAAGCTCCATCTCCATCACTCTGGGTGATTTATGAACAAGTTGTGCAAATGTTATGCTCCAGTCTTCACAATGGTGATCTAACCATTGGGGATGGGCAAATCAAAGTCTTAAGGTATATTGAAATGTGATCAGAGGTGATTACATAGTACAATTATTGCGTTGAGATAAGTGGTTTTGGGAGTTTAGTTTTTGGTTTGTTTGTTTTTCATTGTTTTTTGAAATGGGGTTTCTCTATATAGTGCTGGCTCTCCCGGAGGTCACTATAGACTCTCCTGCCTCCTGAGTGCTGGCATTAAAGGCCTATGCACCTGGCTTGGGGCAGAAGTTGTTAGAATATTTGAATTGCTTTTTGTAAATGTTTTTAGAATAAAACTATTAACTGAGCTGGGTTGGTCATATGTAAAGCTAAAATTTTTAAACATTAAAAAAAAATCAAAGGATGATACTATAAATGGTGAAAATGCCACCAGTTCTAAAGAATACATAAGTAAAAATTTGTCTTTCTATCAGGGCAACCCAAAAAGATCTAATTCTCTTCCTTCTAAGAACATACTCTTACAGGCTGGTGTCTGTGCCTACAGACACCTTTGCAAATGAGTGTATCCATATATTATAAATGATATTGTGGAAATTCTTTCTCTGCCCCCTCTTCCAACATCCCTCTATCCCTCTATAATTTGCTTTTTGATACATCATCTTATTCTGAAGCAAAGATTGACCTGGACCCAGCTCTATATACAATATATATTTATATACATATAAATATAAATATATATGTAAATATATATATAACAATGTATCTTGACATTGTTCTATAATAATTTCTATAGATCTGGGTCCATATTTTTAATAGATTCATGATATTTTATTTCATATTTGAAGGTATTATACTTTATTTAAGCAGTGTCTTATTTTTGGATAGTATTTTGTACTTCCAACAAAGCTAAAATCCTTGTGTATATGTTTACCCAATATTTAAAGGGAAAAATGAATTGATACTCTCTGATTTTGTAAATCCAAATACAGATATAATAAAACAAAGAGGTCATTGTTATTTTTAAAGTCTGAAAAACCCTCTAAATAACCAAATGAGAAAACAGGACCAAATGCCATAGTTTCAGGAAACTTGACCTGACACTGGTTAGCATACTGTGATATGGGACCGAGCTCTTCTGGAACCCACACTGAGATCTCATCAGAGCTAGCACCTGGCACTGGAGGAAAGGCAACTGTTGAGTTTCCCTCCTGATCTGCGGTCCTCTGCACCCTCAGTTTCCCTCTTCAGTTTCCTCATCAGTCTTCTGGCCCTCTAATGCACATATTGTTTATCTACCTTTCAGCAAGAGAACTGTTGTCACGACTGGGTGTGATTGCACCTTCTGTGGTAGTGGGTGTGTGAGCGCCTGTCCCTGATAATGCCATTTCACTCACCAGTGTCCTCATCTGAAAATCCTGTGTCCCCTCATTTCTGGAAGGGACAGACAAATGCAGTGGGCCATAAAATGGATGTGAATTACTCTGACATTTGTGGATCACTGTAAAGATGTCAGCTTCCTAGTGATTATTTATCTTATCTCTGCTGCTTTTATGGCCCAGTAGGTCCCAGGGCCTGATGGGAAGGGAGTTCTCTGAAGATGGATTGCACTTACCGGGTTCTCATTTTCTCTGCAGCCAAGCCAGTTTGATTTCATAATGATCCTAATTCCTTTCACTGCCTTAATGGCTGCATCTTTTTCTACCATGGATAGACTTGGGGGATGGGAATTTTTATGGATTTTCCCTTTTGGCTATCGTTCCAAGTGGTAATGCCTATTAGGCTTTTGTTAAAATTCTCTCAAGGAAGATTTCTAATGTCCCTGCTTGCCAATGTCCTGTTGGCAGGAGGCTGCATTGTTGAGCCAGCCAGTCGTAAAATTCTGCTGCCAGGAACCCGGGCAGCTGTGGAGAGGCTTGGGGAGCGGAGCCACACTTCAGGCCGGATCTTCTCTGCTCCATCTCTGACAGACCCTGTCTCCTCTGCCCACTGAAACAATATATTGTTTTCTTATGATTTCAAAAGCAAATTAGTGCTTATAAATAATTTAAACAACCTGCTATAATTTAGGAAGCCAAAAATTCATCCAATTCCTTCTTTACACTGCTTAGAGCTTGTCAGCCATTTCTCCAGCTTTCTCTCTGTGCTTCTACGAGGCGTTCCAGTCTTCTGCCACGGTTGAGTCCACTAGACTTAGTTCTGCACTGTGCACTGACAATTACACGTGGGACTTTTTCATCCTTGCTAAAATCTGTTTCGTTTTTGTTCGAGTATTGCACAGTCTGCAGAGGTGTATTTTGCTTTTATTAGACTCCTACGTGCATATTTTTGTCCCTTCCAATATTTTAAAGTGGCCACCATAAACATTTTGTTGACGTTCCTGTGAAGGCTTGTAGTAATATTTCAGTTGGGTAAGTTGCTGGGTGTCTCAACCGGCTCCTCTAGAAAAATCTTAAATGTTGAGCTGTGGAATAAGAGAGTGGGTAGTGCTTTGTTATTAGAGAAAATCACAGTGGGACGAGGAAGTTCTCTCACACCAAGGAGGTGTGGGCTGTTTTTCACAGCTCCTGCCGGCTTCCACCTTGTGCAGAGGTCGTTCTGAAAGTCTCCCTGCTCGCTTCCTGGGTTCCTTGTTAATAAGGAAAGCGGATCTGAGATGTCAGTAGCTGCCCGTGGCTGGCGTGAGTCAGCACCACACAGCGGAGTGCCAGCCTGGCCTCCGCAGCCAGGAGGCCTCACTTCACACACTCACTCACTTACTTGCTTACCTTAGCTTTCACCGTGTGAAGTGAAAATTCCAGCGAGCTGCAGTGAGGAGTCAGTGAATTCCTGTGAGGGAGACCCCTGGGGCTGCCTAGGCGATAGGATCAGCACCGTTCTGGCACGGGCACAGCAAAGCCACTTCTCAATTATCTAATCTCTGCCAGTGCGGCCTCGCCAATCCCTTATTGCAGAGGAGGGGATTGAGCCTGCAGAGCCCACATAACTGATTAGCATGCTTCTGCTGGGGGCTTAGTTAGGGTCTGTGAAGAGACGCCGTGGTCACGGCAGCTCTTAGAAAAGAAAACATTTAATTGGGGCTCCATCACAGAGGTTCATTCCATTATCATCATGGCGGGAAACATGGCGGCATGCAGGCAGACATGGTGATGGAGAAGGAGCTGAGAGTTCTACATCTTGATCCACATGCAGCAGAAGGAGATTGTGTGACACTCTGGGTGTAGCTTGAGCATAGGAGACCTCAAAGCCCACCCCCACAGTCACACACTTCCTCCAACAAGGCCACACCTCCTAATAGTGCCACTCCCTATGGGCCAAGCATTCAAGCACTTAAGTTTATGGGGGCCACGCCTATTCAAACCTCGACAGCAGCTAATAGAAGAGATGCCCATACTGATATGGCTCACGGGGAGGGGTCCAAGGCTTGTCCAGGAGGGCTGTAACAAGAGGATTTTTCAAAAGTAAATATGGATTATCCAGAAACTATTAAAAATTGTCCCATTGAAATGGCTCAGTCAGTAAAGTGACTGCCACACAAGGGCCTAAGTTTGGATCTTTGGTCCCCAGGTGAAAAAGCCCAGGGCTGTAACCCTAGTGCTGTGTGGACCAGAGACCAGGGTATCCTGAGACTTCACTGGCCAGGTAGCCTAACCTAATTGTTCAACTCTGGGTTCAATGAGAGATCCTGTCCTAAAAGATAAGGTACATCAGGATAGCGGAGACATCTAATGTGAATATCTGACCTCCACTCGCATGCAAATTACACACACACACACACACACACACACACACACACCATTGACAGTACAGGAGCAAATAGGGTGAAAGGAATAAGAATGAGAGTAAGATTTCTCTGAACCCACTTTTTTTTCCTATTGTTTTGACTTTTGAGTGTTCTGTTTTACAAACTGAAGACTCAAACTAAATAAACCAGGCGTAAAAATTTGTATACTAATATAAGTTATTACTGCGTCTTGATAGCTAGAAGCCAGACATGGTGGCACACACTTAGAATCCTGGTACCTTGGAGGCAGAGACAGGAACATCACTCACAAATCAAGCAGCCCGGATGACGTGGCAAGATTTTGTCTTGACTATCCAAGGGGAAGAGACCATGGGATAAAGAAACAAATTTATAACATGAAAAAAAAAGGTGCAGATAATTTTTTAGCACAAAATTTCAAATGCATATTCTCAGTGGAGTATATTCTGAGGTGACGAAAAGTTCTGGATTTAACAGTAGGGTTGTGGTTAACAGCAGAGCTGATAATGAAATTCTAAACAGTCTTGTGTGTATTATCAGATAGATGGACTTAATAAACACATTAATATTTTTTTGTGAGCCAGGACTTCCACAATGGGTGAAGAGGGAGATGGAAACAGAGTATGGGGAGACGCTGGAGGAACCCTGAGCTACCAGATTTGAATGGAGGGGAGGATCAGCATAAATGTGTGCGTGTGTGTGAGGGAGTGTGGGTGAGTGGGTGTTTTCTTTTTTTTTCTTTTTTTAATTTAATTTTATTTTTTTCTTATCAGTTACATTTTATTAACTCTGTATCCCAGCCGTGTCCCGATCCCTCATTCCCTCCCAGTCCCTCCCTCCCTCCCTCATCTCCACCGTGCCCCTTTCCAGGTCCACTGAAAGGGGGGGACCTCCTCCCCATCTGATCCTGTTTTATCAGGTATCTTCAGGACTGGCTGCAAAGCCCTCCTCTGTGGCCTAACAGGACTGCTCCTCCCTGGGGGGGGTGGGGAGGCCAAAGAGCCAGTCATTGAGTTCCTGTCAGAAATAGTCCTTGTTCCCCTCACTTTGGGAAACCAATTGGTTACTGAGCTACCACAGGCTACATCTGAGCAGAGGTTCTAGGTTATATCCATGCATGGTCCTTGGTTGAATGTCAGTCTCAGAAAAGACCCTGTGCCCAGATATATTTGGTCCTTGTGGAGCTCCTATCCTTGGGTGTTTTCTTATCTGCACACCGATAGTGACTAGAAACAAGGATGTCCTTGACTAGAAATGAGCATGTCAGAGTACCTAGACTGGCTCCTGCTTCCCATTAAAGAAATCAGTGTTCTCGGAAATGCCAGAGTCCATGCCATGGACAGAAAAAGTACAAATGCAGCCTGGAAAATTCTGTTGGGTTAAAAAAATAATGAAATGCTGAAAGACTAATGGGGTCATGCGGAAAAACAAGCTTGAAGGGGCTCCTACAGGCCAGCTGAGCCAACAGCACGTTGAAGAGAATGATAGCACCAAGTAAGGGCAGAATAAATGGTGACAGAGTGACAATGAGAAAGAGAGGGCCGGGACCATCGCTCAGAATAGCATGCTTGATTAAAGGGGAGGGAGAATTTGGAAAAACTGGAATACGACTTTCACATTATATAATAGTATTACATGAAAATTAATTAGGGGGATGGGAAGTTGTTGCTTTGGTTGTACCTGGTGGGAAAGTTCTGAATATTTGGTACATGACAATATTTAACATCACTGACTTGTCTTTTTTGGAGGGGGTGGTTTTGAGATAACTTATCTCTGAGTTATGACATTAGACTCATATTCTGAAGCTTGTTTTTTGATCTAGGAACGCTGGGTCATCTGTGAGGAAAGCCTATATTGAGAACTTGCCTGGATAGGATGGACCGGTTGTTAATTAATGAAGGAGCATCTGGTTCCCAGGAGACAGGACCATTCTCTGGGCAGGTGGTTGTGGCCGTGAGAGAAAGCCAACTAAGGACGGGTCAGCGAGCAGGCCAGCAGGTAGCGTTCCTCTCCTCTTCATGGCTTCTACTTCCGGTTTCCGCCTTGGCTTCCCTCAGGGATGAAGTGTAACCTGTGAGCTAAAATAGGCCCCGCCTCCCCTGAGTAGTTTTTGAATAATGTTTTATCGCAGCAACAGAAAGTTTAGAACAATTAAAACATTTTTAAAAAAATCTTTGAAATGATTCATGTTCTGAGGTTTGATAATGGTATATCAACTGTAGAAAATCTGAGGAGATACAGGGATAAAGCCATATGATAACCACAGCTTACTTTCAAGCAATTTAACAGAAACGAATACAAAAGTCTGTTAAGGTTTTCTTTTTGAATCTTAGCAAGTTTTTAATCTATTTATGGGCACATAAGCAGTTTGAGTGCTCATCCCCTTCCAAACTCAGTTTGAAATTTAATTGCCATTGTTGAAATATCAAAAATTGGGACTTTTAGGATAAATCGGTGGGGCATACACTTTTAATGATAGCACTAGGAAGGCTAAGCAGATGGAATTCTGTAAGTTCAAGGGTAAGACACCATGTCTCAAACTTTGTGTTTTTTTGTTTGTTTGTTTGTTTGGTTTGGTTTTACCAAAAAGAAGGGGGACTTTAGTCTGGCTGTGGAGATGTCATTACCACGAAAGTGGGACCATTATCACAGTGATAAGGTTTTTATAAAGGGATGTTTCCTGTGCTTTTTACGGCTCTCTTGCTTTAACCTTCCCAGCTCATCTTGACACAAGTGGACCTTTGTTAGCATGCTGATTCTGGACTACTGAGCCAGTCCTTTTCCTTCCGTGAGGGTGACCCACGGAATTGTTTGAGCAACACAAAACTGAAAAAGGGCAGGCACACGGTACAGGGAAAGACATCTTCACTCTCTTCTTCTGAGTCCTCCCCAACAGTAAAGATTTTTCCACCTAAAACAAAACCTTAACTTGTTTGCATTGTTTTCCTGAAGGAAGCTGGGTGGTTTTCCCTTTTCTGATTTACTGGTGCCATCTTCCTGTGATCAACCCGATGTGAAACCTCTACTTGCCCAGTCCAGTATGTCTCGTTTTTCTGAGTGTCTCTCCTTTTTACCTTAAAACTTAAATATGCTGAAAACAAACAAACAAACAAACAAACAAACAAAAGAAACACCTGTATTAAAACTCTACTCTGCTTCATAAACTGTCTAGTCCTAAAATTCTTTTTAGTGTCAAAACTATGAATCCAGTTTGGCCTGAGTCTTGAGGTCCTTAGTGACTAGGGGAGCCTCTAAGACTGGTGAGGGTGACACTGGGGGACTGCAGCCCTGCCTCTGTCCCTGCAAAAGCTGAAAGGAATGCTCCCAAGTAAAAGGAATGGATTCTCCTTGGAGAAATAGCTGAGTCATAACAAAGACAAGGAGAGTAAGAAATAAACCAGAATATTTCATTGTACCTGAGAGTAAGGAAAGAATTAAAAAGCAGTGGAAACTTGGTAAAAGGTGCTGAGGCCAGATACAAAGGGTCCAACTCACCAAATCTAGGACAACTTGGAAATCAAAATAAATAATGACCAATTAAAGAAAAATGCATCAATCAGGGATTGGCATTTCCCATAAAGGACTAGATGATAAATATTTAAGTTTTTAAAAGCTGTACAGTCTCGGTCACAGTTATTCTGTTCTACTACTGTAGAACAAAAGTAGCCCTAGACATTATCGAAATTGATGGGTGTCTGTGTTCTAATAAAGCTTTATTCACAAAACAGGCAAAATGAAACAAAACAAAACAAATATGGCCCATGGATGAGAGTTTGCCTACATTTGTGCAACTAGAGAAACTGCAAGAGGAACAGATAAGTAGGTAAAATAGAAAACTTGCTGTCACAATAGAACAGGAAGTAATGAAAACATAGGCATGTAGAAGTAGAAAAAAAAACCAATAACATGGCATCCATCACAGTGACTATTCTGTGAGGATCACCAATGATACTACAAATACTGCATAAACGAAGAGTGAGGAAGGAGTTGCTTACACAGTTTCTGAGCATCTCCATAGTGAGTAATTACTAATTACCAAAGGGGAAGATATCGCTACGGTGGGGCATCATCGTAATCAAATAATGGATGTTCACCAGCGAGGGGATGGATCCACATCAATTTCCCCCAGCTGCATTCCATAAGGCCCCTCCTGTGATATTCTTGCCAAAGAGACATGCCTTCAGCCCAACCAGGAGGCAGACAGTTTGAGTTGTTTCCAGTGAAGGGTGTCCAGGGAGTGTCAGAGGAGACGGCAGCAATGTGTGTGTGGGAATATGGGTACTCGTGCACACATGTGTGACTGTGCGTGTATGGGAAAGTGTTAGTGTGTTAGTGTATATGTGTGAGTGTGTGGTGTGTGTGTTTGTATGTGTGAGTGTGTGTGCCTATATGTATATGCATATGTGTGAGTGTGTGTGAGTCTGTGTGTGTTGTGTGTATGAGTATGTATGTGTGTGTGTGTGTATGTGTGAGTGCATGTACATATGTGTATATGAGTGTGTGTGTCTGTGTATGCTTTACTGAGTTGAATACCAGGCCTCGCTTGTACTATGCAGACTCTTACTAAAGACAAACTTTCAGTCCAGATACTGCAGGGCTGACGGCAACAGTGGCAGGGTGAGGGCCTGGCTCACTGCGGGGCTGTTGCGGGGCTGCTGTGGCTGTCACCAGCCGGAGGCTTGCACAGCCCCAAGTCCCTGCCGTTAGAACGGGTCACACGTGCTTCAGTGCTCTGCTGTTACTTCGTCTTCCTTTTGCTTTAGGTTTAGACAGAATTATTTATTTGTATGTCTATGTGTAGTTTTGCCCGCATGTATGTATGAGTGCCATGTTCATGCCGGAGGGCAGAGAGGGAACTGGAGCAACCTGGTCCTGGAGTTACAGACGGCTGTGAGCTACGGGTGGGTGCTGGAAGCTGAGCTCAGAGCCTCTGCAAGAGCAGCAGGAGCTTTCAGTGGGGCCTACTGACTGTCTCGATCATTTTGAAGGAGGATCCTGCAGATTCTGTTTTCTGGTCTGGTGACAGTGATAGGACCGTGGCGTTGGCTGCTTATCTTGGCTGAGGGATTCACACCTGTCCTTTAGTTTTATCTGGAGACGCCTTGGGTTCTGTGATTCCAGTGATCGCTGGCAAACAGCAAACAGCCAGCTTCATGGAAAACCAGCACACACCACTGAGTGCGTTTGCCTGCTCTCCTGGTGTGAAAACGCTCACCACGGGTGGGCTATAGCTCAGTGGCTGACTGTGTGCCTAGCACGAATGAGGTCCCAGGTTTGACAACAATTCTTGTTCACTGCTGCTGAACGCAAGCTGTCAACGTGATGCCACCTAAGCGATTGGGGAGATATGAAATAGCGTATTGCTATTGGCACTTGCACTACACACATGCACCAAACATTGTATGGCCTTCCAGAGTACTGATAGCAATAGACACTCGTAAGGTAATTAGCACGTGGTTTTTACACATCTGTTGTATTATTATACTGTATTATTTGCATAGTCTGAGTTAATCTGTGATAGCTAAAGTGATATACAGTCAGATGTCACTGAATGATGGGGGTATGATTTGAGAAATGCATCACCACACCGGTCCTCACAGTGTCAACATCAGAGGAAGAACAGACAAACACAGATAGCGGGGCCTGCGGCACAGCTTGGCCACGTGGCCTTGCTTATTCCCCTTTGAGGCAGGCAATTGTACTGGAAGGCACAGGCAGCCGAGCACAGAGGTAACTATTTGTAATTCAGCGTATATGTGAACATAGGAAAGGCCCAGCAAACACATGGGATAAAATATTTAAGCGATGGTACACTTTTAAAGGACATTTCCAGGTGTGTAGGGTGGAGAACTTGGAGAGTGAGTGATGAATGAGGACCAGAGCCCTGGGCACTGCCACAAGCTCCATCAGCATGTACATGTAGGCTACACTACATTTTATTGTTGTTGTTGTTGTTGAGACAGGGTTTTAGGTAGCCCAGGCTGGCCTGGAGCTCACAACATAACCAGGGATGAACTTGAATTTATGATCCTCCTGCTCCCACTTCCCAAGCGCTGACAAGATAGATGTATGTCACTTGCCTGGCTTTTCTGTGCTAAAGAGTCTTTTTAAAAGGTTTTCTTTCTTTAATGATAAATTTACCTCAGTTTAAAAGAAAACTTTCTGACATTTTTAATAGTACTTATCTTAAACACATCATTCAGCTGTGCAAAAAATAGACATTTTTGTGCTCTCACTCTGCAAGCTTTCTTCTGTTTTTTTTTTTTTTTTCATTTTGTCAAGTCTTTGAGCAAAAAATAAGACATCATCATAGACATGAGGTTAGGCCAATGAAGGACCAGAATCACCGGCGTCTCTGTCTTCTACCTTATTTGCCCTCCTGGAAGGCCTCAGGCTCAGTGTGCATGGAGTTGTCATCCTTGACTGCCAGTGTCTTCTGGGATCCCCGAGGGAGGGACCGAAGCTCTCCTTGAGGATCTGTCTCTCACTGCAGAAGCATGCTCACCACAGTTGACACTGTTCGTTCCTCCGTAAGTAGACAGCACACCACAAACTTTCTTTTTCTCTTTATTATATCTTAGTTAAGTTTTTTGCATGGCCGGGTGGGGGAGGGGCAGGCGGGAGCTGGAGTCCAGGCAAGCACACAGTACACAGGTAGGGACAGGAGGAGAAGTCACAGGAGCTGGTTCTCCCCTTCCACCCGGGAGCCCTGGGAACGCAACTCAGGTTCTCATGTGGCAGGTGCAGCTAGCGGCTGCTGAACCACCCTGCCAGCTCCAGTACAGACTCTAGAATCGGGGGGTCCATCCACATACTTTTTTTTTCTTTTATGTATCCCAGGCTGGTCTGGAACTTGCTATGTAGCCTGCATCCCACATAGGCCTTGAACGCCACAACCTCGTGCTTCTGAGTGCTGGATGTTAGATGTGTGCCACCACGATCACACTAGGCCGCCCTTCCAGCCTCGTAAGGAGCTTGCTGGGGTCTGCAGAGGTTTCTTCTGAACCCTGAACGGTGGGTTCTCAAGGTGGTTGCTTTTATTCTCCTGCTGCTCCCTTGTCTTGCCAATTCTTTGTTCGATCATCCCTGTTCCAGTCTAAGAAATCAACAGGCAATTCCTTGGGAGCTATCTCTAAGACCAGTGTTTAAGAAAGACCTAGAATGCATGTGGAGAAACTCTTAATGACCTAGACTAAAAACCAAACACAGAGCCAGGTGCAGTGCTGCACACTGGCTATCCCAGCACTCGGGGAGGCAGAGGCAGGCAGAGCTCTGTGAGTTCAAGGCCAGCCTGGTCTACAAAGTGAGTCCAGAACAGCCAAGGCTACACAGAGAAACCCTGTCTCAAAAAAACAACACACGAGTGCATATCTCTGAGCACTGTGATAAAGCAAGAGGGAAAGTTGCCTCTGATATTAAAGGAAGAGTCTGACCTGGTGACTATGTTGAATTTACAGCTAGCCACGGCTGGTTTAAACTGCTCAGGAAGTCTTATGTATTCATTAGCTGGTGTGAAAGTCAGTGTGGACTCTACCAGTGCTGGTGTGAAGCCAGACATAGAATTTTTTGAAAATTACAGATAAGTTGGCCATAGAGGAAAACTCACCAGAGCAAATCTTTAATCTAGATGGAATCTCCATATTCTGAAAATGGTGCCTAAGAGAACTGTTATCCCCCAAGGAGATAAAGTCACTCCCAGGTTTCAAGATCTTGAGGGACAGGACAGCAGAGCTGACTGGGAGTGATGCTGCAGGCACAAACACAAACCCTTTGTTAGCCGGCACAGTGAGAAGCCAGGCTTTCCTGCATCAGGGAAACACATGGCCAGTGTGCCACAGGAGCAGTCAGAAGCCAGGCACAACCCTGGTCCTCTTCCAGGATGGCCTCCTCATTTGCTCTGCCAACAAAATGGCCAAGGGCTGTTTTTAGAGAAAAACACAACTTTTAAAGTGTCTCCTATTAATGGCATTCCCACACGCACTCCTGTTGGTGATCTGTGTCTGTGTCAAAGCCTGTTTCTCAGGGACTGGGAGGATGGTATCACAGGGAAACTATTTCCCATGTGTTGGGATCCCCAGCAGCCATGTAAACGTGGGCACTGAAGCCCATCTGTAACCCCAGTAAGCAGGAAGTAGAGACAGGCTCTCCAGAGCAAGCTGGTTAACTAGACTAGGCAAATTAGCAAACTCTGTGTTGAATGAGAGACGTGCCTCAAAGAGTAAGGTAGAGAGTGATCAAGGAAGACACAACCTCAATCTCTGGCCTATGTGTGTGTGTATGATACACATACACACACGCACACACGCACAGACCTGCACATCCATGTAAAAACACATATACATACAGAAATTCTGTTTCTCTCTACAAACACTGCCTCTCTGGTCCAACTAGCAGATCAAAGCCTGCTTCCTGAGTCCTTTTGTCCAGATGTTCTGCCATTAAGGAACACAAGGATGCAATTCTGGATGGATGCTAACATCTACAGCTTCATCAAGAGTTCTGCTCGGGCTCAGCACGGTGGCACAAGGCTGTGTTGTCAGCACTCAGAAGTGCAGAGGCAGGAGGCCAACCAATCTACACAATGAGTTCTAAGCCAGTCGGGGCCACACAGACCTTGTCTTGATAACTAACTAACTAACTAACTAACTAACTAACAACTAACTAACAAACTAAAAACCAGCTTTGGTTTGAGGTATTGTCTTCCAGTGAATTGTGAAAGGCCCATGGAAGAGGACCCTCAAGAGGTTTGGATGTGACTCCGAAGGGCTTGTTAAGGATGTGGCGACTCTAAACATCAACAGGCTATGGTTGGTGGAGAAAACTTTTACCTTTGCTGTGGATGCAGATGCCCCTAGAGAGGGTCTTGTCACCTTTATGCAGTAGATGCTTTAGTGGCCCCTGTCACTCATTTCTTGTTCATGTTCATGTCTATAGTGAATTGGAGCCAACCTGACTAGCAAGAAATAACCAGTATGGATTTTCCATTCTGCAGTTCTTACTTTAAATCTTGTTTTCAGGTCAATCACTCAATGTGGCTTCTCACCAGTAATAACAGATGTAAGGCATAAGGTTATGTGTAATTCACACGCTGGTTTTTGTATCCCCCATATCTGGTTTCAATTCTTGTTCTAAGAATCTCCCGTCTCAATATTGTGTAAACACTGCTCCCCAATTGTATAAACAATTTACAGTTTACAGCTAGTCTCTGAGCAGGGGAGAGAATAGGGCTGGACTTTCTGCTAGCCGGGGAGGAGAGAGAGGAGGATGTAGATTCAGCCACAGGAGAGGTCCAACATACATCAAGAGAGGAGCTAGAGCAAGGAAAGCTACAAAGCATAAGTATCTCTAGGATGTACACTGGGAGGAAGCCAAATTAGCTAAGAATAAAGTAATAACTGCTCAGTTCTTGTGCTGTGTTATTATTAAACAAATATAAAAGAGGCTCAGTTATTTGTGTGATAGCCAGTTTAAGAGAGAAACTGAGAAGAAAACACAAAAAGATAACTTCAACAAGTAGCAGTGGATTCTGTATGGTTGGAGGCTACAGTGAATACATCACAAAATTGAGTTAAGCACAAGAGAAAATGATGTTTAAAGGATTAGTAAGCTCCATGTGGATGAAGCTGCCAATGATGTTGCATAGCCAACTATAATCTTTTCTCAAAACAGTTTCAATTTACATGTTGAGAGCACTATACACATGTATTTTGACCAAAATACATTGCATATGTATATGGGAAGGAAGGGGTATATGTGTATTTTTACCATATCTATCCTTCCTTCCCGTTTCAACCCCTTCCAGACTCTTTTTGCCATGCTCCCTACTCCTCTCCCAACTAAATGCCTCCTTGCCCTTTATAACACAGTTAGTGTTGTCCGTCTACTCACGCGTGTTATTCACTGGAGTGTGGTTGACATGACACGGACCATTCTCCAGAAAACTGACTCTTGCTCTTCCAGCATCCTTCAACTAACAATAACTCTTCAGCTAAGAGCGCCCATACTGTCCACACTGCCCATGCTGTCCACGCTGCCCATGCTGCCCAGCCCATGCTGCCCATGCTACCCACGCTGCCCACGCTGACTGTCCTGATCTTTTGCAGATCTTATCCTGCAACTGTAGCTGCTATGAGCTCATGAGCTGAGCGTCCTGTCATGTCCTCAGAATGCGATTTCACAGCACTCCTCCTCCTCCTCCTCAACCTTTGGCTCTTACAGTCTTGTTGCCCCCTCTTTCTGGATGCCCCCCGAGGTGTGAGCAGACAAGGTGTGATGCTGATGTCTTATTTGGGGTCAAGCACTCCACAGTCACTTATCATCTGCACGTTGACCATGAGTCTCCGTATTAACTGCTATCTGTGGCTGATTGGGGTTGAGAGCTGCACTGATTTATGGAGACAAAGATAAGTGTTTAGGAGGCAGGTTGATACTTAAAATAACAGTAGCAGGTTCTTCTTTAGGGTCTATAAACTCTCCAGCCTTGTGACCAGGTTTATAGTGGCAGAGGGATTATACTCTAAACTAACAATAAAAGGTATAGACCAGTAAATACATAAACTAGTAACTTAGTCGTTGTCATTGTGTAATCGGTATTGTTCTTAATTGCTCATGCCATGCTTGTATAAAGCCTGTGACATTGAGGGACCACCCGCCCTGACTGAGAGAGTGACTCAGGAGTGTGAACCCTGGAAAGTCCAAGCCTCCAGCAACCCGCTAAAACTGAAACTCATCAGGGATAATAAACTCTCCGACCAGTACTCGCCTTCATCAAGAAACGTGTAAGTGCAGTTCAGGTCCTGATGCTCCAGAGACAGTATCAACCTCTCCCTGAGGTTCATCCACAATTTTAGGGTTAAAATTGAGGCAAAAAGAAAAGGGGGGAATGAGGGACCACCTGGGAATGAGAGAAACAACTGTGATTATTTGAATTGAAGCCAGGTGCAGATAACTCTTGAAGGGCAGGGTGAACTGTTCTGAGAAAAACTATCTACAACCAGCTGTAAACTATCTTCATGCTATTCTTGCTGACCAATCAATGTACAGAGCAAAAGTGGTCTGATTTTCAGGTATAAAAACCCTGTACTTTGCATGTTTGGGGTCGTCTCCTGTCTTTGGAGAGGCGACCCTATCGCGATTGGAATAAACCTCTTGCTTTTGCATCGAGTTGTGGTTTGTGAGTGTTCCTGGGAAGGGCACGATCCTGAGCTCCTGAGCAGTGAGACTCCAGGTCTTACAACATCATAGCTTTGCTTACACCAGCATTGCCTCCACCTTGTGAGAAATGTGTTTCATGGAATGGGTCTGACATATTGGCAATAGGGAATTTTCATCTCCATCATAATCTTGTGAGGCCACTGCTGTATATGTGGTCTATCATCGAGCAGGAGTCACTTTTAATTAATCACCATAACTTTTGAAATAATAGGTGGCTTAACAGTTCTCTTATAAGGGCTGTCAAGATGGCCCAGCAAGGTGAAGGGGCTTGCTCCTCCCCTTATTTCCGACGAGCTCTCTTACTGATGCTGGAGTTCATCAATTCAGCTAGACAGGTCGGCCAACACGCTCCAGGGATCCTCCTGCTTCTGGCTCCCTAGTGCTGGGATTACAGATGCACTGTGCCACATTCAGTCTTTAATCTGCGTGCTGGGGTTCTAAACTTCGTGTGTGGCAAGCCGTTTTCCAAGTGAGTCATCTCCCGACTGTATGGTACCTCAGGATACACCTTCCCTGAGCAGCAGCCTTCTAACTTTATTCCCACTTACAGATGAGGACTCAGAACCACAGGTTCTGATCAAGGTCACACTTGAAAGTGCGGAACTGTATTTGATGATGAATTCTCATCTGTGAAGCAGGTACTGCCTGTTCTGTTTAAGAGACAGCAAGAACAAGGAGGGATAAGTACGTAGAAGCTCATTAAAAAGGTCACGAGGAGACTGTAACCATGGCCACCGGGGCTTTATGAAGCAGTAGTTGTCATCTTTTCCCTCACAGCTTTCATTGGCTTCCTGGTGTCTGTCTGATGAGGTTCCTGAAAGCCTTTCTTACCTGGGAAAGTCTCTTTTGTTCCACACACTGTAAACAAGATAAATTATAACTTGAAGATTAAGAGCACCATGCTGTCTCCTACTTAAAGTAATCTCCCTGGGGGTTGGGGGTGCAGATCAGTGGAATTTGTAGAGTTCTTGTCTAGTATGCATAAAGCCTTGGGTTTAATCCTCAGCATCTCATAAAATAGGCGGGGTGGCTCATGTTTGTAATCCAAGACGTGGGAGGCAGAGGCAGGAGGAGCCAAAGTTCATGGTCATTCTCAGGTGTGTAGGGAATTTGAGGCCCCTTAAGACCTTGTCTCAATAGAAAAAAAAAAAAAAGGCAACCTCCTTTGAAAAATCCTTACTACTTCTTGTTTTAAATACCCCTGGCTTTTATTTAAGTCATTACTTACATATTCCAAGGGCAGAGGGCATGGTGTCCCATGCAGGGCCACGTGGATTGGTGACAGAAAGAGAAGAGGAG
This sequence comes from Meriones unguiculatus, assembly GCF_030254825.1. Lineage (NCBI taxonomy): Eukaryota > Metazoa > Chordata > Mammalia > Rodentia > Muridae > Meriones > Meriones unguiculatus. Next base: position 173,498,169 of record NC_083350.1, on the reverse strand, counting down.
AGCCTGGGATACAGTCTTTGCTGTGGTCTTTTGGGGGTGGAATGGTCAAGGCCACGTAGATGTGGCACATTAATACTAGAGGTCTCAACATTGTCAGCAGCTCAGGGCTACAGGAATAATCTATGTTGTCTGGGACTTGGCCTTGGCTGATTTTAGGAAAAGAACAATATCGGCTTGGTTTCAAGAAAGGAGAGTGGTTGGTCAGCTGTATGAGAGGTTTGGTAAACGCAGGGAGCTTATTCTCTTTACAATAATTAGCTCATCTTATGACAGGCTGTCTCTCCAGGAGGGGCAAGGCCCTTAACTAATATACCTTTCTTCTCTTCACGCATTTCCAAGATGGATTTTTGTTGTTGTTTTGTTTTTCGAGACAGAGTTTCTCTGTGTAGCCCTGGCTGTCCTGGAACTCTACCCGTAGACCAGGCTGGTCTTGACTCAGAGATTCACCTATCTCTGCCTTCCAACCGCCCGGCCACCAAAATGGAATCTAGTAAGAGAGGAATTTAGGTCAAATAAGAGAACAGGTTGACAGCGTCACACATGTCTTTGGCTTTCTCCCTGGTGTATCTCAATGTCTGTTGAGAGCCAGCTCCTGAGAAGAGGTATAGGGGCTGAGGTTCACCTGCTCAGAGTGACAGCTGACTCCACTGGCTCTCTGGGGCCATGGTGTTGGCACATGTCAGATTATCCAATTCAGCTATTGCCTCTGGATGGGAAGCCCAGCTACTGTGCCTTCTCTCTCAATCCCAGCCTACCAGGATCATGGAAATTGGAGTCTGGCAGGTGAGCCATTAAGTGATGACAAGTGTGGCTGTATCATCCCAGAATATTGCTGACCTCTGAGTCCTTGCTGTACTTTGGTGGGTGTGTTGAATGATGGGCACGAATAGTCTTACATGGGTGCAGTGGGGTGTGGCCTTGTGAAGACCAAATGACCTGTCTTAGTTTGCAAAAGGCAGGTAGTAACATGGATATTAATTGCAAAAAGGCATTATCTGAAGTCTTTACAGAGATGAATGTCTAAAACAATAAGCAGATCCATTACCTAAGATCATTCTTAATGGAGCAAGGTATTCATTTGGCCCAACTGAAGTTCTTAAAATCAAAATGAAATTATGGCTAGACCACAGTGCTTGGTCTCTTGCCAAGTCACACCTCCAGGAGGGATTCTGCTGACCTGCAGGATACTGTTTTGCTAAGGTCATCTGTCTCAGGAGAAAGCAGAAGGAAGATGTCTGCAAGATCTCACCCCAGGACCTTCAGGTTTGCATCCCTGACAGGGAAGAAAACGTGTTCTTTGTTCTGCAACTGTAACAGGTTTGAAAAGAATTGAGGGGCTGGGAAGGCAGTTCAGAGTGCATACTGCTCCTTCAAAGGGCCTAGTATCCCTAACAGGCACCTCACAACTGTTTTTAACTCCAGTTCTAGGCCTCTGCCATCCTCTGCATGCTTGCATGTGCACATGAGCATACACACACATACACACACACAGAAATAAATACACCTTTAAAAAGCAGAATTGAATCAGAAGGTAATGCTGTATTTCTGGCATAAACTTTGCAAATGACATCTCTTTTGTTTACTTATTTAGATTCAGTTCCTTGTTCTTGAAGCCTCAGCATCTCCAGCTCTTGAAACATATATGATCCACTGAATGTCTGTATATTCAGAGACTGGTGATGGAGGGGAACTTTACTCCTGAGCCACCAAAGAACCCATGGATCAAGAAAATCTCTTTTGTCCACTACAGAGAAAAGATGAGCAGGGAAAGGAGGATGGAAGAGATGGAGGAGGAAGTACAATTTAGCACAACCCTGTTGAGATTAAGGCTTATGTGAGACTTCCACAAACCTTTCCCACTCCCTCCACCATATTCTTGAGCTCCATGGATGGATTCTCCATCCTTTCTGCTTTGTTAGAAAAGCAGCAAGCAGACAGAAATGAACACCAACTTGAAGTCATTTTTCTTATTTGCTCCCACGCGCATATAACCAAGCCTCAAATCTAGTGTCCCCACAGAACAGAACCAGCACCAGGCTACCCCAGGCACCTGCCCGGCTGCTAGACTGACTCAGAGCTCTACTGAAAAGCCATCCCTGTCTTCCTGTCTCCCATCTTGCTGCCTCTTCTGTCCACCACCACTAGAGGAACCTCTGCAGATACAAACCAGCTCCTGTTGAGCCTTTCAAAGGCTTTCAAAACCATGTCACTAAAAAATAAATAAATAAATACATAAATACACAAAAGTCACGCTTTACCATGAGCTCCAAAAACCAATATGAATGACTGTCTTCCCAGAGCCTCATCTTCATTCATCCTGCTCTGCTGCCTGGAATTTTATTCCCCTGGCTCTCCATATACTCTCAGGCCTCTGGGCCTTTATATACTCTAGTCCCAGTGTCTCGAATGGTCTTTCTCTGGATAGTCTATGGATCATCTTCTCAGCCCCCAGAAATCTTGTATGAGTTCTCTGCACACACAGGCAGAGGAAGGAGGCAGACATCTGAGAGTATCCATGGAATTTGAGCTGGATGAACAGAGAAGCAAGGACAAGAGTGGCCTGAGTGACAATTTAAAAGTCATAAATAGATGGATTTTTCAATCTGTTTGAGGAATGAGATATGTCAGAGCTAGGTAGCAGTACCCTGAAGTACTTAATGTTGGATGAGCTGAGTACTTTGAATTAGAAGAGATTAGAAGGCTTCAAAGACAAGGTCTTTGTAATCTTCTCTTGGCAATCCCTCCAGCCCCTTTCTTAAAAGTGAGTCATAGGACACAATTTTGTTTCCCCAAGGATGGTCATAGAAACTAGAGTGCCACCCCATCACCAGAACCTTCTCTCCATCACAGCCATCCATACGGCCTAGAAAAGTCAAACTCCTTTCTTCCTTCTCCCACAAAGGTTCTCATTCCAGAGGGGTCCTGCCCCATACCCAGGAGGAAGACAGTGTAGAAGGTATTTTTACATCAGCACACAACCCCTTCACCTAGGTACACATCTGCAAGGATGCCCATTTGTTACAGAACCTAAGCTTAAAAGTACACCATTTTTCCTGGGTATTTTGGGCTTTGTTTCTGGAGTTTTCTGTGTCATGTTAGCCTTTGGCAGAACAACTTTGTTCTGCTTTCCTCTTGTCAACCTTTGGTATGGGAATGTTGGTTGTGACCCTTGATGGGTGAGATCAGAAATTGCCTTTTCTGTCCCCACAAATGGGAAGTTGGGAGGGCCTGACAGAGTGGTCAAGATTTCAGAGGGTCTGTCGATATTAAGGAGCTGAGACATGACAATGAGTAGCTGGGTTGGGGTATGGACCAGATCATAGGGGGAAGAGACAGCAATGGAGACGGTTTTAGGAGAGGCATCAAGACGGAGGAAATTCCTAAGAGAAGCAGAGTGACAGGAAGCTGAGAGCTAAAGCATGTCCCCAGGAGACTGTAACAAGGACAGGAGTACATGAGCCTCCCAAGGACCCAAGGTCGAAAAGTGCTGGAAGTGCAGTGTGAGAGGCCAGAGAACACCTTCTTCCCTCTCCAGGGTCAGTGGCATGAGGCTGGCATGGGCTCCAGGAGGCCTCTGGGATCATCCCAAGGCGAACTGGCTCCCGCCTCAGTAAGAGAACTGTAGTGGAAGTTTTGGTTTCTTTAAAAACTCAGTTATGTTAGGTAAGCAGATTTTTGTTAATCCCAAATGTGGGATATGGGAGTGCCTTAGTTTGTCCACAGTTGATAACAGCCTCGTAATCTTTGTCAGCTGGAAACTGCCTCCTGTGTGTGTGTTCGAGGGGGGAGGGAGTTGGTCTTTGCCAGCTGGAGTTAGTGGAATGCTGAGGACTCTGGGAGACTATAAATATGAGAGCCCAGAAAGAGTAGGAGAGGGCTTCCTGGAGACAGATGGAGGAGGAAGAAGGCTGCTTATTCGTCCTGCTGCATTTGGTGCTTGCTGGACTGCTAGATATCCTGATGACTGAGATTGGTATTTTCCCAAAGAACCCGATGACCCTAACCAGCAGGAATTAAGTCTAAAGAGGTCTACGTCCCCTCTCCTTTCTAACCTTCTTTCTCTCCCACCTAGGGTTGGGCTTTTGAAGAGAGTTAGAAGCTTGAGGAACCCCAAATAAAGTGGAGTTTAAAAACTAGTGCCTACAGTGAACTTAGCACTCACAGGTGACAAGAAGTTTTGCTGTCGACTATGAGTACATTAAGGACTTGGGGGAGCAGTTTCAAGTGAGGATGATGGAGAATGGGTTAGGAAAGGACACAGGGACAGCCTGAGAGTAAACAGCCGGAAGAGAAGGAAATCTGGGGTCTTGGGTTCTTTCAATAATGATATAAAGAGACAAAAGTTGGAGGCATGGGTCATGGCTCCTTCTACTGGTTTATATATTTTTAAAAACATTCGAAATGTTTTCCTTTTTTATGTATATGAATGTTTTGGCTGCATATATGTCTGTGTATCAAGTGTATGCCTGGTGCCTGACGAAGCCCAAAGAAGGTGTTGGGTCCTCTGGAACTAGAGTTACAGATGGCTGTTCATGTGGTGCTGGTAAATGAATATGAAGACACGGTTGCTCCTAGGTATGGTCAAGGAAAGGGTTTTTTTTAATAGATATGAGGAGAGAACAGCCAGGGCACCTGGAAGAGTTCAGATTGAACATGGCTGAGGGGGAGTAGGAAGCAAGAGAGAAAGAGACGAAAGAGGGCAAGCAGACCAAGAGAGAGCCGTGAGCAGACCGGAGCGGAACCAGAGAACACTTGGCCAAAATGGCTGAGTTGCGTAGGAAAGAGAAGGTGGGGAAAGGGAAGCTAAGCTCAGGGGTTGGAGAGGTTTAGGGTAAGGGGTGGGGATGAGAATTTCTGAGAGGAGCCAAGACTCTGTAACAGGTACTTGTGATGCTGAGAGAGCCTGGCTGCCAGCACCAGATTTGATGTGTTAACTAACACCTTTTATCATTTGTCCCAGGTTTCTTTGGAACCTAACAGCCTGAATTGAACCCAGGATCCCCAGAAAAGCAACCAGCTACCATTGGTTGACATTAAGAAAGGAAAGTTTTATTGTTTTTTTTTTTTTTTTTTTTTTAAATTTAATCATACAGCTGGACCGACTCAGCAAGTTGAATCATAATCTACTTGTTAGGACTTTTTGTGGCAGAAACAATGTTAGGATTTAAGTAGAGTGCCTTGACTCCAAGTGACCAAGGTATTCCACAAAGATCACACCACTCAAGAGATCTCATGCAAGAGGTTTATTGGGGGTCAAAAGACTGTCTTGCAGCAGGGGCATGAGAGAGACAGAGATGGAGAGACATAGTCAGAGACAGAGACAGAGAGGCGACAGAGCAAGAGAGAGTGAGCAGGAGCACAGGAGAGCAGGACCTTTTAAAGGGTACAGTAATCACATTTGGCGACTGGTGATGACATAGCTTCTGGTGCCGAGTCGGCAAAGGCAGGCTGGGGCTAACACTACTATTGTGAGCAAAAGTAACATTTTTGGAAGTCACTCAAATATAAAATAATAATGCTCATGGACAAAAAAAAAAAACATAATTCAAGTAATTTCAAACAGTATAAATTAGAAAATAAAGGTCACCTACCTTCCATTCTCACTTCCAAGAGGTAACCACTAGAAACAATTCTTAAACATCCTTGCAACAAATTTTAATGCATGTGAGATGGATTAGGAGAATTTCTTTCTCTGGGTTTCCAGGCCATGTTTAACACTAAACATTGTCAAAGCACTGTTAAAAAACTATCCAATCAATATCTCTGAGTTCTTTTTGTTGTTGTTTGTGAGTTCTTATCATAAACATGGCTTCTGACGTTTCGGGAAAAGATTTGGAGATGGGGCAACTTGACACTCTAGTTGCTAGTTCTCGCCCTTCCTCCACCCCCACTCGATGCCCCAGCTGCCCTAGAGCAAAGAATTATCGGTCAAATAGCCAATCAATCCTTACATCAGCGCTGGCTGTTGAGAACACTCCACAGATGCTTCGAGGAAACTATGTGACAGATGCTTGTCTCGCATCTGAAAGTGCAACCCCAGCCAGGGCTGTTTCAAATAGCTGGCACCAGCCTTTGCCATCACAGGGCTCAGTGATCCGAGCCTGTGTGACCTTGCAACCGTCTCCACTGGGAGAGAAGGGGAGGACACAGAGAAACTGCTGCCGCTGGCGCAGAAGCAAAAATGCGGCCACGGCTGCAAATACAAGCCTTCGTTCTCACAAAAAGTTGACTGATCGGCGCAATCACTTCCTCCCTGGCTACGTACGCAGGCCGTGGTCTCACCTGGTGAGCCAGTCGGGAGACACCAGCCTGCGCTACTTCCCCTCTATGTTCTAATATTAGACGCAATAAAAGACTTTTCTGGAATGGCTTTTCCTTGCCAGAGGTCACGGCAGGAAAGGAAGCAGCAGAGACACGGAGCGGTGAGGAAGGGACGGCCACTTTCACAGAGCAGCTGCGGCAGCATGGCCAGCATGCCCGGCTATTGGAGGTGGCAGGGTGCCCGGCTGCTTTGATGGCTGCCGCAGAGGCTGAGCCACGGAGACAGCCCTCCAGTGTATAGGACAGTGGTCGGGGCAAGAGGAACAATGAGAGCAGAGAGAGCAAAAGATGGGAGAGGGCTGAGATGGAATCATAGGGGACTGTAGTCAGAAGAGAAACCGCCCTGGCCCCTCAGAGATTTCTGTCCGGGTAGAGGTGAAAGACTCCAGCCAGCTGCTTGTGACACACGAACGCTACAGTGCTTTAAATACAAATAGATGGGATCGTTTTCTATGTGACTCCTTCACAGCTTGGCTTTATTCATTAATAGCATACTTAGTATACAGTGCATGCCTGTGTAAACATCTCATTCTTGTACAGAACGTTTTTAGTGCACCCAGTCCATTAATCTCCTGTTGTTGGACACGCATTTCTCATTTTTGCCTTGTAAGCAATGTTGCAGTAAATATCCCTAACTGTAAGGTTTTGGTTTCCTTCCTTTTTATTCAGTTTTGTTCATTAGCTGTATGTGTGTTGTTAAAATAGTTGAGACGTTATTATTACAGCCGCAGATGCTCAAGTATGTACAGAGCAGATGTATAATTATGCAGAAGTTTCTGGGACTCGATAGACGTTGTTTAATCCAAGAGCTTTAAATCTTTGGTTTTACAAGGTATCTTCTTGCTCTTCAAAGTATATGTCTATCGTGTATCTTGCCTGACAGCTGGGCCTAAATTGCATAGCCTTGCCTTTGTTATCACTTGGGAAAATTTCCCTCTGCTATATTATTAAACATTATTTTCTGTTTAATTCTTCCATTCTCCTTCTAGGACTCCTGAATTATCTTCCTAGACCTTTTGTTATTGTCCAATAGGGTTTCAAGAGTTCGTTAAGGTTTTACATGTATTTTTTTCCTGTTCTTTAGATGGAATTATTTCCAATGGTAAATATTCAGGTTCATCGACTTTTCCATTATCATCACCATTCTTCTATGAAATTATTTAATTTTGTGTTTTTTTGAGATAGGGTGTTGTCAGTAGATCAAGGCGACCTTGAACTCTTCAATCCCCTGCCTCAGCTTCCCATGCACCAGGACTGAGGGTTACAACATACTCAGCTTGAAATTTCAACTTTAATGTAAAAATCATTCTCCCAGTTATTTTTGCATTTCAGATTGTTGTTTGTGAATTTCTATTGATGTTTTCATCATCATCATTATTATTTTTTTATTCTGTTGAGATTCCTTGGTTCTGGGAAGATACACTTCTCTATTTGTTTAACATCGAGGGCTCACCCTTCCTTAGAGTAAGGCTGGGGCTGCTGTCCTCTGATTGCCTTTCCTCTAGAGACTGGATCACAGTTTTAAATGTCGAGTGATCTCAGATTGCATCTTGAAGTTGTGGTATACATTCTGTGTTGTGTATACTTTCAAGGTTATTGTATATCCTAGAGTTTTTGTAATTTTTTTTGTTGAAGGCAATTACTTAATTGGACTGAAGCCGAAACCTACCTTCTCATTGAGTTCTGTGTCTTCAAGCGGGTATAATACGGAACCTGATTCCTCTAGCTGAAGAAAGAGGAAGGGACAATAGGAAAGAGGCACAAGATAGGAGGGTGGGAACGGAAATGATCAAACCAGATGTGCTGGTGCATGCCTCTAATCCCAGCACTCAGGGAGGCAGAGGCAAGCAGATCCCTGTGAGTTCGAGGCCAATCTGGTCTACAGCAAGTCCAGAATAGCCAGGGCTTGTTACATAGAGAAACCCTGTCTAGAAAAACAAAACAAAATAATCAAAATACATTATATGCATATGTATGGAAATATCAACATGAAACTTGTTATTCATAATTAATGTGTTATTAAGAAAAAAAAACACCATTTTTTTCCTTACTCGCTAATCAGTGTCTATTCTACTTTTTGCTCTTTCTAGTATGGCTTTCTTGTTTCCTTTATTAGTTTACACTCTGCTATCATAGTCTCCAAGTAACTGTGCTATCTTTTCAGATTCTATCCCATCGCTTGAATTTCTTTGAGTTTTGTTTTTCCCTGCGTTCATACCAAGTCTTTGGAGCACGGAGAGGAATTTGGCTGAGATTCGGTTTCTGAAGTGATCTGTCTGCTCTGAGCCTTTACTCTGCCCTTTGCTTATTCCTCCCCCTCCCTCCTTGCTCTACAGGCTTGAACAAATTTACCCTGCAGCAAGTCTCAAGTTACACCGAAGGAGGAGGATATGATGTAATGATGAGCTACAGACCCTGGAGCACACAGGTAGACGTGAAATCTCTACTCTACCACACAAAATAAAGGAGGTAGAAACACATCTCCTTTATTGCCTTGTGGCATTTTTCCTAATTTTAGGAATTAAGTGCTGAGCACAGTGCCTTGTGCACAGTACTCAATATCTATGGGAGAAAGAGTCTTCTGCTTATTACTTGGGTAAGGGAGCAATAATACTTCAGCTATTATTTGACACACAGGCACAAAGATGGCAATTTAATTCCCGTTTGGTTTATTTCCCCCAAAGTTACAAGTAGATTATGTGTGACGGTGGTTATCTAACAATAAAGACCTATCTCCACGTGGTGGCCACACTTAAGAATTAAGAATAGTCTCAGGTTCTCAGGTATGGATGGCATGTCCCAGAGCGGGCCTCAGTCAAGTCAGACATTGGTTGGCTGCGCCCATAAGCTGTGAGCCACCTCTGCTATGGCATAGCTTGCAGGGGGACACTCCTGTAGAGCAAAGGATGGACGGCTGGGTTGGTGTTTGTGTGTCCACTCTAGTACCATGCAGGGTGCCTCTGGTATCGCAGATGCTAGCATATAGGGGAGGAGGCTCTCTGTAGGCGCCCACTTGACTTCTCCATGTTCTAAAAGTTGTGGAGGTGTTGTCTCCAGCAATGGGGACTTGTTGACAATTTGTGGAGCACAACCTGTAGTTTTGGCAACAGCGTGCGTTGTTTTGGCCAACAACTCAATTCAATGTAACCCAGTCCCCAACCTGGAAACTTTATTTGGTGACAAGAGATGTCCAATTGGGGATCTACCCCCCACATTATTTGGTGATTTCATTTAGAGTATACATACATACATATCAGTCTCTCTCGGTATTCCTTCCCTTGTCTCCCTTTTCCGTCCTCCTTCCTACTTGATCCTCCCACTCCAGCCCCACTCCCATTTACTCATGTCCCAGAGTCCCTTGCTCTCTACCTACCTTCTATGATTCTATGGACTGTAGCTTGCTTAACCTTGATTTACAGCTAATATCCACACATAAGCAAATACATACCATTTATCTTTCTAGGTCTGGGTTAACTCACTTGAGATGATTTATTTTTCTAGCTCCATTTATTTACCTGCAAATTTAATAATTTCCTTCTTTTTTTTAATAACTGAGTAATACTCCATTGTGTAAATGCATCACATTTTCTTTATCCATTCTTTGGTCGAGGGACATCTAGGTTGTTTCCACTTTTGGCTATTATGAACAACATGGTTGAGCAAGAAAGTGTCTCTGCAGTAGGATGGAATATCTTTTGGGTGTTTGCCCAAGAATGGTGTAGCTGGATCTTTAGGTAGATTGGTTCCCATCCTTCTAAGGAACTGCCACATTGATCTGCATAGTGCCTGTACAAGTGTGCATTCCTACCAGCCATGGATGTGGGTCCCCTTAGTCCACAGGAAACTATGGTAAAGCCAAATACTACTATTCTGAACAACAACAAATGACTCCTAACGGCATTTTTCCATACTCATAGATGAGTGCCTTGCTCAGCCATCATCAAAGAAGCTTCCTCCGGCAGTAGATGGGAACAAATACAGAGACCCACAGTCAGACATTATGCAGAGAATAGAAGCCTCAGAACACTCATCACTAATGGATATCTCCATCAAATCCCTCCCTTCAGGGCTTAAAAAAAAAACCAAAAAACAAAAAAAACCAAAAAACCTGAGGAAGAGGAGGTGAGAAGAGTGTAGGAGAGTATGGAGGACACCAAGAAAACGAGGCCCTTTATGGCACATATGAACTCTCAGAGACTAAGGAGCATGCACAGGGCCTGTGGGTCTGCACAGACCGGGGCCTAGAGATAAAAGGAGAAATGCACACATTTATGCACCCATCCCTAACCCAGAAGCTCTCTCTAATCGATAACAGTGCAAATGAAACTTGTTTTACTCCAAGGAAGTCTCACTGGGGAAACAAACTACTCTTACGGTTGGGCTGCGTTGCCAGCAGCTAGCCGGCCAGCAGAAAATGAACCCTGTGGCATTGGAGGTTCCTGGTCTCATGATGTCGTGTCGGGGCTTTCTGCTTTTGCTTTTTAATTTAGTCTTATTTTGTGTTTTATATTTTTCTCTCTTTTTATCCTACGGGCCCTTTTTGTAAATATCATGGCTTCCAGTTCTGTTTTTATGGGACTGCTTGTGTAAGCAAGTGGTTCGCTGTGTCTGGGTCTGTTTCTTGTGCTTTTTCTTGGGCTCTTTTCCTTCAGTTTGTTTCCTATTCTGGTGTGTTTGTTTTATCTTCATTTATCTTCTAAGGCAGGCTTAGATGTCTGCCTGTTTTCTAATAAGAGACAGAAAGGGTGTGGCTCTAGATGAGGAGAGTGAGGAGGCATTGAGGGAAGGGAAACTATAAATCAGTATATATTAGGCAGGAAAGAAATCTGTTTTCAATTAAAGGAAAGAAAAGAATTAGAAGTAAAAATCTGCTCCTTCATAGATGCTTCCTGTTGAAGCTGCTGTGACGGTTGGTCTCCCCTCTCACACATATGCACGCTCACACACTCTCAGATTGGCCAGCATCTGGACTTTGTGCTGGCTAATCCTTGGCACACTGCTTAATGGGTGTAAGTTTGTTTCCAGTGTAGAATTTCTGTCTGTCTTGGGTTCAGGCCTCCCGAGTTTCCCTTTTTGCAGGGCTTGGCGGCTTCAAAGAATCAGCTCTGAGTCAGCCTGAAGCACTGTCCCAGGGAAGAGGCCCTCTGTTCGTGCTATTTCCTCCTCACACCCGCTGTTGCCCTCCCAGGCCCGCCAGCTCTGTAAGCAGTGCATCCAGCATTTCCATCAGTGTTTCACGGGAGAGAAAATACCTCTGAATTAGCCTTCTTTAAAAAAGATGCCAGAGAGCACTGTAGTTAATATTGCCTGGAACTGAATCACAGCAGACTGGACATAAAGGCCAAAATAGGCCTTGGCTCTGGGGCTTGCAGTTTCTGAGATCCAGGCCTTTTGTCAGAGCTTTCCTTGGGTAAAGCGAAGTCACAATCCATCCCCGGTTCCTGGGGACTCTCCATTGCTGTGGGTGGCATACACTGGCTCAGAGTGGTCACCTGGGGAGGAGATGGAGGAAACACCACCAGTGCAGGATGGACGGGAAGACCCCCCAGACCCTGCTTGTGGAGTTCCTACATCATTGGTGACAGCTTTTCTGCTCGGCTTGCTACTTTCTTGTTGCCATGGCAACACTGGCTGACAAGTCAATACCCACTCCTGCCTTCCAAGAAACTATCACTTTCCCTCTTCAGCATGAGCTCAGCAGGCATCTGCTCGCAGCACTCTCCAACCCCGTCTCCATCTGATTCTCAGGGACTCTGCCCCTCAGCTTAGGCACTGACAGGAAACTCTTACTCCTCATTTTCAGGGATGGAGCTCCTGCCTTTCGTCCTTTCTGTATATTCCTAATCTCCGCTTGCAGAAAACCTGTTCCTTGAGGGAATAAGTATTTCTTGTCGTTCTAAACCGTCGCTTGTTGATCCAGTCTGCTCTCCTGTTTCTTTTCCCCTGATTTTATCAGAGCCCAAAGATTTTCTTTTTTAAACTTTTAATTTTGAAGCACTTTCAGACTTTCAAAAATAAATGGCAAAACTCCCACATACTGTTCAGTCCTCAAACACCAATACAAGGGTCGAAACCAGGCATTCATGGTCACAATTCCTTCAGATTCCTCGAACTGTCCCATCACCTCCATTCTTCTGAACCAGGATCCAGGTCCAGGCTCACATCGAGCATCATATCTATGTCTTAGTCTCTCTAATCTAGACAGTTCCTTCTCCCTTTGTCTTTGCAGACACTGAAACTTGGAGGGATCTGCTTGTCAGTTTTGTAGGACATTTCTAACATTTGGTCTGTGTAATGTCTCCTCATGGTCATACGCAGGTTTTCGCATATTTACTAAGAAAATGCTTTACAGTCATCATGCATGATAGCATGTGCCCATCATCTCAGCGTATGGGTTGTGAAAGCCAAATGATCAGAGTTCAAGGGCAAGCCTAAGCCATATAAGAATAACCCGTATCAACAACACAAAACAAACAACCAAACAAGCAATAAGCCCAAAGGCTGGAGATGTAGCTCCGTTGTAGAATACTTGATCCACAGCACAACAAATGGCAATGACAGAAGCAGCTCCCATCACACTGTGTGAGGACACAGGATGTCTGTTTGTGCATCACTGATAATGTGGATGTGGACCGTTTGACTAAGGTGGTTCTGACAGCATTCACCACTCTAAAGCTGTGGCTTTCCCTGCATACTCAGTGGGACCCTCGTAGGATTCTGCGTAGCTCTGCTGGTCCTCATCATACCCCCGAGCACTGACTGACTTTTGGTCATTCTGGACTTTGATGATTATTGTTCTGGTGTCTTTCTGATTCCCAGATTTTAGACGGGGCTGGAGATCTAACTTACCCAGGGTGCACCGTTCAGTACCCAGCCCTAGGATGACCACAGTGCCTCCTGCAAATGAACCTTAGGCACTTCAGGTGGACTCTGGATCACGGGGAACTTTAATATGAATTGCTCTCTTTCCCTTCTCTTCCCTGCCCACCTCCCATCTCCTATTTGTGGAGACAAAGAGGCCCTCCTGATGGGATGGCAGTGTTCCTGATGAGACACCAAGAAGGGCTATCACAAGTAAATTGATCATGACTTAATTATTAATTCATGCTCCTAAAGTACATACTGTGGAGATCAGTGCTCTAAGCCAAAAGATCCTTGGCTCACATTTTTAGAACTACTGTCTTAAAGGACGGTTGCCTAAGCTCAGATCATCAAGGTAGAATATAATAAAGCAAGACCTAATGTCTTCAGGGAAAACACTTCTCAGTCCATTTGGAACTATGTCATGGAACTGGTGACCTTGGGATCGTTTCTAAAACACTCGGGCAGAGTGTGGTTGAATTTGGGGGAGGGCTTGGAAGAGGTATACATTTTTGAAAAGTGCTATAACTCTGGGTCCTTGGCAGGAGGCCTGCCGGATTCTGTTAATCCCCAAATTGTGGATGTTTATTAGTGTGAGTTAACATGATCTTTCTTTTTGCAATGAATGCCACAGCTAGACCTCATGGCGATCCAGTTGGACTGAATGCTATGGCAAGGGAGGCCAAGATGATACAGATCTATACACTTTCAGGTGACTGCAAAGCAGACAAGTGGGATTTCTGCTCATGGGAAGTCTCGCTGGGAGTTTGGACCCCCTGCTTTTTGTCAGGGCTGGGGTGTAGAATCAAGAGATGGACTGCCTGTTTTTGAGCAGAGGTCAGCAGTTTCCCGGTAAAGCCAGAGAGGACGTGAGGCTGGCTCTCACTGATTTCCTTGGACCTGTAGAGCAAAACTCTATACAACTAGGATTTTCCTCGTAATTTAGGCAGACTCTTTGCTCAACACCTAGGAAATTCTTTCTGATCTGCCTACAGAGCTGGAATCACCTTGTAACAATTCAGAAAGACACTTAGAACCAAGTGTAGAATTACATACTTATAATCTCAGCACTTGGGAGGCTGAGACAGAGGGATTGTGAGTTCAAGTCTAGCTCGCTACACAATGAGTTTCAGGCCACCTGGCCTATGTAACAAGACTTTGCATTCGTACTTCCTCCACCCCCTAAAAATACATAATGGGCTGAAAAACCCAGGCTGGAGGGGTGTGGAGTGATCAAACCCATGTCAGGACCATTTTTATAAGGGGTATTAATTTGGCTTTCTGTGAAGTGACCATCACACAGTCCCTCTTCCGGAACACACCAAGGTCACATTAGAAGAGAATAAAGGGCAAAATGTCCTTAGAACAAAATACCATTCCTTTATTAAACGAATCATGCTGTTCAACACTTACTGAGTGACTAGTCAGTGTCAGGGACCTTGCTGGGTCTAAGAACTAAGGGCAATAAACGGGACAGCTGATGTCTCACAACTGGGGAAGCTGATTGCTAGTGGAGGAAAAAATCAGAGAAGAAATAAATGAGCTGGTGTAATATAGATGATTAGTAGAATAGAGAAAAGAAGCTAGAGGGAGGTGACAAGGCCTTGTTTGGAGTTTAAGGATGGCTCCTTGGCTGGGCATGGTCTCCCTGATCTCAATGCCTGCATCACTCTGGTGATGTAAAGGCCCATGGAGTGGGGGTTCCAGGCATTGGGGCCTCGCATGCACAGGAAGAACACGGGGAAGGTCAGTGGGGCAGAGGTCAGAGAGCAGGCTGGAAGGTGAAGGCAGGGCAAGGAATCTAGACAAGATAAAGGCAGTAGGCAGAGGCTGTGTCACGGAGTCTCTTAGGTCTAGCCAGGAGTTATATTCTGAAATAAGGCTTGGAGGGCTCTTCTTGTTTAGCACACTCAAGTTCAGTGTAACAATTAGCCTCTCCTTGGTTTCACAGTTATGGTACGTTAATGGCAGCTAAAAAGCCTATCGTTCCACCATCAGAAGGTGGGATTTATTTCCCTCGCTCTTGCTTCTGGGCTGATCCTGTGACTGCGCTAACCAAAGGGTGCGGCAGAATCAAGATGGTCGGCTTCCACTTCCTCCTTGACAGATGGACTCCTGCAGCCTCAGCTGCTGTCTAAGATGTCCTCTCACCTTGTAAAACACACAGCAGAAAGCAAAAACATACAAACAAAAGCCCAAACCCAAAACCCCAAAAACCAAACCAAACAAACCCCAGGAAGAAGCAGACGAGAAGCCCTGAGGTACTGAGGTGCCCAGAGCCAAGCTGTACCAACTACTCGTGCCAGCACCGTAGCCATGCTGGTGATGGAGAAACACGCTGGGCTTTCTGTCTCAGCCCACATCACACTGATCAGAAACACACCAATCCTGGCTACCTTGTTGTGGGCCTTAGCATGGTGCCCACATTAAATGGCGGCCGTTTGCATTCACTGTGTATCGGGTACTTTGTCACCCAGCTGTAGGTCCCTGGAGAAAAGCTTTGAACAGAGAATTGGAAAATCACCTCTCCGAGCAAAATCAGTGGCTTTACAAGGAACTGGGACAGCTCAGCTCAGGCAGCTGAGAGGTCATGGAGAAGGCTGGCTTGCCAGAGAAGTACCGTCCTGAGCTGGAATCACTGCACTCTGAGCCTCTTGGGAGTCTGCTTGAAGAGGTGACACCCTGCCACTGCTGGAGTCCTTGGAAAACAGGCTGTGTACAGAGTAGAGAAATGGCTCAGTGGTTAAGCGAGACTTCCAGAGGACTCAAGTTCAGTTCCCAGCACCCACATCACAACCATCTGTGACTCCAGCTCAAGGGGTTCTGATACCCTCTTCAGACTTCCCTGGGCACCTATACACACGACTTATAATCATGCAGACAGGCACGCATTCACAAAAATAATACAATAAATAAACTGATAAATAGATGCAGTTTGGGCAGTGGCAGGAGCAGGCCTGTCATGACTCCCATGAGTTAATGTGCTATGTTTGCACAACGCTCCACGCATTGCGTTTGCCCTGAGGACCTTCTCCCTTTAATTTTTAGCTGCTGATCAAAACCAAAGTAAGAGCTACTGTAGCTTAACACCTCTCTACCCTTGCTCACCCACCCTCTTCATTTCCTGTGTGTGCCTGCTTGTTTTTGATTTTTATTCTCCATCTTAGCAGACAGAGTTCCACATTTGCCTTAGAGGATTTGGCAAGCACCAGCAAGTGAGTTGCTGTTGCTTCGATGTCCTTTAGTTTTTGTTGTATTTTTAAAAGCCCATTGCTTGTTTCCTTGTGAGTATGATATAAAGATTTCCTTGAAAATAAAGGAAACGAGTCAGTGTTAACGATTATATTAGGTAAGGAATTGTACAAGTGGTAGGTACATGCTGTGACAAGATAGGATGGCGTTCCAGGTGTCTGGTACAAAATGCCGCTCCATTGAGCATCCCCCAGGCTCTGTCTATGGGCCTCACTTTGAGTTGTCACCAACAGGAAGAGCTGACAGAGCCACTGACTATGTATTCTCCTTTTGTGTACACTACCGTACGCCTTGAATTCAGCAGAGGCAGGATGGGGGAACCTGTGAGGGCCCACAGGTTGAGCCCACATATTGAGCATCGTCTCTAAGCCTGTAACGTGCAGCTGGTTGGCAGCTCTCTCAACGGCCCTGGACCGTGAGCCACCGTACCTGCCCTGGAGCCACCGTACCTGCGCTGGGACTTCTGCCCTGGCAGCTGTGTCAGCTCAGCTCTCTCTGACCTTCCCCCTGTCTGCAGCTCTTGCCTCCCTAATGCGCTCAGCACTTTTAGCTGTTCTGTGATAGTCTCTGAGGGCGCAGGGATGAGAGCCTTGCTGAAAATGTGCATCTTCTGCAGAAAAGGGCCACAGAACACTTAGAGAGGAAAAGGGCAAAAGATCAAAGCGGTTTGGAACAGAAGGGGGAAAGAAGGGGCCATAAAATTTGAATGAAGAGCCTGGAAAAAGGAACAGGGGAAGGAAGATAAGGCTTTGTTTGTAGTTAGAACTAAGAGGAGAGAAGGGAGGAGGATGGGAGCCCTTTCAAAGGAAGGGCTGCTTCAAAGCTTTCCATGCTGATTTTGTCTGATAAAAGCAGCACAGCCCACCCACACTGTTGATCTTGGGTGCTGGACGAAGCTGCAGCATTTTTTTCTCTGGCACACAGGTTCTGTGGCTCCCCTCCCAGGTGTCACCTCCCCTGGGAAGTCTCCTCAACTCATGGAGTCTAAACCACAACTCTCCTTGCTCCCTAGTTCTGATCTTACCGTGGGTTTATTACCTGTCAACAGTTGATTTTACTAGGTCATTATTGACTGACATTCCCCATTAGATAGTAACTCCACTTTTTTCCTGCCAACTTCATTTCCTCATCTATAGAGGCATCAGTAAAAAAAAAAAGTTTGGAGAACTAATCCCATTAGTCAATGTATTTCCCTAATAATTTATAGAGCATGACTAGTTTCAGAAGGCTCAGTATGTGCTGGACACTACATACATTGTGCTATATTTAATAACTAGCGGTGATGCGCAATATAAATATATTGAGCAGTAGGCACTGCACACAGTGATCTAAGCAGCAGAGATCCGAAACACCGTGAAGATCTGAGAACCAGGAAGGAGTAGAGCCCAAAGCGCACAAAGGTGGGCGTGGCTTACTCCACATCCCACTAGAGCAGTGCTGTATTTGCATCCTGCTGTAAGCATGAAATGATCTTTGCTGTCCAAACATCTTCCAGAGGAACTGAGAACCCCCAGGTAGGGCCCTGGAGGATTATAGCCTCCTTTTAGACTGCCATTATAAGTATTTAGGCACCCGCTTCTGGGTTGCCTAGCAACCTATGATGTCATCACGCGTCACCCTTTTGTGTCCTCTGGGAAACCATGTCCTTTGAGCATCATCCATTCGGGGTGGCAGCAGGCTGAGGCATCTTGCAAGGCTCTCCTGGGCCAAACAGTTCTCTGTGCCTTTTCTTCTTAGGTGAGAGGCTATGGCGGTGACAGAGCACACTCACGTCCATGTGCTCCTTCTGTCTGTCAGCTCTCTGTGCTGTCGGTTGTCAAGTCACGTTTTCCAAGTTCACTGTTACAAGATGGCGGCCGTTCTGACTCAGCCAGCCAAGCAACTGCAGCAGACTTTCCCTGGGCTCACCCCCAAGAGAGAGTTCAGGTTTACCTGGCACAGCAGCTTGAGCTTGCCATCTCAGACAGTGTCTTCCTAATGCTTTCTGCTCTGCTTGCTAAATCTGTTCTGACTACTTCAAATGCTATCATCCATCATTCCCTTCTGGTATTTACAGTGTCCACCTTAATGCTCCTGGGCAGGGCTGAGTGCGTGCCTTTGTCCTAAGTCACTTGTGAGAAAGTTAGTGAGGGTGGAATTAAATCTTGTGCTCATTTCTCTGCATGCTCTCCAGCTGCTTTCTGAGACAAACCTATGAATTATAAATTGTGGAGAAATCTGTATTTATCTTTCTGGGCAGGTCTTATTCTCTTATGTTACACTAGGAAACTGAGGCTTAGGATGGGCAAGGCACCTGTCACAGTCTTGTGGGCACTGGGCAGTGGTGATCTGAACCTAGAAGCCTCTGACTCCGGAGCTCATCCAACCAGATCCGGCTCCTTGACTCTCGTGTTGCCTCTGTTGAATCCAGTTTGGGAGCTACTCAACAAAGAAAGACTTGGGTATTTATGCAAGAAGAACAAAGGCCACATGAGTGACTGGGTTAATCAGGGTAAGACAGTTCAAAGCCAAATTAAAAAAAAAAATCTCCAGTGTGAACGAAGCAGACAGAAAATATTACAGGCTTTTGGAAGGAGGTCACTGAATACAAGGCTTTAAGAATGTTGTGAGCTGAGGGAGGCCAAGAAGCACAGAGAGAGCGTGTGGACCACAGGAGGAAAGCATCCTATCCAAGACATGCAGGGAACCAGCCTGAGGCATCAGGAGACAGTGGGGGCGGGGGGCGAACAACCAGACATGAAGGCCTTGACGGGAGATGCGCAGCTTGAGGAGGTAGGGCAGGGGGCCATGGAAGAGCATGCTGGCAATCTGGACTCAACTTGAGGCAATCCAGAACCATGAAAGTAGAAAGGATGAAGGGGGGATAGTCTGAAGAAGACTTGGGGTGTTTTGTTTGTTGCAAACAGGGCTCTATCTTCAGTGGGAATCACAGGAACGTGACTCCGAATATCCAGAATGTTGCTTTGAAGGCACACTGATGGTGGCTGATGCCATGATGAGTCAGTCCTTCCTGAGTCGGCTACCCTTCTTCTCTGCTTCCAACACTGGGTTGGAAGTGTATTCCTGTACTGCATAAATCTTGTGGACTGGGGACAAACAGAGATGTCGCTGGGCTTTGTCTCAAGTCATCTTTCCAGCTTCACTTCCCTCATCTGTATGAGGACCAAGCTGGTCCAGGCATTTTCTAAGGGTCACACTGGGGTACAGGAGCATGTGAGTCACAGGCATGAAGGCTACTGGCAGAGGTGGACATTCACACTCTACCTCTGTGTGTACATGCGTGTACATGCTGAAATGTCTGTAGTCAAATGAGATGCTGTCTGTGGAGCACACATACAACCAGACTCCTTACTGCAGGTGGAGGATAGAGTGTGGAGTTTCATTACACTCTCTCGACCACTTTGACATAGATTTACATTTTCATATAATGAAAAGTTAGGAAAGCAGCACACACGCCTGCATTCGGAGAGCCAGGCTGTGGAGGATCCACGGTGGCTGCTGAGTGTTCACTGCAGCACCTACAAAACAGCCTGACAGTGTGGGGGAACCGTAAACCTGATACAATAAAAAGCAATTGGCTGTATCTGGCAAGCTCTATGGACCCTCGCCTTCAATCACTTGCTGACGAGAATATTTCCTCAGGGTGTGTCTGACCTTTTGACATTGTGGCCAGACACTGTCATCTGCAAAAATTATACTTTAGAATCACGCAGTTGTATTACAAAATTAAAAAAAAAAAAACAAAACAAAACATAATATTTATGGTCTGTTTCGGGCCACTTTTGTAGCTGTCCTCAGCCATAGGAAGCCTGTGTGGACAGACCCACCAGGGCGAGTTGTTATTTTCCTGCCTAAAAGTGCAGCCTTCTGCTTTTTCATTCCTTAGGGAGTTTTTGTTTTGTTTTGTTTTATTTTGTTTTGTTTTGTTTAGCTGCAAGTTCACCTTCTCCCATGGGCCAAGGTAGCTGCTCCATCAGGGACCAAACAGGAATGATAATAGAGTTTCCCAACCTTTTGACACAAAATCTAATGAGTGTGTCTATGCATTGTGCATATCTGTGTGTGCATTTTTGTGTATGTGTATTTTTCATCATGGACAATCACAACTGAGATGTACGTTTCTCAAATAACACTTTTTTGCTAAAAGGAATCAGTCTGGTGTTTTCTGTTTTGTTCAAATCTGTCCGTTTTAGTCCAGTATTATAAAAGGTGGTTTTGTTCTACCAAAAGGATTTCAAGATCACTAGGGGATTACAGCCTTCTCTTTAAAAACCAAACTGGCCATTTTACCAAAAGCAATCTACATATTCAATGCAATTCCCATCAAATTACCAACACAATTCTTTACAGACCTGGAAAGAAAAATTCTCAACTTCATATGGAATAACAAGAAACCCAGAATTGCTAAAACAATCCTCTACAATAAAAGATCTTCTGGAGGTATCTCTATCCATGATCTTAAGCTGTACTATAGAGCAACAGTTATAAAAACTGCATGGTACTGGCATAGAAACAGAATGGTGGATCAATGGAACCGAACAGAAGACCCAGAAATAAACCCACACACTTATGGACACCTGATCTTTGACAAAGATGCCAAAACCATACAATGGAAAAAAGATAGCATCTTCAACAAATGGTGCTGGTCTAACTGGATGTCTACATGTAGAAAAATGCAAATAGGTCCATGCTTATCACCCTGCACAAAACTAAAGTCCAAGTGGCTCAAAGATCTCAACATAAAACCAGACACATTAAATCGGTTAGAAGAAAAAGTGGGGAATACCCTAGAACTCATTGGTACAGGAAACAACTTCCTAAACAGAACACCAACAGCACAGGCTCTAAGAGCAACAGTCAATAAATGGGACCTCATGAAACTGAAAAGCTTCTGTAAAGCAAAGGATACCATCATCAAAACAAAACGACTGCCTACAGATTGGGAAAGAATCTTCACCAACCCTTTATCTGACAGAGGGCTAATATCCAGTATAAATAAAGAACTAAAGAAGCTGAAAAGCAGCAAACCAAGTAATCCACTTAAAAAATGGGGAACAGAGCTAAACAGAGAACTCTCTGTAGAGGAATATCAAATGGCAGAGAAACACTTAAAGAAATGCTCAGCGTCATTAGCCATCAGGGAAATGCAAATCAAAACGACCCTGAGATTTCACCATCAGAATGGCCAAGATGAAAAACTCAAGTGACAACACATGCTGGAGAGGTTGTGGAGAAAGGGGATCCCTCCTCCATTGCTGGTGGGAATGTAAACTGGTACAACTACTCTGAAAATCAATCTGGCGCTTCCTCAGACAATGAGGAATAGTGCTTCCTCAAGAGCCAGCCATACCACTCCTAGGCATATATCCAAAAGAGGCTCAAGTACACAATAAGGACATTTGCTCAATCATGTTTGTAGCAGCTTTATTTGTAATAGCCAGAAGCTGGAAACAGCCCAGATGCCCCTCAACTGAAGAATGGATGCAGAAATTATGGTACATCTACACAATGGAGTATTACTCTGCAATGAAAAATAAGGAAATCATGAAATTTGCAGGTAAATGGTGGGACCTGGAAAGGATCATCCTGAGTGAGCTGTCCCAGGCAGAGAGACACACACAGTATATACTCACTCATATAGACATATAACATAGGATAAACCTAATAAAATCTGTACATCTAAAGAAACTAATCAAGAGAGAGGACCCTGACTAAAATGCTCAATCCCCATCCCGAAAGGCAAAAAGGATGGACATCAAAAGAAGAAGAAAACAGGAAACAACCTAGGAACCTGCCACAGAGGGCCTCTGAAAGGCTCTGCCCTGCAGACTATCAAAGCAGATGCTGAGACTTATGGCCAACTGTTGGGCAGAGTGCATGAAATCTTATGTAAGTGGGAAATAGTAAGAGCTGGAGAGGACAGGAACCCCACAAGGAGAGCAACAGAACCAGAAAATCTGAACACAGGGGTCTTCCCAGAGACTCATACTCCAACCAAGTACCAGGCATGGAGATAACCTAGAACCTCTGCACAGATGTAGCCCATGGCAGTTTAGTGTCCAAGTGGGTTACATAGTAATGGGAAGAGAGACTGTCTCTGACATAATCTGATTGGCCTGCTCTTTGATCACCTCCCCCTGAGTGGGGAGCAGCCTTACCAGGCCACAGAAGATGACAATGCAGCCACTCCTGGTGAGATCTGATAGGCTAAGATCAGAAGGAAGGAGAGGAGGACTTTTCCTATCAGTGGACTTGGGGAGGGGCATGCGTGAAGAAGGAGAAGGGAGGGTGGGACAGGGAGGGGAGGAGGGAGGGCTTATGGGGGGATACAAAGTGAATAAAGTGTAATAAATAAAATAAAATAAAGATTAAAAAAAATACCAAACTAGTTAGGGGGGAAATACACTGGGCAGAAACTTACCGCTCAAAACATCTGGTGTCAGAGCCTAAGCCCCAGACAGCTGGAATTCATTTTCCTCTGACAGTGGAAAAATCTTCCTTCAAGTGCGTGTAAGTCAGATCTGCAGCCCAGCCAAGGACAGACTGAAATGCCGCATTTTCGCAGATTTGCTAATGGATGATCAATAAGAAGAGTTCCCAAGACCCAAAAGGATGAGGAGTCGGTTGGATTGGGCTGTATGTGAGCCATTTCAGGACAGGGAAATAAAGAGATCATGGTTGTTAGGGGCAGCTGAGGCAACCTGGCAAGGCAGTGTGTGTCTGTCAGGACCAGAAATTATGCTTTGGATCTCATGGGCGACTGTCCAAGTGATTGTAGTCCTATCACATAACTCCCCTGAATTTCATCTTTTCTCGTTAAAATATAAGGATACTATTTCTGTGACGATAAGATAATGCCGGCTTCTTTATTTCTTATTACATTAATTCGTGTGTATCTGTGTGGGGGCAGGTAGGGGATGGGGGTAGGAGGTGGGGAGTAATGGGTGTTGCCCATGGGAGTAATGTTGGACCATCGAGTGCATCTGGAAGTCAGAGGACAATCTGAGGGGGCCAGTCCTCCACGCCAGGCGGAACTCAGGTCATCTGCCTTTTACCTACCGATCCATCATCCTGGCTCAAAGAAGAAAAGATTAGCAGCTATTCCAAATCTCAACTCAAAGGCAGACCTTTAATGATCATTTTCTTCTTTTCCTGCCTGGCACAGAGGCCTTTAAAGCTTTCTTCGATGGCTGCTCCAGCCAGTGATAAATTCCCTTCAGGATAAATCTGTCACCCCTGCGTTGCCCAGAGCCTTACAGGAAGGTTGAAAACCAGGACAAAATCTAATAGAGACAGGAAGGAAGTGCCAAGAGATCTCCAGACCAAGTGACCGGGGCCTTGGCTTGCCAGACTGAGGGTCCCGTTCCTCCCTCACCCACTGAAAAGGTGAAATACCATCTTCAAACATTCTCTGCTTGTGCTTTCTTAGACATTTAGCTTCCTGGGCACTATCTCAGATTCGGTGGCTCACAGACATTCTAACGGTGTCCAGTGATTCATCAAGTCCTTTCTAGTCCGACCACCATCTTCCCAGACATCCCATTCTCCACCCCGCCCCCGCCTTTCTTCCTTAACCTCCCTGCATTGCCAAAGAGACTTCTGCTGTGATGCGTGTCCCCATCCAGTCTCCACTTTGCAGTCAGTCAGAGAGATGGCTTTACAGAGCAAACTGATGCCGATACCACTGTGGAATCCTCCCTAGTGACTTCTCCATGACTTTCTTGTCCCCCCTCCCCCAACACACACACACACAGTCCAAATTCCTCTCCTGCTTGTCCCCAGGTTCATCTTGACCTTCCCAGTACCTTCATGCCTTCTCTTTTGTTCATCTGTCCCATTGAGATGCCAATTTGGCATATCAGAAAGAGTGTCTCATGCTACTGAAGAAGGCTCAGTGCCTGAAAAGTCAGACCCAGCCCGGAGCTGTGGTGCATGCCTTTAATCGCAGCACTTCAGGAGGTAGAGGCAGGCAGAACACTGTGAGTTCAAGGCCAACCAGGTCTATAAAGTAAGTCCAGGACAGCCAAACAGAGAAACCCTGCCTCAAAACAAACAAACAAACAGGAAAAAGAAGAAAAAAAAAAAAAGGAATAAAAGAAAGAAGTCAGAGCCTGAGAGAAAGAGCAGATCCTGTGTGCCAGCTGAAAAATTCCTAGTTATTTCCCTGATACTAATTAGGTAAAATCAAGTTTACTATAGTCTCATCATTTAGGTGCAAAGATGACTCCAAGATTTTCAATGGGCTTTGAAAAGCAAATAGAACCCAGGTGTCTTTCCCATGCCCTCCATGATACCCTGAGTAGTACTTGTAGCTGCTCATTATTTCTAGGTCAATTGTGTTGGCTAATTTCTCCCTACTCACCGTGGAAATTATCATGCATTATGGTTATCCGTCCACTTATTAAGTATGTGTGCTTAAAGCACTCTGTGCTTGATAGGGGGTATGTGTTTATGAAGTGCCTCTTGAATGAAAGTTACGGGTAGTCAAAAGTGATGCAATTGAATAATGGTCCATAATTAAGGCAAAACCACGTCAGTTAAATAATGAGCTTGAAGGAATTAACAGGTTTGCTTTCATTTCCTCTTTGTCACTGGCATTATTTAACTACAAAGCACCATCGACACAGTGACAATGAAAACTCGGCTTGGCAAAGCGGGGTTCCACCCCAAGCAAGCCTCGCCCAAGAATCTTCCCAAGAAACACTAGAGAGGGCATCAAAGAGTGAGAGGGACTGGATGATTTATTCCCGGGGCCAGAGAGGCTCTCAGCACAGGGTGCTCTGGGTAGAGTGTAGGCAGCTTCCTCAAGCACAGGAGAGCAACTCTCACCCACGGTGTTTCCTAAAGTGGTGACTCCCACATCAGGACTGATTTGGGGGTGCTCCTGAGGCATTTGGGGTATCAGATGAGATCAACCAGCCCAAGAGTTAGGATGGAGAGACAAGCAATAGGTGTCTTCAAGACTTCCCCCACACGTATAGGGCTTTCTTTCTTTTTCCTTTTCCCCCATTGGTCCAATACTTTCAAGACTCCACCTGAGCCTCCAACTCTTTATTAAATTGCCTCATCTTTGGGTTCCTTGCCTATTAGCCGTGTGTTAGCCCGCCAGCTGGCAAAATGAGGAGGAAGCAGGTAAGCCATAATGTCCAGGACAGCGGGGCAGGGAGAGTGGAAGCAGGATTGTTATAAAAGTATCTTTTATCCATCTGGTTTAACTGTCATCTCAGAGGCTTGCTGCCTCTGTCTGCTACCCTAGGCCTAGCCCTGGAAGCTTCTAGCTCCATACAATCTTATCAAGGTCTAGAATGTTTTCAGTCTCTGAGACTTACTGCCTAATAAGCTCACCCTTTTTTGTTCTTTCTGAACTCTGGCTGGCTGGTTCAGTTTAGCTGTTCTGGCTCAAACTTGTCTCCAAGCTGACTGATTCAAAACTGGCTTTTCTCAGTTTCTCACTGAATTGCTCTGCTTGGCCACATTCTAACTTCGGCAATATGTTCTAATCTCCTTCTCTGGCTCATTCTCTCTTCACCTTTGTCTAGCTTATTCTCTCTCTATACCCTGTCTCTGTACAACTGTCCTAGAAAACTGCCCCACACCCTCTCCCTGCACTGCTCCTGTGTAAGTAAGCTCTCCTTATTCTCTGCTGCCACAAGAGTTGGGCATATCTTACTCTGTCAAATCTTTCTCTGATTCATCTCTCAACTGGACAGGACTGCTTCCTTCCACCAACTAACTTCACGTTCATTGTTTGGGATTAAAGGTGTGTGCTAAGGGCGTGTTTATAGTCCTGCCAGGGTAGCCGTGTTGCTGGATTAAAATCCCTCTACAGATGGCCAGATTTTGCCAAGATCTAGTTCTAGCAGAATAAACCTCCCCCCTTACTCTTTCTTTTTAAAACAACAACAACAACAACAAACCAAAATCAAAAAGACCTGCTCCCATAACAAAACAAAACAAAAAGACAAAAACATTTTGTTAGGTGTGGTGGCTCACACCTGTAATTCCAGCATCTTTGTGGTTGAAAAGGAGGTTGATGAATTACACGCAGCTTGGGCTATCAAGTAAAATCCTAGTTCAAACAAATGCGGAAACAAAAGCACTTGTAACGATGCTTTGTTGTGGGAGGCAATGAGTAGGTCACATAACGCCTTTCTATCTGTAGTCGGAAAGGATTCCCTAATTATAACATGGAAATCACCAGAGAAGTAATCCAAGCATGTGTTGCCAGAGAGCTGAGTGCCGCCCAGGACGTCAGGAGATGATGGGGGCACCTGAGGCTTGGATTTAAATCTGAGAACCCTGGGAGGGTTCCCGGTGAGATGTGGCCCTGTGGGCTGTTCAGAAACTCAGAGACGGAAATACTGCCTAGGGTGGGACCATACAAAGCTGCCTCAATGTCAGGCCTCACTCTCTTCCCACCGGAAACGAGGAAAAGGTGACACGTAAAAAACCTGATGACATTCTCCTGACGAGGCCATGTGCAGCCGTCATCAGCGGTAGGTGCAGAGTGGAGACACTGAGCAGCCTGAGTTTTTTCAGAGCCATACTCTCAGGTAAAGCCAGACACTTGATTCCACCATAAAAAAGACTTTGAGGTTGGGCCTATATGAAAGAGAGCTAGGACTTACTAAAAAGTGCTTTTTTTTGGACTGTGTATATTTCCTGTGTGTGGAGGCCAGAGGCTGATGCGGGATGCCTTCCTCTGTCACTATTTTGAGGCAAGGTCTGTCAATCCAGCCTGGAGCTCTCCAGTTCAGCTAGTCTAGGTAGCCAGCTTGCTCCCCAGCTCCCCTGAGATTACAGGTGATCCGCCACACTCACCCAGCATTTACAAGGGTGCAGGGATTCCAAAGGAGACCTCGTGATTACGCAGGAAGCACTTTTTTCTCAAAGCCATCTCTCCAGCTCTTGAAGGACACATTTAAAGCACAGAGTCAATTGGGGGGGAAAAAGGTACTAGATGCTGTGGGGAAGGACGCGATAGTTACAGTACCCGTATGTAGAATTGTGTGAATTCTGGCGCTATTCCCTTTAGAGGGTTGTTAATGAATTAAGTGAGACCACGCGGTGGCTCTTGATTTTTCCCTGGGCAGAAATACAGTTGATAACTTAAAACGAAGGTGCCAGGAAGGAAGGAAGGAAGGAAGGAAGGAAGGAAGGAAGGAAGGAAGGAAGGAAGGAAGGATGGTTTCACAGTAAGCAAAGTTTTAGACGAATTCTCAGACGCTAACTGATACAGGCCACACCTGAGGTCAGATGCATCCATGCCTTGTTTTTACTGCTCTTTCTAACATCCTATGTGGAAGCATTTTGATATGAAAGAAACGCTGTGTTGGCAGCCCTCACAGCGCAGCCCCAGAATTCTACAGAGCGGGGGGCTTTCAGTGCTACCTCACGGCCCAGTACCAGACACACAAAACCAGCGCCTCAGTGTGGGCATATTAAAAAGGAGCCTAACCTGACAGGTAAGTGGGTTTGTGTTCTCTTGACACCCGAGGGTCCAGGTGAGATCCTGTTACACAGAATTCTGGTAGCTGGTGGCCAGGGCCCCTCGGGAGTTTGAGAGGGAAGGGCATGGAGATTGTTACTCGCTGCAACCTTCTCTTGGGAAATCCACCAGTGTGATGGCAAGAGAAAGGGATCAGGGAGAGTTTGGGGAGTAGGATTAGTGCCCACCATGCTTTGCACAGGGTTTCAGTGTCCCCCAAAGCTTCCTGCGCTGCCCCACCCCTAAATGAAGAGCTCCTGGCAATCAAGGACTGCTGAGAAAAGGAGAATTCCTCATTCCTTGGGGAAGTGTACCCTAATGGTTATTCAATCCCTAGTGGTCAGCCCTAAAAATATACACACACTAATGCACTCAGCAGTTTGTATTTATATGTTTACACACACACACACACACACACACACACACACACACAGGTAACAATTAATTAATGAATAAGAGACCAGGAATTCAAAGTGGGGGACACAGGAAAGGCTAGAGGGAGGAGAGAACTATGCAATCATATTTTAATAAAATACTCAAAGAATTGGAAAAAATTAAAACCTGCCATGCTGGAATTTTATCCCCACGGTGAAGTGTCCTGAGGGTGAGTGGGAACAATGCTACTGTGGTGTGTTGCTCCCTGATGGTGCCTTGGAAGTGCTCAGATTCAGATAAGGCCATTAGAGGAGATCCTCTAGTACAGAGCTCTGGTAGCTCTCCAAGAAAAAAGACATGAGCATTCACACACACACACACACACACACACACACACACACACACTGCACATGAGCACACTTGTATGCTCCCTGTCTCTTGCACTGTGATGCCCTGAAGTGGCTCAGACTTTTCCAGCCAGAAAACTGTCACTGAATACAGACCCCAGATCTTGACAACAGGAACACCACCACAACAAAACACAGCTCTGACCTCACAGAGGCTAATAAGAGCCAGTTTAATCTAGAACCAAATGTCAGTGACCATGCCTCGGGAAACATAAATTTACCTCAAATTCCAAGGAGGCAACAGTTCCACAAAGTTTTTATGGTAAAAAACAACAACAGGAAGTCACAGATAAAAAACACTTTTCAAATACGTTGGTGGGTCCATCAGGTAGGCAGGTTACAGTGAAACAGAGAAATCTCTGCTATAGGACTCAGATATACCTGATGACAGGCTTGGCTTTTGGGTTGGTAGAAGCTAGTGTCGTGCTAAGTTAATGTACCCCATAAGGTTTCATGTGATAGTCACAGGGTGTTAGCTCAGACACAGGGGCAGGAAATGGGTGGCTATTAGGGGACTAAAGATGGCCCGAGAAAATTTGGCTCTGGACCTGCAATGGTCCAGCCTCTCCACAGTCACTGAAGTTCCAAGCAGTTAACCAACCTTTGTAGAGCACACAGTGGAAGATGCGACTTACTTTCTCCTCCTTTAGTGTAAATATAGAGGGATGTGAGCAGGAATATACCCCACTCACTTGCAAAGTTAGCCTGCCTTAGACATGCTGTTACAGAAACAGATGCAGATTAATACAATCTCTGTATGTAAATTACCCCAGAGCACTCACTCACCTTCTTCTCTCCATGTGAGGTAAGACAGACTAGAACCAAAAGGAGAGCTTTCAGTGTAACCACACCCGCCATTATCACACCTTGCTTGCATCCTCCAAAACTGTGAGAAATTAATCTTTTTAAATTTTTTAGCTGATTTTTTGACAGTTTTGTACAATACATTTTGATCATACTCATCTCCCATTAACATCTTTTATCTCCCTTCTCCTTCTTCTGGATTCCTTCTTCCTCTCAAGTTCTCTTCCTTCTTTAATGTATTAAAAAAAAAAAGCCACTAAGTTTAATTAAAGTTGATTGCACAAACATGATTAATTCTTATTTACTAGAGTATGGGCAACATACCAGTGGCTACAATACTGAAGGGAAAAAAGTTATTCTCCCATGCCCAGCACCCATCAACCTCAGGCCACTTCTCAGGTAGGTGTGGGGTCTCTTGACCCCCTCCCCCACACTGCTGGAAGGTTGATGGATTGTACATTGTGAAGTCAGCTGCAGTGCTGTGAGCTCATGAGGGCCATACATCATGTCCAGAAGAGAGTGACTCACAGCAATCCTCCCCTTCCTATTGCTCTTAAATTCTTTCTACCTTGCTTTTCCAGAATGTTTCTTGATCCTCAGTGAGGGGTGCAGTTGGTGGTGATATAAATACCCTGTTTAGAGTTAAGCACACAGAAATCACTTACTCGTATCAGTTTGATAAGTTATGAGTCTGCAATAACCACTGCATACCATGTAAATAATCAGAAGGCAGTTTGACAACATAGTCCGATTACCAAAACAGCAATGCCAGGTTCCCACTTCGACTTGTGGCCTCCCTAGTCATAGGCTTTTGAGCAGGTTTAAAATATCAGTATGACTTCCCTTCTGTGGAATAGGCCCAAAATCTACTCAGAAAGTGGTTGTTTACCCCCATAATAGGCATGACATGATTACACCAGTGGGCAGATCGTGCCTGGAAGGATGGTGTTGAGAAAATATCTTGTGTACTTTATGGATGCAGCACCTGTTAATTAAAAATCTGGTGGCCAATAGCTTAGGCAGGAAATAGGAGGTGGGACATCCAGCAGGCAGAGAAAGGATGCTGGGATAGAGGCAGATGCAGGGGATTTGACCTGCAAGATGTGAAGAAGACAGATGCATGGTGCCTGAACGCAGATAACCAGCCATGTGGCTAAGTGTAGATTAGTATAATGGGTTATTTTAGGTTAGGGGCTAGTCAGAGAAGAGCCTAGGTATACTGCCTAGGTGTTTGTAAATAATATTTTGAGTCTTGTGAGTCATTATTCCAGGAACTTGGGACTGGGAGGAAAAACACAATCCCCCACAAGAGATGGGTATTTTAGCATGCAGGGGTAGCTCATGGGGAAGAAGGTACCAGCTCCATTCCAGCTTGGAACCAATGGCTCTTCATTGCTTCTGATCTATCCAGTCTCTAGAACCTTGTAACGGTGTCCTAAACAAATGAGGACCCATGTGAAAGATGATCGGAAATGCAGTAGAAACATATGAGTAGTGCTAAATCAGAGGAAGAAGACAAATGAAACATTTTCCCAGAATTGAACAGAAACAAGATGGCACAGACAAGAGAGAAGGCACAATGTGCAAACCCAAGAATACAAACACATGAAATAGAAACTTCTAGAATGAGAAGACAGAGCAAAAGCTGTGATTAAATTTGAGTAGAAAATTACTGTTATTTTCTCTTCACACTATTACTTTGCTTTCTCCCCCCCCTCAGCCGATCATAGAATGTGCTACTTAAACGCTCATAAAACCACAAAGTACAAACAGCACACAATTCAACAGACAAAAAAACAAAAAACAAAACAAAACAAAAAAAAAAAACAAAACCAACCAAACAAACAAAAAAACCCTCTTTTTAGAACCCCTATTTTCTTTGCATTCTGAAGGTAAAGATCTTAGAGAACTCAGGGAAGAAGCCAGACTGAAGGACCATGTGAACCATGTGACTGACAGCGCTCTGGCCAGCTCAAGTGTGGTAAACATGGCTCCAGTAGGCCTTGCCTTTCTTCCCATTTCCTCTGCTTTGCTAAAAACTGTTAGCTTACATCCCTAAAGCTAGTCACCAAGGTCTATTTCCTTACTTGGCCACTTCCTCCTCCTGAGGCTGATTACCAAGGTCCAGTGAGCAGGCTCGCCTAATCAACATGCCCACTTGAAATTAAACAGTTCGTGCTAGCGCAGGGTTTTCCCTTTATCTTCATAAACTGTCATTTGCCTATGGGACACATCTGTCTTTTCTCTATCCAGAGACATTCCTTGGCCCCCAGGACAAATATCCCTACCCCCTGCCCTTGCCCCCTTTTTTCTTCTCTCCTTTGTTACCTTCCCCTTCTCCTTCTTTCTCTATCTCTGTCTTTGTTTTTTTTTTTTTTTTTTTTTTTTTTTTTTTTTTTTTTTTCCTCCATGCCTTCTATCTCTCTGGGGCTAATAAATCTCCTTTGTGCTGAGAACTTGGTCTTTGGGTGTCTTGCATGTGACTTAGCAAAGGCTGACCCTTGAAGTGAATGTTGCTGATATCATCCAAATGTGTGGACCAAGGATGACTATCACATGGGTGGCCCATTGGGAAGTGGCATCCGGTAGGACCAAACTTAGAGAACCCCTCACTTTGCTCTGGTGACCATGGCTAACCTGTGTTGCAGTTTCTGTGGCTCTGAGTGTTACAGCCTGAACGTGTTTCTTTTCCCACAATTCATGTGTTGAAACCGATAGTGTGATGGCTTTGGCTGTGCCTGGGCCCTTGGGAGAAGATTAGATCATGGATGAATGAAATTAGTGTCCTTAGAGATGGCACCCCAGAGAGTTCCCTTGTGGCTCCTCTCCTGGAAGGATGCAGCATTCTTGATCTATGATCCAAGGAAAAGGTCCTCATCAGACACTGAATCTGCAGGAGGCTTAATCTTCTACTTCTCCACCTACAGATCTATAAGGAATATTGTTTACAAACCAATAAGTCTATAATGCTCTGTTACAGCAACCAAGACACTAAGTGGTCAAATCTAGGACTCTCACAAGGCTGGACATTTGACCCCACAAAAGTCAACAGCCAGTGGCAGGGCTCTTGGCCACCAGTAATCACTGAGTAAAATGGTATCTTCAGGAAAAACCTAACAGCAAGTTCTAGTTGGTGATACATGATCTTGGGACAGGGGTCAAAGATCCAGAGAAAAATCAGGCCTGATTACTGCTCACCACAGAACTAAATGTCTTTGTCCTTTAGTTGTGTTGATGATGTTCAGTAAACCAAGTTGTCAAGGGAAATCTAGGTAGCATGATCTCTGAACAATGATGCATTTTAAGTGCATTTATCACAAGTGTGTTTGATGGGCAATCTTTATTCAGTTGTATTTTTAAAAGAAAGCCCTCTAAAATCCGGGCTAAAGCTGTGTATTCTAAAACTCCAACAAGAGGTCATCTCTACAGCGAGCAGTTCCTGCTTCGCTGGTAGAGAGCTCAATTGTTTAGGGCTTATAGATTTAAAGTGTGTGGGTGGGTGTGTGGGTGTGGGTGGGTGTGTGGGTGTGGGTAGGTGCAAACGTTTTCATGGCTTTTCTCCTCCCACTTTCATGGTGATTCATGGAAAATTTATTACTTATTTGGCCTTGTGTGTTTTATAGAGGTTCATTTACACTATGAAGCCACATTTATTGGGCATTTACTTTGGGTCACCTTGACTGATAAACTGGCCTTTGATGACAGAGTACTACGCAGATTTGGAAAGGTGTTCTCTGGTGGACAGAGGTGGAGAAAACAATGAGCTGTTATGTAAATTATAGTCTCTTCTAGTTTAAGAAGGAAAAAAAATCACATTTGGCCACATAATAATTCAAGAATATCTGTGTTTTTAGGTGCAGACAAAATTAGAAAAGATTGTGAAGAGTAAAAGAAAGTAGAGTTTACTATGATGTCTATAGTGGTCTAAAAGGAGAAATAGGTCAGGCTGAAGTAAATCGCTTCATTCTGTTATCTTGAGTATATTCACTGGTACACTTTTTCTTCCATTATTCACTACTGAATGTAAATCCCATTAAAGGGCACAGGATTCTTTTTTTTTTTTTTTTTTTTAATTTGAACAGAAGGAACTCTATTGGCTAGAGGATTTGGTCCATGGAGAATTCCTAACACAAGGATCAACATGCTCAAACTTTTGTAGTGAAACTCGTAAGAGCCAAGTCTCATGTGACAAGCGTACGTTATGCCACGAGTTAAATGCAAGGTTATTTGCTGTGTGGATTATGTTAGTTGCTAGGTCCTTGAAATTAGTTCATTGCTGGGTCCAGACCCCACACAGAGTATCTTGGCTGAAGAGCTCCCCTTTCTCTCCTAGCAGGTGGCCTTGACTTAGGAAGGACATGCCAAAGAATGAACCATACACGGAAATTCTTAGATTTCAAATACCTTAGATGGAGGTATTTGGTAGTGAGGGCATGGGTGAAAAGGCATGTCATAATCTGGAAACTGAAAGGCTAGGATTGAGGATGCATTTGAACAAGAAGACTCTTAACACAAACTTCGATAAACTTGAATGCATAGTTGAGAATAAACACGAAATGACAGTGTTGCCAACTACGACTTTTATCTTTTATGTTTATGTTATGACAAAAGAAATAGGGAACATTTTTTGACAAAAATGTGTCCAGATGGAGAGGTGCTTCGGGGAGACTGCAGTTATCCAGGGCTTTGAGAGACGGCACAGCAGGTAAAGCATCAGGTCCTGGGCTTGGATCTTCAGCACTCAGCTGAAAGTGAGAAGGCATTGTGACATGGATCTGTAACCGAGGCCCTGTGGGGGGTGGATGGACAGACAACAGAGACAGTAGGATTACCACAGCTAACTGGCTCACTAGCCTAGCTGAATCAACGAGCTCCAGGTTCAGCGGGAGACCCTGCCTCAAAACACAGGGTAGAGCATGATTGAAGAAATCATCCAATGTTGACTGACCTCTGGCCTACACACACACACACACACACACACACACACACACACACACACACACAGACCTACATGTGCATAATTTTATGAATATACATATATAGCATGCACACCAGATAGGTATTTTTTTTTAAATGGCACACAACTATCCAAGGTTTCTCCCAAGGAAAGTCATGCCAGTTCCCCTCCATTCAGACAAAGACCTTGTACCCTGAACAGCTTGCCTGAACCTCATGTGTTTACATAGTTTTCTGGGTTCTGGGAGGGTCAAACAAGCTGGAATCCTTGGGGGAAGTTCTGTATGTCAGATGCATGGCCTCAGTGGAGTTGTGGGGTTACATCTGGCAGGGGCACGAATGTCTGGACTCTCACCCTGTTCTGTGAGGAAGCTGGGCCACCAGCTTGTACTTGGGGTGGAGCTGGGCTGGAAGGGAAAAGACTTTTGATGCAACTCTATGCCTCTACAGATGCTCACAACCCTGCCATCGCTCTGGACCACGTCGCTGCTTTGAGGTCCTGCATCTTCAGCTCCTGCCTCCCTGCCAGCATGAGCCTCCACCTGAATCTTCAACTCCATCAGCTCTAGGCCTTCTAATTCCATTTTGAAGTCTTTGTCCTTACTGGCCCCTGTTTTCCCCAGGAGCCATACTATCTTCTAGGATAGGGAAAAGATACTTTCCCTTTGGACTCAGCGGTCCTAGAAGCTGGAGTCTTTCTTCCTTTCTTCTCTCTGGAGCAAAGGCTGAATGGTTTGTAGGCAGGGATTTTGCCTGGAAAAGCGAAGGTGGGGTGAATGCCAGCAAGACGTTTTTGGTGAATTCTTTGAAGTTATGAGATTGTCAAAAGGTTACTGGAAGTCATTAGATTGGGAGCTTTGTGGTGTCTGAATTGGTGGTGTGGACAGGTCAAGTGCAGGAGTCTTAGGCTTGAGCCTCCAAATTTCCTTCTCAAGCATCCTAATCATATTCCAAGCCAGTAAGAGGGCCATAACTGAGAAAATCCCAGCGTTGGATCTTTGTGTGGGTTTTAG
The DNA here is from genome assembly GCF_030254825.1 of Meriones unguiculatus. NCBI lineage: Eukaryota > Metazoa > Chordata > Mammalia > Rodentia > Muridae > Meriones > Meriones unguiculatus. The sequence goes on along the minus strand of NC_083350.1, from coordinate 173,462,692 downwards.
TTTTAAGCATCTCCACCCATCATACACAGTGTGGGAGAGGAAGAAATCCCTAGCTCAGTGGCCTGGATACAAATTCTGGCTCCAAATCCCCTTGTCACTTTTCATTCCTTAGAGGAGGGCTCTCCAGGAGGAAGGTCCATCAGGCCTTTCTTTCCTAGCCAGAACGCTGACCGAATCTATGCCTGGCCTACAAATGTCAACCAAGTCTGTTGGCACTGTCCCAGTATGTTACCCGTACTGTGAGTCCAGGAGGATGCATGTGGCCATTCCTGCTTCTTTGGAACAGGCAAAGGGGATGTGGTTTTCCTGGTGTAGCATTCCCCAGCTCTCTGCACACTCAATTCCATGGCCTCCTCAAAGGGATTATCACAGATTTTTCACTTCTGCTCACTATGGGTGATAGGCGCGCTGGGGGCTAATGGGAAAGCCATCTCAATGAACCCATGTTCTCTGTAACCACGGGTCAGTGGGTGGCTGTAGGGAAAGGCTTGTCACCTCAGCTTAGCTTTCTTTTTCCCCACTGAAACTCTCATAGGGAGAAAGCCTTCCGCTCTTCCGTCTGCAGGAAGTTGACCTCTGTTTGTGGGGCCACTTCTGGCCCCTCTTGGCTGTTGGGGAACACTGGTAAGTCATTTGGGGCTTTACTCCTGACAACTCCCCAGTCAGTCCTTACCTCCCTAAGCCGGATAATTCATTTTAGGTTAAATTTGATGACATTTATGTTTCAGTGCCTTTGGTTATTAGCAGAGCTGCTGAGATGCCAGCCAGCCAGCTGATACCATCCTGGCAACAGATACTTCAGTCTAATAACGCTAACTTCCAAGTAGGAAAGAAACTACAGACTCTGGGGTGCTTTGCCTGCTGCATGAGCACAGAACACATGGAAGAGAGGATAGACTGGCAAAGAATTGTGATGCAGTTTTCAAAGTGAGGCTGGTAATGCCAGCCAAAGGGCAAGGAATCCTCCCACCCAAATCCAGCAAAAGGGGCTTTAAGGAAACCCAGGGGAAACCCAGCTGTGGGAAGAAGGTGACTTTGAGAGCTAGTGCTGAGGACACTGATTTGAGAAGTGATGCTGGGTGTCTAGGGGTGGCTAGCCACCAGCTTTCATTATGAGCAAAGGATATGACAAAGTGGGATGTAGGCATACTCTAAAAACAAACTCTTTTGTTTATATTTCTTATCTTTTCTCCCTACTCTACCCCAATCCCTTCCAGCACCCCAACATCAGGTAGGAGAGAAAAAAGGTTAGTGGGAAAGGGGGGGCAGATCTCTTAGATGTTTCCTGCTGGTAAGGGTCTTTGGGGTCCTTGCAGCCAGTCTAATTCTCATTTCAGATCTTCAACTTCTTGTCTCACAACAGCAAACAGGAGCAGCAAGGCGGAAGCAGCAGCCTTGTTCTTTCTCAGATCTCCACACTCTCTGGGCTCTGACATTAACTCTCTCTCCAGAGTCCTCAGATTCAAACTGTCTGCAGCTGGTGAAGAGCTCCTCTCCAGGCCCACGCAGAGCAAATAGTCTGCTGCTGTGGACCATCTGAATCAGTCCCACATCCCACACCTGGGACCAAAACAAAACCATGTTTATACCCACTTCAGTGGGACGAGATGGCATTAATAGACTCTCCCACACTAAAAGCATGTGTCTCCTGCACACTGCTTTTAGGCCATAGCATGAGAACTGGATGAGGTCATCCAGGTCTTACTTTAAATTTCTCCTAGAACCAACAGAGCTGAAAGAATGGGCTGCCCTGGCTGGGTTCCTAGAGGCCGAAGTTTTGAGTTGGGTACCAGAGAAGTGGAGATGAATCTACTCCAACATAGCTGCAAACTAGATGATCTGTGCTCTTGTTTGGGGCTCTGAGGTAGAGATTGTTTTTGTTTTTGTTTTTCCAGTCAATCCAATCTTGTTTCTCTCAGAACCAATCTTTATGGACTTTACAAAGAGTTTCCACGTATTCACTTCTGACCTGCATTTAGCTTACTTTGTTCCTCAAGGAGATTCACGTATGCTTTGCTGTGAATGCAGGATCGAGTTAATTATCAGCAGAGTAAGTTTTCACCAAATTGTGCTGTGCTTAAATATGCCTAAAATAATCTGCCCGGGGTCAGACTCCTGAAGTTTGACTTAACACCAGCTCCAGAGTCTACTGGACCAGCTACAGAGTCTCCTGAACCAAAATGTCTTCTTGCCCCCTGTGGATCATCGCTTTGCTGGCCAAGGAGATCAACATCATCCCCCTGCCCACAACCCCCAAGGCTGGGAGGCCCTTGGGCTGGATAAGCATGAGCATAGATGACCAGGCAACTTCTTCCATGCGGCCTTCCAGTTGAGGCCCTTATAATGGTCTGTAATCAGGCCTGACAAATATCCCACATGGGGTTCCCTCCCGGAGCATCTTAGCCGTGGAAGCCTTTGTGGGATACATGCTTTCCTTCCCTTGGCCAGCTCCCCTCCCCCACCAGAGGCCAAAGTACAAGTGATGGCCACAGATGTTCAGAGCTTCAGAATTCACTTCTCCTAGTCAGGGTTGCCATAGCAATGCCAGCATCCCTAATTCTGCATCATATTAAACAAGAATGAATGGTATTCTAACCTAGCAACTGTCAGCTCCAGAAGCATGGTGGATAGGAGTGAGCTAGTTAAAACAATCTGTCTGTAGATGTGGAATCTGCAGAGCCCCAGTTTCCTTATTCCCTGGCCACGTATTCAGTCCATGAGCCGAAACTGTCTGTGCCTGTTTCTCATCAGTAGAATAGGCATATCAACGTCTCCGCATGCAGGTGCTCTGGAGAATTAGATGAGGTAATTCATGTGAAGCACCTGGCTCAGGGTTTCACATGTGACGTGTGCCCAGTGCATGACAGGTGTAGGGTAATCAGGTGCCTGGGAGAAGGAGGCTGGCTGTGAGCACCTTGGCTCCTTTGTAGCTTCAGAGATCATTCCCCAAGCTAGGAGGGCATTGGAGTGACTTCAGATCCTTGCTTCAATCTTCTTCAAAGTAAACCGTCATGCCATAGGGCTCTGGGGTCGAGGCACTAGTTCAGATCAGAGAGGGGTTGTCTGTTTGCCAGGTCTGAGAGTGGCTGATGCCAAGTGTCTTATTGGAAGAAAACCAACTGTTCAGACACTTCCCATTTGCTCCTACTCAGGATAGAAAAAGCTCGAGTGACTCGGAACTTCCTCAGGACGCCTCCTCCTGTGATCTTCCTGCCTCAGCCTCCTGAGTGCTGGGACTAGAGGCACGGGCCACCATGCTCAGCTTTATAAATCATCTCCTAAGAAGAAAAGGATTTTCTGCCTTTTAAAGTAGTAACTGCTACTTTAAAACTCACTCATGATATTTTTATTACACTTAGTTACTTATGTGCGTATGCACAGGCGTGACTATCACAGTGTGCTTGTTGAAGTCAGAGGACACCTTTTATGTATCTTATTATTTAATTTTAAAAATTTATTTTATGTGTGTGGATGTTCTGCTTGCATATATGTTTGTGTTCTGTGTACATGGTGCCTGCAGAGGCCAGAAGGCGCTGGACTCCTTAGGACTAGAATTACAGATGTTTGTGAGCTTCCATAAGGTGCTAGAGATTGAACCCAGGTCCTCTGGAAGAGGAGTCAAGTGTTCTTAACCACCGAGCTATCTCTTAAGCTCTTTTTTTATTATTAAAATATAATTACATAATTTTCTCCCTTCCCTTTACTCCTTCCAACCTCTCCCATTTATGGCCACCTTGCTTCCTCTTGAAATCATGACCTTTTTTTTTAGTTGTTGTTATATATGGATGTCTAAATATCTAACTACAACCTGCTAAGTCAGTGAATTTGTGTTGGTTCAGGGAAAACCATTTCGTACTAGATAATCTCTTAGATGGCTCATCCCTGGGAAATGAAACTGTTTTCTCCCGCATTTCAGCATCCCTGGGTTGCCTGTGGTTCTTTGTCTGTGGACCCTGTCAGGTCCAGCACTTCCCCGTCAGCATGTCTGTTGCTCTTGTACTTCTTCAGGGCTTGTTTAGGCAGCAACGTTGTAGCGGTATCATGGGTATAGCTCTCTAGGAGACAAAAATCTCTCAGCAGATTCTCTGGTCTTCTGGCTTTTACAGCTTTTCTGTCTACTCTTCCAAGGTGTTCCCCAAGCCTTAGGTGTAGGAATTGTGTTGGAAATGTATCCACTGGGGCTAGAGTACCCAATAATCAGTTTTTTCTGCATTCTGACTAGTATTGGTTTTCTAAAATTGTCTCCTTCTGTTGCAAAGAAAAATATCTTTGACAAAGACTGAGGGCTCCACTTACTGTGGGTGAAAGGATAGAGATTTAGGATGCAGTTAGGAATTATGCCGTTTAGTAAAATGGCAATAGTAAAGTCCTAAGATCCATGACCTAACCAACCCTGAAGTGTTTGACTAGGTTTCCAGGAGTAGGAATGCTTTGTGTCCGGCTGAGTGGGCCTTGTGGGCCATGAGAGAGCTGTTGGTTTCGACCTTCCCAAGACATGAGTGCCACTCTTGCTCTGAGGGTTACTGCGGCATGCTGGCACCATTGTGGCTCACAGGAGTCACAGCTGGGTGGCACTCTGTTGCCTCCCTCTCTTGGAAGCTTGCATGGAGCCTTCCGGCACTAGGAGAGCTGGTCCTCAGGGAGGAGGCTTTCGAGCCAGAGCCAGCCCTGAGCCTCCAGGTCTTGTGTGTGAAGCACATGGTTCTTCAGCAATACAGACTTGCTTTCCCCTCGAGGAGGCCACCAGGGCAACAGCAATAGCCTGCATTGTTTGGGAGTCCCTTGGCCTCACCTGACAACTGAAATGGGGGTGTCTCATGCTTGGTGTTGGGTTTTTGTTAGGTAATCTATAGATCTTGGGGAAAGTATTAGTTCAAGTGGGTCAACTTCATTTGAACCATATAGGTATACACAGAGACCTATATGCATTGTATACACAATAAAGTTAGATAAATAAACAATACGATTCTGTATGGCTTTTTCAGACCTCCTTAGTGTTATTACCCGCTTCCTTCTGTATTGATCTCTTTTTTCCCCAATCAGCCTCCTAGTCTTATCTATTTCCTCCTTCAACTCACTTATACACTTCTGTTTTCTGTCGAAGACCAGCTTCAACATTCATCTTGGAGAAACTGAGTCAGGGCATAGATACCGCTGCTGCTGGCTGGCTGGTGACCTGGCAGAGTTTTTTTGTGAGGGTATTTTCCAGGGCCTGAACTGGCTGTGGCCTCCAATGATAGTGGTGGACTAAGGAGCCAGAATTAAATTGCTGGCAGTGGGCCAGTGCTGATGGCTTCCTGGCGGGGACTAGGGCTGTTGGCTCCTAGTGGGGGCTTCCATTGGTTGTGGCAAGCATCTAAGAAGAAAAGGAAAGAGGGAAAGAAAAAGATCACATATGCACGCACGCACACATACACACACACTTACGCTTGATAAAGTAAGACAGACTGCAGCAGGTAGGTTCCAACAAACTGCTTTTCTTTATTTAACTTCTCTTCATTTAGTTTCTCTTACAGGCTTCTTCTACTTTACACACACACACACACACACACACACACACACACATTCACATATTGTGTGGATGAAACAACCTCCAGAGAGGTATCTCCAACCCAACCTTATATACATACATATACGTACATCTTGGTGGATGGCACAAACTCCGAAGAGTTAGGCCCAAACCACACACTTTTACTCTTTTTCCTACAGCTAACAAATACCAGCAAGACCTTCCAAACAGTAAAAAAAAAAAAAAAAAAAAAAAAGCACACTGCTGTTACATTCTATTTTCCTTAAAGTGAGTGATTACAATGAATATACATAAGAAAAACATGTTCCCCAATACCTTCACATGATCAAACGTTTAACATATTATGGGTAAAAAACAAGTTATTCCCAAAAACCCATATACACTTGTAACTAAACAGCTTGCTATAAATTAACAAGGTGAGCAAGCAAGGTAATTTCTCAGCCAGCGTTTCTTTACCGGCAGGCTGCAGTTTGCAGTAACAAACAAAGAATTCATTATCTTAAAAGATAATCTTATGAATATCTTAAAAGAATCACAAATCTAAACTTATGTATAAAAAACAATCAGCCCACGGCTGGGATACAGAGTTAATAAAATGTAACTGATAAAAAAAAAAATAAAAAAAAATATTTAAAAAAAAAAGAAAAAAAAACAATCAGCCATCTTTACTTTAAATCTTTAAGGTAAACATCTGCTCATTAATAATTTTTATTAAATCATAACAGGAAGCTGAGGGCAAAAATGGGTACAAAAAAATTAATCACCTTGAAGCCCAGCTTCAGTGAGAGAATCACATCAGCTAGTGCTAATTGGGGTATTATTCTTGCTCACCAACCTCAACAAGTCCCTGGCTTTACTATTAAGTGTATTTCCTGAACTTCAGAAAGTTCTCTAAGATTTTCTACATCAGAACTAGTAGAAAAAAAATATCCTTACCTAACCTTGCTAAACAATCTGTTTTTCCCTAAGATTTTCTATGTCAGAGCCACTAGAAAAAACATCTTTACCTAACCTTGCTAAACGATCTGTTTTTCCAAATTCTTGCTGAGGGTGGTGGTCATTGCTAACAATCTACACCTGTAGGTTCTTTTCAATCGTGGTGGTTAAATCATTAATCTGCTCCAGCAGCAATGCCTGAAAGAGATCAAACGTTGTTAATTCTAAGTGCCAGATATACCGCCTAGTCGCGGGCTGGAAGCCCCTTGGAGTTTTCACAGAATTCATGTCTTAGGAGGACTATGAGGTCCGAAAGGATAACAAGCAGAACTATGCTTGTTATAGCAGCATGAAGTCCTCAGGACACAAGCTGAGACACACCCATCCTGGCTTTGATAACTGGTGAGCCACATTCCATGAGTTCTAGAGCTGTTTTGCTGTTGCTCCTTCATGGTTCCCAACAATCTCCTCTCTGGTGTTACCCCCACCATGGGAGTGGATGTTTTTCCTTCTACTATGTGGGTGAGAGGGGTCAAACTCAGTTGGTCAGATTTGGTGGCAGGAACCTTTACCCACTGAGCTGCCCGGTCAGCTCAACATCTTTTAATTCTGCAGTAGCACACAGAGAGCTGTCGTTCCTGTAATAACAAGGCCTTCTGGAATAATTCTGAAGGAGCAGCCCAAGGCATCTACAATGGAACGGGAGTGTACTCTAAAATAATGATGCAAGTCTAATACTGTAAACATGATTTACCATCATTGGTACGGGCCAGGCTCCTCCGAAAGAAATATATAGCACTGTACTGTTCTGACAAATGTGACCTCGCTAGGTGTTAATTTTCAGCTCCATTATGACTGCATGAGGCTATAACGGCATATGCTCTCCACCGTTGACCTAAGTGCTGTTATGTGGTGCACACCTGTATCTTTTCTAGAAATACACTCCCGTGCTGCCCATTTGTTTAAATCATTACATGCGGAACTGTATCTTCCCAGGCACGATAGGATCAATACCAACTATCGATCATACACTTGGGCCGTCTTTCATCACCTGTCACATTCTGTAATGCTACCTGCCATTCTCAAGCGGTATGTCTGATCGTGAAGACCATGCAGAAATCCACAACGAAGTGCAATTTTGAGTTTCATATGCGATGTAGCTCGCACAAACACTGAGTGTGGCAGTGGAGGGTTGGAAGACTCACACCCAAGCGTGGCAAGCAGGAGGAAGCAGTTAACAGCAAGGGAAGAGAAAGCCAGGAAGTGAGATTCAGCAGGCACGTATCTCTCAGTTTTTCTCACTTGCCTCTAAATTAAAGGCTGGGACAACTGAAACCTCTTTTTCTGTTCTTCCTGCAGCTGTCTGGAAGCAGAAGGCTGGGGTTCAAGTCCAGTTTTCCCTTTTACTAGCTACGTGACCGTGAGAAGTTTACATCACACCAGCCTGCAGATCTGGGAAGAGTAACTGCTTAGCACGTCATGAGAATCGAGTTATTGTATCTCCTGTTCTCACAACAGTTCTGCTGGGTATCGAGTACAGAGTCATTGTGAACAGGACCCAAGGAAACATGATTGGCACTTATGGATTGTATATTTTGGATGAGATGTGATTCCTGAAGTTTAAAGACCGGGCAGGCCAAAGCCTAGAGGTCCACAAGCCCTGTGCCGCCCAGTGCTTCTTGGTCAGGGAGAAGGATGTCAATGCCTGAATTGCTGAATCGAAGGTCATCGGCACTGCCACTCATGCAAGGCTAATCCAGGTCCAAGAACAGTTGAGGCATTCCTTTCTTCCTCTTCCCATCCCTTACATTTTCTTATGTTGGGTTTCTCAGCTCTGGATCTACTCACACAGAGTTGTGATTCTCACTCCTATTCCCTCTGTAACGTCGATCCATAGCTGGCATGTGTAATTATGAAAGCACTTGGTCAGTTGTGTCTTGCCTTTATCAGAAGGTCTTAGCACTGGTCCAGCCATGCTTCTAAGTTTCTACTGAGAGGTTTCAGCTTTCGGGCAGGAGGAGGACCCTGAGTCGGATTGTTCTTTGGGGTAAGAGGTTTATTAGAAGAGTTATTTATGTGAGACAGGCAGCAGGAAGGCTGTGCTTCTGAGGAGAGTTGAGGCCCATGTGGCAGACTCGAGGCTCCTTTTTACAGATTTCTGAGTAAGGAGGGAGGTTGTCATAGTAGCCCATAGTATGTGCTTGCAGTCAGACTGTCTCTGAATCAGCCATGAGTATGGCAGAGCAAGACTCCAGAAAAATAAGTCACTTTGGAAATCCTATATTTCAGGATTTGTCAGAGATCAACCAAAAAGGAGGAGCTTTACAAAATGTCATGGCCCTGGCTAACACCTACTATTTGCTTTAGTACTCAGTACTCACTCTCCCTTAATTAGTCAGCAGTTAGCGATCAGTACTGCTCTAGCGGAGGACCTAGGTTTGGTTCCCAGCATTCAAACCAGACGTTTCATAGCCACAGGTAACTCCAGCTTCCCGGTCCCTGACACCGTGTGCTGGCCGGTGGGCACTGCACTCAAGACCGCAAGTCCACACACAGTCACACATCTATGCACATACTTCAAGAAATAAAATCTTTAAAAAAGGTGGGGTGAGCCTTCTTCAGAAGCACCCGGTGTCTTCTGTCTGCTGACTTTGTTTCCCTAACAGGGTTACAACCTGCCCACTCCCTCCCACAGGCTCTTCAGGGATCCACCAGGCTTTTGCTCCATGAAGGACATCCTGGCTGAAAACTGAGGTGTTTTTCAGTTGCTTTTGGTCTCTTGAGCGTGGTGACACCTAATTACATCCTTGGCTAGCAAAAGCACAAAATCCCAGCGTCAAACGCGGTGGTGATTTGGTGACAGGATCCCACCCCACTCCCTGCAGTTATTTTGCTTGGTCTGCGATAGTCTGACAAGACTGTTCAGCTTGCACTGTTTAACTGATCATTTAATCCAAACACGATTATAATGTAAAATATTTTAAGCATGTCAGGGCAGGGTTTCCTACAGGTAAGAGGTGTGGGGGACACAGCCCAGGTAAAAAAAAAAAAAAAACTTAGGTTGTGTCAGGCGGCCCTGGTGGGGGCCAAAATGGAAAGATGTTGACTTGAGTCATTGTTAAGCAACGGGAAGGCTCGCTGTCCACTGTCTTTCCCATAGCTCCACACTTGCTGCCAGGTGTCTGTCCCCGACCCTCTGTCTCACTGTCCTAAGCCAAGGAGAACCTGTCAGTCAACTTAAACACCCGGTCTGTAAAGAACAAAAAAACTTTATTTGGAGTTAGGACTGAAGGGCCGTAAGACAGAGTAGGGGTTTATGGCGGAAAAAGAGCATAATAAGACAAGGTAGCTGAAAGGGAAACCTCTGCTGGAGGCGGAAGAGGATGTAAAATCTACCAGGCCGGCGTGATTGGTGGCAGGTGAGGATGAGCGCGCATGTGCACAGCAGAGCATCGGGAAGGCCGGTCTGATAAAGGGCTCCTGTTTGTCTTAACACAGCGGGCACAACCCCGTTATCCAGATCCCTGGAGGCGAGGTGGGCAAAGCTCCCACGCCAAGCAGAGCCTGAGGTGTGCATAAATCCTGCTTCTCAAGCCCAGCCTCCTGCCTCCGCATCGTTTTAGTCTGTCCTTTATCTGCTTTCGTTTATGAGGTAAGTTACCTCTGCAGCTCAGGCTGACCCTGAATGCCAAGTCCTCCCGCCTGAGCTTCCCATGTGCTGGGATCACAGGTGTGCACCCCCACACTGACCTCCGGTTTCTCTTCAGACACATTCCTTCGACTTTCCGGTTGATCTTCAGCCACATTCTGCCCTTAGGGCTGTGACTCAGGTGCATCTGAAATACTTACTGAAAGGGCAAAGACCTGGACAATCTGCAGAACAGAGCTGAAGAGGCGGGGTTGTGGGGCAGAAAGAAAAGCGGGGCCGTGTTCAGTGAGGAAATGGGTGGTGTTCAGACGGGAGACTAGCCTGGTGTGGTCAAAGTCTCCTCAGAGTGCCTTCCCTTCAGACTTTATGGAGAGGAGTGGATGGGTTTTCAGCAGTGACCTGACAGCTGGTCCTGCATGGTCACGAAGAAAGTCTATGTCAGTGACCTGAACAAGATTTTTGTTAGGGAGAGAAAGCAGGAAACAGCTGATCTAACAATTCGTGAAACAGAGAACGGGAAGGAAGGGTCTGTGCCTGGTGCTTCTGCAGATAAACAAGGAGTCCCTCTGAATCTTCTGTAATCATATCAGGGGGGCTGGCTATTTACCCAAGTCCTGATAACACCACAGGCTGCAGAATCTCGGAAGATGCAGGTGATTAAGTGTCCTGTTTGTCAGAAAAGGCCCAATATAATTAGTCTAATTTATAGACCCAACTCCAGTGTGAAGAAAGGATGCCACAAATCCCGAGACACACCTGAATAAGGACACCTCTGCCCCATTACCGCACTTCATGCCTGCACAGCGGGTAGGACATTACGTCCTGGCCTGCACTGGGCATCCTGTCACTGAACAGGAGTAGTCAGCACTAGAGTAGCCTGGAGGGCAGTGCTTCGCCCAAGGCAAGAGCTGCCCCGCAGTTTCACACTGAGTGAGGGTGTGGACCTGATGCTGAAGGGAGCTGCATATTTTCCTGAGAAAATGGAAAAGAAGACTTTTAAGTGAAACCTGAAGCATTAATTTTTATTTAGAAAATAAAGTTAACACACAGAGTTAACACAATTTCATCACGTAAAATCCCCTCTAAAAGTAGAGGCTGGGGCTGGGAAATGGCTCAGTGGGGGAAGGGCTTGCCTAGCCAGTGTGAAGACTGGAGTCCAGGCCCCAGAGCCCACATAAAAAGCCAGGTGGCCTGCTTGTGAATCGCGCCTTCTGCAGAAGGGATCTCAGGGCAAGCTGGTTCAGTGAGAAACCCTTCTTCAATACATGGTGGTAGAGAGAGGTCTAGGAAACCACTCAGCACCAGCCTCTGGCCTTTACATGCACTGGCATGTATATGAACCCCCCCTCCACACACATATGCACATGCATACACACACATATACCACATACACATACATTTCAAAACAAAGCAGAAATACAGACAAAAGAACAACAACAACAACAAAACGCTTGAAATTCAAGCGAGTTTTAGAAAATTGTGCACAAAATTTGTGGGAGGGGCTCTCGCTTTAGACCGAGCTCCTGTTCTAGACCCATTTTCCTGATGCAATTTGTTATCCAGCCCTCAAATCAGGCTCAAGAGAAGAAGGAAGCAAGAATTTCAGAGGCTGTTAGTGTTCACCCTGAAAGGTGCACTCTATGCCTTAACTTTTGTAAGGAAAGTAAGTTTGAAACAACCAATCCACTTTTTGTTCTTTGTTTCTGCTTTCTTCAGCCCTTCATGTCAGCAAAACCAACCTTCTCCAACCATCTGAACACTCACTCCATTCTATAGAAAGCAGTATTGTCTGATGCTAGATTTACAATTAAAAATGGCTGAGACTGCCGGGAAATGTGTTGTGTTCTGTTGCTGTGTGAAAAGGCACCATGACCAAGGCAACTTACAAAAGAAAACATCTAACTGGTGGCGCTGCAATAGTAGCTGAACGCTTATATCCTCAACCACAGACGGGAGTCAGACAGAAAGCGAGACTGGTCTTCACCTGGGTATTTGGAACACACCTCCCCCAACAAGGCCACGCCTCCTAATTCTTCCTGACAGCCCATCAACTTGGAACCAAACATTCAAATACATGAGCCTAAACTTGTTTCTGAAAAAAAGATAATAATAATAATAATAATAATAATAAAACTATTCAAATATATGAGTCTGTGGGAGCCATTCTTATTCAAAGCCCCACAGAGAGCCATCAAGAAAACGGCAGAGCACCGACTTGCAAACTGCAATGTAGATATTTTCTAGGTACAGTCCACAAATAGAACTTCATTCCTGCAGCGTGAGGAGGGCCCGGCAGCAGATAGTCTATGTTACAAGGGGAGATCAGTGACAGAGGAGCTAAGTGAATCATGGGGGTCACCCAGCTAGTAATCATGAGGGCCCCAGTTGGAGCCAGCCATCTGGGACTACAGCGGCTCTTGCTGCTTACTGTGCTACCCGGGCCCAATCTCCTTTCTATGGATAGGAAAATGGGATCATCATCATTTCTTTTTCAGCTCTGGCATTCTGGGCAGCTTCCCTAATGCAATTTGCAATTCCAAGGAAGAATCTAGCAAGCTTGGGAGCCCTACCCCACATCACTCAGTTTAGAAAACGAGCTATACTCACTCTCCCAACGGCTGGCTGATTTACTTTTTAAGCTGCCTCTCCTTCTGGTGCAGAATCTAAAATGATAATTGAGACCTTAAGGGAGAAGAGATGAAAAAGAGACCAAAAGAAGGGAATTTTTTTTTTTTTTTTTCTGACTGGGTTGTTGGCCAAGGACCAAGACAAATTAATTATAAATAACAACTGCTTTTAACTCATGGAGTTACTTCTTCTCTTATTTATAACAATGATAAAAGTCAAATTGTAAGTGACCAGAGGTAGGATAAACTTTAATTTCTACAAAAGTCTCTTCAGCAATCACAGGTTATACATTCTGTCAGTTCTCAGGACCCAACATCCCACAGAAAGGTGCCATGGCTGAGCACTTTAGACAGAGGGTATTGAAAGGCCTTAGCGGAAAGGTCCCTCTGACACCCCCTGCCCTCCTCCTATACCCCTGTCACCCTGTCCTGATATCCCCTGTCCTGCCATCGTCCTTTCCTGACATGGTCCTTTTCTGACACCCTGTCCTGTTATCTCCCATTCATGTCATCCCCCTTTCCTGACCCTCCCTGTCCTGACACCTCATGTCATCCCCTGTCCTGTCATCCCCCTGTCCTGACAACCCCTTTCCTGACTCCTATCCTCATTTCTCTGACAAAAACTAGAATTTTTTTCTTCCCTCAAAAGGGATCACGAAAACCAGACGCTCCTCTCCACCCCTGTCCCAGACAGGCATGGATACTAGGAAACCACGCCCCGCCTCTGTTCCCTCCTTGAGAACCCTCATTCTAGAGACGTCTGCCTGCAAATGCAGCCAAGTTTTTTTTCAACATATCCCCACTGTGCCTTTTCACCCAGTTGCAGTCCTACACAGAAGTCTTTTTTTCATTGAGACAAGACAAAAACATAGCCTTTTTCTGCCTTTAAAGGTCATTATTCTGAGGGATATTATGCTAGATGAAGTTTTACTGAATACATTTGTTATGCTTTTGTCTTGCTAACCTGTATTTTTTTGAAGAAGTGTTGCCCATGACCCCTGTGTGGGGTAGAGAGGGTAATTCCTTCAACTCTAAGCTAGTTGCCTGATTTATCTGGAGTCTCAAAAAAAAAAAAATCAACAGTAAAATCAAACAGTAAAAACGAAATGGCTTTCGTTGTCTTTGTTTTTGATTTTGATTTTTTTTTTCCAGATAGGTGCTTGCTATGTAGCCCAGGTTAGCTTTGAACCCATGACCCTGCTGCTCAGAAACGAGCCTGTGACACTTTATGATCTATGAAATAAAAGGGTTTACTAAGCTACTGCCAACAAAGAAAGGACCAGGTTCTGGGAGAAAGTCCCACAAGTACTGGCAGTGGGCTGGGGGGGCAGCTGGAAAATATTCATCAGGGTCTATGGGCAAGGGTTAGAAAGAGGTTGACGCACACTGTCTTCCTCCATTGCTTTCCATGTTACTTTTTGAGACAGGATCTCTCACTGAACCAGAGCTCATGGATTTGGTCAGAGAAAATCAGTGATGTGGGTGTTGGGCCATTCAAGTAGGTGAGCCTTCTCTCCCTTTTTAGGTGAGAAACAGGTATCTAGGAGTCAATTCTCTCTTATTTGTCAGCACTTAACAAGAAATACCTGAAAAAGCCCTTTCTATGGGGCAGAGAGTATTCTGGAGGTAACTCTTTCATGAAACCACAGACGCTTGAGTAGAAGGGGGGGCGGTGACAATGTTCTTGTCCCTGGAAAGAAATTATTTTACTAAAGAGTAGATTTTCCTAAACAACAAGCTCTCGACATACATATGAATCCTCTTTGGTTGCTAAACTGTCTAGGGCAACAGAGAAATACACCTGGGTCTTCCCTTCATGATTTCAAAGAGTGAAAAACCTATGTTTTCAAAGAGGGTGGCACAGTGACCTGAGCCAGCATTCATGCTTAAGTTGTCTACAAAGCCTGGATAGGTCTTTAAAATCTCAGCAGCATCACCACCACCACCATCATCATCGTCGACCAAAGAGACAGCTTAGCCTGGAAATCACTTGCCTGACAACCTGAGTTCAATTTCTGGGAATCCTGTCAAAGGTAGACGTGGAGAACCAACTCTGTCCTCTGACTTGTACAGGGGTGCTGTGACACACACACACACACACACCCTTCTGCATCATATCACACACACAGTAAGAATAACCAATAAAAACTCAGCTGAGCGTGGTAGCCCACACCTTTAATCCCAGACCTCAGGAGGCTCTGCGAGTTCAAGACCAGCCTGGTCTACCTAGACAGTGCCAGGTCTTCCAGCACTTCAATGCTCCAGGGAAATGCTGTCACTTGAAGCAAGGAGAACGAGGAGCTTCAGTATCGGTGTGCAATGTCTAAGAGAATCTAGAAATACTTTCATCAGCAGATCACATCAAATTTCCCCTAAGACCTGCTACTTCTTATAATCCTTTCACAACAGTCTGTTTTAGTGACTGTTCTATTGCTGTGCAGAGGCACCATGAGCAAGGCAACTTACAACCACAAAAAAGGGAGCTTGTTTATAGTTTCAGAGGATGAGTCCACCACCACCACTGGAGCCTTGTGGCAGGCAAGCAGGCAGGCATGGTCTTGAAGGAGTAGCTGATAGCTAACATCTTATCTGGAAGATGTTAATCAAGAGGGGTAGGGTTGGGAGGGGGGAGAGGAAACAGCCTGGGTCTGGCATGGGCTTTTGGAACCTCAAAGCCTACCCCCACAACATGACCATACTTCCTAGTCCTTCCCAAACAGTTCCACCAACTAGGGACCAAGCATTCAAACATATGGGCCAAAGTGGGATAGTGGGGAGGGGGTTCTCCACTTTTCTGAGGAGTGGGAGAGGGAGAATGGGAGAATGGGGAAAAGGGAGGGAGGGAGGAAGGGGGCATGGGATCAGGAGGAGATGGGGGTGTGTGTGATCCGGATGTAAAGTGAATAAAAAAATAAAAATATCACAATCTGAAACTAACCAGACCCAAAGTCTAGCCATCTCTTGAACTATACAGTTAGAGGAGCCATTCTGAAGCTATGGAGCTTCAGGTTGGAGTTTACCTTTTCCATTTTAATGCTCTTCCTATATCACTTTATGCATTTTAACATCCCTTCTTCTACCAAAAATTCTGATTAAAAAGATGTTATTATTGCTAACTATGAGAACCAAATATATTTAGATTTTTGAAAAGTATACACAAGAGAAATAACAAAGTATATAAAACTTTTGCTTGGTGCGGGGAGGAGGTTCAGCGTGTATGGAACCTGCTGTGTAAACATGAGAACCTAAATCTCAAGAACTCATCTAAAGCCAAATATGACCACACTTGCCTGTAGTCTCCGTGATTCTATAGCGAGATGGTAGCAGAAACAGGAGGAGGATTCCCAGAAACGCATGAGTGTACACACTGATAAACAACAGAAAAGCTGTCTTAAAGAGGAAGGCAAAGACCAAGACTGAAGGCTGCCCTCCAACATCAACAGGCCATGGTATCGGCTCCCCCACATCATATACACGAACACACACACCATTTAACCACATCAGATGCACTTACTAATAGACAAGTAAACTTTTGTTTAATAATTTATATTTAATATTTAAAAATTATTCCTATCCTATACATACAAGCAACACTAAATGGAGTCGGAAGGTTGTTCCTTTATATTTATGTGCATATATTATGTATATTGTATCTAACATGTTATGTATGATATATGTTATATATACAATTATATATATATAATTAAAGGAGAAAAGAGCATGGATTTGAGAGGGAATGAGTGCAGATATAAGAGGGGTTGGAGGGAAGAAAGGGAGGAGGGGGAATTTATGTAATTATATGTCATTAGAAAATATTTTCCCAAATTAAAAATTATTAACCAGTAATTACTCCCTTTGCTTAATTTAATATACCATCTTAATATGTCAAGTAACTTCAACAAGTGTGTCTGCATGAGTGCATGTGTGTAGGTGTGCTTGCATGCGTCAGGGTGTGTGTGTGCAGGAGCCAGAGAAACTTACGGTGTTGCTCCTTCGGTACTCTTCCCCTTAGTGTTTGAGATGGGGTCTTTCACTGGAACTAAGGTTTACTGATTTGATGAGGCTGGCGGGCCAGAGGGTTCCTGTGTCACCTCTCCAGGCCTGGCTTTTTACTGGGAGCCGAGGCTCAAATCCTGCTCCTCCTGTTTGCAGGGCGAGCAGTTTACTGGCTGAGCGTCATCCCTGGCCCTGACATAGATTTTTGAACCGTGAAGTGTTCATTTCCAAATGTTTATCCCATTTCACGCTCAAAAAATTCACTTGTTTTAGCAACTGTGTCTGAATTGCCTGTACAAATTTTATGAGGTGTTGGGTAAAAGTAGCCGACCATCATCTCAAGCATTTGCATTTCCATATCATGTGGATGGTAGGTAGTTGTTGCCTAAGCCAGAGCTCGAGTGTTAAATGCTTGGCGATTAGAGAACACTCAGCTGGCCACGTGGTTGATCACACCTGAAACCCAACCAGGAAGCCTGCAGTTTCCAGGCCTGGTTGGGCTACATATTGAGACCTTATTTTTAAAAAAAGGAAAATTAAGTAAATGCCAAAATTGAGGTTAACATCTTTTCCTATTGTAGCAGTATACACAGAAACACAGTTACAAATGGAAATTTCCTTTATAGATTTTCATTTCTTTTACAGTGAGCTTCACTGTAGTCTTGAAGTAGAACTTGGGAGGTGGAGTCAGGAGGATTAAGAACTCAAGGTCTTCCTTGGCTACACAGTGGGTTCAAGAGAAGCATGGGCTACATGAGACCCTGTCTTTCTCTGAAAACCAAAACTGAAAATGCCACAAGTTCATACTTTGGAAATTGATTTAGTTGCTAGGGTAAGCCTTAGATCACCCCCGAATTTGGAAGTACACATATGTGGTCTCATGTAATGAGGACAGTCTAGACAACATAGCATGACCTCATCATGAAAGACGAGAACAATGGAATGTGTTTACTGACTGTGGACTTTAGGAAACAGTCCTTTAACAAACAGGACAAAGGAGCTCTACCAAAGGGCTCCCCATAATAAATGAGAACCTCATAATGCTTTCTTTTACCATTTGAATTTTGGAACAGAAGGGAGAGTTGGATAAGTGTGCTTAGGAAGGAAGATGGTTTGTGTTTGGGAAAGCCTCTTCCGAGCTTTTTAAAGTTGCAGTCATTTTAGAGAGAATCTTGCAGGAGAGTAAGTATCCACAGACAAACTACTAGCTTAGCATACCAACTGGAATAATCTTCCCATGGTAATTGTTGAATACATCTAATGTTTAACTTAGGTTGCCAAAGACCTATGTTTCCAGATCCCGAGCTCTGCCAGACTCCTGGGGGCACTGTTGCCCTTCTCAGTCCTTTACCTTCCTGCCTACGGATCTTCCCTGAAGGATGGAAACTGTTACCCAGCACTCCACACCTTCCTTCCGTTCTTACATTCTTCCCACCCTCCCTTTTGCAATGTTCCCTGAGCCTTGGAAGATGACCAGAGATGTCACAGAAACAGGCCACCAATGGCACAGTAACAATCACTTGTTCTCAAGAGCACCACCAGTGGTTATGAGTCTAGGCTGATAACAGTGACCGATGGGTGTAAACACACGTATTTACAAGGCCAAGTACATCACAGCCATCGAGAAAAACCACAGAAGTTGCTTCTCCATGGGACCTCTGACTGCCCAGCTGCAGGCTTTGTTCTTCCTTACAGTTCGAGGCTTGAAGTCCCTCTCGCGGAGTAGGTCTTATATCCAGTGGGAAAGCTGTTGGTTTCACCCACAATAGCCAAGCCACTACTGCATACGCAGGCACATCCTGCCTGGCACATCAGTATTTTGGCACACAGGGTACCTAGCCAAGCAGCAAGGTCGGTGACAGTTCTCCACTGGTGGCCTGAATGGCCCCTTCTAGCACTATGAAAGCCAGCCAGCAGGTGGGAGTTTCCAGTTCAATCCCACCTTAATTTCTCTGTGTCCTACAGATGAAGCATGGGCATTCGTTGTTTTCAGCTACAGGGCCTTTCCTCTATTTCTAGAATACAACTAACAGCAGTATCAGTAGATTTCATGATTTGTGGGGCCTCGGGGCTTCCCTGACCTACAACTCACAGGAAGGTAGTCCCCATCCAGCACTGGCATTTTCATTTCATAAACTTACGTACTTTTCTACTGATATAGGGTGCCTTTTGGATATAAGCTCTCTTGGTTGATGGTCTCTTACTGGGGGATACTCGGTGTCTTTAAAGGGACAAGTATCTTAGGACAGCCTGCATGCCATGGGTGCTGGGGCTTGCAGGCACCATAGCTCCCTGCTAGAAGTATACATGCCATAGGGTTTGATTCTGTGCCACACCAGAAAGCAGTGTGGCCAGGAGGCCTTCAATCCAGTAATAATAATAATAATAATAATAATAATAATAACAACAAAGCTGTCTTTACAGTCACCGAGATGGAACCAGTTATGGATTCCACCTCCTGCAATGCTTTATATACTTCCCACAGTTGTTGTTCTGGTGCTATGTCCATCGCTTCTGTGACTGAGATCAAAACTCTACAGGAACCATGTGCCCAGTCTGCTTTTTGCCATTGGAGACTTCTAACAGGAAGGGACACTGGGGTATTGGGACACACAGCTGTTCCGCCTGTCCTCCAGCTGTTAGCCTGGTCAAAAGCCTCCCGAGCCTTTTGTCCCATATAATACTCTTTACAAAGTTACATGGAGGACAGACAGCTTAGGCAAGACAGAGCATGAAAGAATGCCAATATCTTAAGTGTCCCCCAAATGCTTTTGGCTTCTTTACAGCGCAGGCTGCTGAGGGATTTTGTCAATAACGTGGTCAGGTGTCTCATGCTTATTACTGGGCCATAACGCCGTAAGCCTTTTACAGCCCTCTCGGTCCTTGCACCTTGTGCAGACTGAGCTCCCGTCGGTCCTCGTTCCTTTAGCTGCACCTGTGTCTCTTCCGTGGATTGCTAAATCTGCAAAACACTCAGAGCCGGCATTATGTCTTTTCCAGAGGATGGGTGGGGCTGGGCACCATCCCAAACCATCATCTCATAACAAACAATGGAGACACGAAGATGGCCTTGGTGAGACACCATCAAAGTCCCTTGTCACCTGTTCACAAGTGTCAGGTGATCCCAGAAGTCCACAAGTAAGAAGATACAAAGTGGAAGGTGAGAAGCTCTAACACGGGACGCAAAGGTCCCACCCTTCTGAGACAGTTGCTTCCTCCACAGATCAAAGTCGGCTGCAAAGCATGAACGAGAGGTGTTAGCTTGCTTGCTTGGCTCTCTGTAGTCCTTGCTCATTCTGTACGAGCCATTGCATTTCCTTATCTTGGAGCTCCTCCATGGGGTCTCCCTCCATTTCTCTACCCTTGATGAACTCAGGGCCGTGGGAGAGCAAGGCCCTGGCCTCCCCGGCTGTGCCTGTTGGGTCCCTGGGTGAGAGAGACCCTGGGGTGGAGCTGTGGACATAGCTTCAGCCATTGCCTCCCATGCACCATACTGGACTATTGGGGTGTTCTGTCTGGGCACGCCATCTCCACCCCTTAGCACGCATGGCCTTCTGCTAGAGGAAACTGCAACCTCCTACGTCTGCGGGGACAACTGCCTACCCCCGGGACAGGCTTGATCACCCTTCCCTGTACTGTTCTGTCACAGATGCCTTCTGGGAACTGCTCCACAGGCTTTAAAGCCTCCAGAAGCTCCTTAGCACACACTTTGGCTTTCTAACAATTTTTAGCAACTCCAGCTCAAAACAATCTTGCCACATTTGTCACTGAGTAAGGCAGATAGACTTCTTTCCCTGCTTTATCATTTTCCCGTCTCCTCTAGCTTGCTTTCTCACTTTATGGACACTCTTTACATGCGGCTCAAAGTCACTAAATATGCCAAAGCCTTTCCTGCTTTATAAAGATCTTGCCCTACGAAAGGGCTCAGTGAAGACACTAATGGTCCATACCGGCCTCGAGGTCTGCTGGATGAGTTTTTTAACTCCTCTGTAATTCTATCTGGCCCACTGAACTGGGCTTCAAACACAGCTTCCCTTATTCCTAGCTCCCTTAATAACGCCTTTTCCTCCTCTACTGTTATCTATCCCTGGATTTATGGAACTTCAGATGGAGATAACCAAGTGTTCCTAGCAGCTCTGATGAGCCAGCCTGTCATGGACTGCCTTCCCTCACACTGCACAAGGTATGCAGCCATAGCCTTAGGAGTGTGGCTTGAGGAGGGAAGTTAGAGTACTCAGTTTTTCTGCCTCTACAGCAACCAGACTGGCCCCATCCACTCCCATGTCCCACAGCCTCACAAGGCAGGCTGTGACAGGCTCTTTTGTTGCTTGTTTAAGTCTTCCCCAATTCCAGCAGTTTGAGAGAGGAGCATTTCCTGATCATCGTAGTTTCTTGTACGGTCCATTATTAAGGCCTCCATCTTTACATCGGATAACAGATTTTCCCTCTTTTCAGTTACAGGTCCGAACCTCAGGGCATCTTCTGTTGCTTTCCCGTGTTCTCCTCCCTCTCTGAAACTTCCCCTGGATTCTAGCCTAGTTCCTTGCATCCCAGGAAGGGCTTTTGAGCACAGGTCCAACTTGTCCTCTCTTTTTCCTTCCAGTCCCAAGCCCTAGGAAGTGGCAAGCCAGCACCTCCACCTCACCCTCTCATTTATCTACTTCACTAGCCAGATCCTAGGCTACTGTGGAGGATGCTGCCTCATCTTTCTTTCTTGCCATTGCTCCTTTACACAACCAAGTTCCTGTTTGACCACCATCTCAGCCTTGGACACATTTCTAACCACACACAAACAGTGGCCAGGCAGCCCCTGCCACGGCTTGCCAACACCAACCCTTGTGCACTGATCTCAAAGACTGCAAAATTTCCCCTATACCGTTAACTGTTTTCACAGCATCTCGGTGTTCACGTGGTGGAGCCCACACACCAAGCAGGCATGTCCCCCCACTGCACGGAAGAAGAAGCTAAGGCCGAGCCTGAGGATTAGGAGTATCTATGGGAGAATCCCAGATGCTCCCCCCTTGGGCTTCTCAGCCTCAGCTGCATGCCTAGAACCATTCACTTACTCCTCCCCAACTTTGGTTCTGTTGTGTCCTTGTTTGGGTGCCAATTATGTTGTGAGAAAAGTTTTCCTAGGGAAGGAGACCCAACAGATAGGAAGCCCACAACAGACCAAAGTACGGATAGCACAGAAGTCCAACCTAGTGAGCTCTGAGTTTAATTGGGATTACTTGCAGGGGTATGGTGGTTTACTTAGAGCAGCAGAAATGACTCAAAGACAGGTGCATCACCAAGGCCCATCCCAACCTGGGTGACAGCTCACAAAAGCTGGAAACTTGAGCATACTGGCCAGCTTGCAAGCATCTCCAACAGGATGGAGAGTGTCCTTTCCAGCTGGTCTAAACCCTTTCTAGGCAGCTCAGCTGGTTTATGCTCCTTCTAGTCAGTTGGTCTGGTCTCAGCCCAGCACGTCTGAGAGGGACACTCAACATTTATTACTTACTATGGCAGGGAGGGGTCTGGTGAGTCTGGTCAGTTTCAGGTACTTCGGGAAGCTATCTTGAGTTGTTTACCTTCCTGCTCAAAGAGCTTTCCTACAGGACGGAATGTTTCAACGTTGGAGGAAACTGTTTCACAACCTGACTCAGGCCAGAGGCCTCACTCTCAAAACCCAGCCTCAACCTGCTCCAAGGTCCTGGAAGATGAAGCATGATATTGTTCTCAAAAGCTCTGTCTTCAGGAAACTCAGGTGCCAAGATTCATTAGATGAAGGGAGGAAAGGCAGGGGTAGAGTTGGAAAGCTGCGTGCTCTTCCCAGCGTTGCGGCTAACCTGACTTCCTGGGATAGTAAGAAAAATGCTGCTTTTCTGAAGTTAAACATCACAGCAGTGTTTGGACTTTGTGTCAGTCACTACAATAATTAAGTAATATGGATGGGCATTCAGTATTGGGCTGTTTCCTGAAGGTGACTGGTGGTTCTGCATTCAGTAAATCTAGAGAATATGATATTTTCCTTAAAAATGTTGATTTTCTTTTAAAAATTCAAATTAAAAAAATTTTACATGTAAAAATGTTCCATCTGCATGTGTATCTATATACCAAGTGCATTTAGCTTGTGCAGAGACCAGAGAGGACGCTGGATACCTTGGAACTGGAGTTACAGGTCGTTGCGAGATGCCCTGTGGGTGTTGGGACTCGAACCTAGGTCCTCTGAAGAAGCAGCCAGTACTAGCTGCTGAACCATCTCTCCAGGCCCAAGAAAAGGTATCTAGCAGTTAAGGGCTTAGTCATTTACATGCATCTTGTCTTTCAGGAGTAGTAGCCTGACAGAGGGCAACTTGGAAATTTGTCCCACGATTACAAACTTTAGAAAAGTTACTCCATTTTGCTAAAAAATAAAAAAGAAATAAAAAATTGGCCTGGCACTTCTCACATATAGCACCAGCTTGTGTTTCAGAAAGGGGGAATTGGGCACAATTTCTTTTATAACTCATCACAATTTAGAACAGTTGCTTTCAGAAGGAGCCACAGGTGTTAAATTTTAGTTAAATCCAATTATGATTGCACCAAATTGCCACTAGATGTCACTATGAATCAAAACTATTTTAGACAGAACTACCCCAAACCGACCCAAAAGTGCACTATTAAGCTCAAGCGACTCTCCCTCACATACAGTCAGGTTATGTATTAGGTTAGAGGATTCTCTTCATTGTGCTTGAAGGCATCACCTCCACAGCTCACTGGTTTTCTAGGTTGGTATTTATGCCACAGAGGTCAAGGGTAGCCCCAAGAGCATGCGCAGATCTACTTCTTGGACAGATGCTAGATTCTACGGCTGCCACCATATTGTTTAACAAAACTCCGGAGACTGGGAAAGCCCAGAGGCAGAAAGCTTCCAGGGAAGGGAGTCGTTGCTTTCGAGTGATCCCGCGGCCGCTGTAGACAAGGGAGGACCGCAGGCGATGGAAGCGGAGCTTTGGGAAGGGATAGGGCGGAAGGATATTTTGATCCTGGGTGGCTCCGGGTTGTTAGCTAGCAGGGTGCTGTACATGGATGTGGAGATGAGGTTTTTCACGTGAACTGAAGAGCATGATGTCACCTGAAGTGTTGACTGTTTAACCTCCTGAACTTTCCTCCCTCCATCTTGGATCTTTCTAATCAAATTTAGGACACCTCAGAATTTTCCTTTTGTCACAATAGCAATTAGATATCTCAAAATAGTGATAATAATAAAGAAACTGGCTTTTTAATCTGAGCAGTGCTCAGAACAGGGACGTCTTCTCTTGGCCCTCCCTGAGGCTCTTGTAGTGAGCTGCCGTGGCTGAGTAAGACACCCGTGGATTCCATTTTTCTTTTGCCTTGCTGTACTACAGGAATTTTATTTTTCTATAGTTTGTGGTTAAAAGCTCAGGAGGTTGAGGATCCGGGAAGGCAGCCAAAAAACATGTCACCTTCTGAGAAACAAAAGCCATCAGGATAAAAAGCATGAACTGATTTCCAAGGAAATAACATACGTGTTTATTGGTAAGAGGGAAGAAGCTAGTTCAGATCAGAGCAGCGCCTCTCAAAAGGAGTGGAAATAGGACCCTTCTAGAAAGAAACAGTCTTAACGGAACATAGCTTCTTCAAGTGGGTAAGAAAATGTGGAAACATGCTTGCTTATTGTAGGAGTTCTCGTGTCCGTGTGTGTGTGTGTGTGCGCGCGCGCGCGCGCCGTATACGTGTGTACATGTCTGTGGGCCTGAGTGAGCTTGTGAATGTTTCTGTGTGTAGGCCAGGGGTGAAGTCAGCTATCTCTCACACATTCCGTGGAGAGCTAGGCTGAGAGACCACTCTTTTTTTTCTGAGTTATTTATCTATTTGTTGTTTGTTTGTTTGGGACAGCGTCCGTCACATCACTTAACCCAGAGTTCACCAATTCAGAAAGACTAGCTGCTCAGTGAGCTCCTGGGACCATGATTCCAGGCGTGAGCTACCACGCTCAGCTTTTTTGATCCTGGAGGTCTGCACTTAGTTGCTCTTTCTTTCCCAGCATGCCCTTTGCCAGCTGAACCATTCCTTAGCCCCTTGGAATTTTTGGGCCGTGAGCATACATCTCCTCTCTGACAGGAGCACCTAGCTCTCGGGTTTCCACTGGCAGAGGCTGTTGAGAATCTTCTGTTGGGAAGACTGGGGCGGTTAGGAGGGATTATTTAGTCCTCCCAACCAACCTTCAGAGTTGTGAGTAAAACCTTTGGCTAAACCACCCTGAGCCTCCTCCTGGGGTAGTGGGGTGAAGATGTCCTAATTTCTTTTCTGTTGCTCTGATAAAATAGCCCTAGAAAATCAGTGTAAGCAAGACAGTTCGAAGCATAGTCCAGGTTCTCGTCTGTCATTGGTACATCACAGAGGCAGGCGCTTGAGAGAACCGGTCACCTCACGCACAGTCGAATGAGAGCCCAATGAGTTAGCACACACATGCTGCTGCAGGCCCTCTCTCCTTTTCACTTACCAGAGGCCCGCTCATGCAGGAGGGCCACCCCCTCCTGCGGTGGTCATCACTCCCCAGGTGGCATTGGTAACAGTGAGAGTGTGTGTGAGAGTGTATATGTGAGAGGGTGTGTGTGAGAGAGTGTTTGTTTGTGAATGAGTGTGAATACGTATATGAGTGTACATGTGTGAGAAAGTGTGTGAGTATATGTGTCACAGTGTGTGTATGAGTGTGTATGGGTGTGTGTTTGTGAATGAGTGTGAGTATGTGTGTAATCTGTCTGCTGACACGGCTTGATTTCTAAAGTTCCTCAGCTAAATCCTTCATGTCAGCACCATCACTTAACACACCTTGAAGCCTGTGGCCAGAAGGCCTTTTCTGACCCAGCATGCCTTAGGTTTTCTGTTCAAAGTGCTCACGAGTTAGTAAACACCCTTGCACGAGGCACGCTCTAGACACCTAGTAGCTGCCTGCAGAAGGTTCTAGCTCCTGCAGAAGGTTCTAGCTCCTACAGAAGGTTCTAGCTCCTGCAGAAGGTTCTAGCTCTCCCCTTCTATCCCGTACTCGTTTCTTCTCCTTGGAAATAGAAATTTGGAATTATTTCGCCATTAGTCTTTCCCTCAAATTTCTGCAGTCTTGTTTACAAAGGGGGAAAAGCTTTTATTTTGTGTTGTAAATTCCTCAGGGCTTACTTACATTAGCCTTGGCTGTGTTCTTGTTTAAAACCTCTTCAGGGGGTAAATAATTTATTTGAAAGCTAGTAGAGAAAAGCACTTTAAAAAATTAAACCAGGCCAGTAGATTTGAAGAAAGGGGGAGCTTTACCTATTTTCAGATCTAAAGAGTTTCTCTCTCTCTTTTTTTTTTTTTTTTTTTTTTTGCTTTCTGGTTCTAACAGATAAAAATGGCAACAATTTGAAACCAGGTGTTATTTTTTTCATTTTTATTATTCCAAGTGTTTGTTCTTAAGGAAGACAGTGAGGCACATGTTTAAGGGTGTGTGCGAGGAGCCTGAAGATGGAAGTGTGGTGGTCAACGCTTCCACAGCAAATCCTGAGCGCAAAGATGTTCCCACATCCAGATCTGAGGATGGACCAGTGCCCCTCGCCTGGCTAATGCTCCCACAGCAGTGGAGGGCTCTGTGCGGTCCGAGGCTGACTTGCCCTGAGCTTCCACAGCATCGCATAGGAAGATTTACCTAGGCAGGAGGTCAGGGTGGATTTGTAACTTTCAAACACGGACAGTTATTAACTTAGGAAGGCTCAGAGAACCACTTTTTAAAACTTCTCAATGGCGGGGGGAAAAAATGATCTCATTGACTACAGACTGAACTTAACATTTTGAATTTTGTCAGTTTTTTTCCAGGTTGGCAAAATGGGGCTACCTTTCCACCCTGGATAACCGGAAAAAAAAATCACAGCTTCCAGCCAGCCATGAGACCAACAGGAAACACCCCTCACCCGACTGTGCATTTTGCTGCTGGATAGGTCAGGTGTGTCCAGTGCATTCTAGGTTTTTGTTCTTGTTTGATTTGTTTTGCATTTATAATGCTGAAGACTTGAGTGGCAGCGCAACAGCAAAGGGAGTTTGGCGGCCAAATAACAGAGACGTGGGCTCTTTACTCACAAAGGTCTCTCCACTCCCTCTACTTACTGAGCTGTCTCACGGGCCTCCAAATTAGTGATTTTGAGAGAGTTTCACTTTGTGGCCCAAGCTACCCTGGAAGTCATGACCTTCCCCTGTTAGGCCCCTGAACGCTAAAACTGCAGTCTGCACTATCGTATCACTATCACGCACATTTTTAAGTCGGTGAAGAGCAAGCGAAGGTTTATTATTAACGTTAGGACTCTCGGTGCTCATTCGCACGCACCGCTAGCTATGCGATGAACTAAGTGCATTTTGTAGCAGAAATCTAAAAGACAGATGTCTGCCAGGCTGTAATTGGAACCACCCACGCCCGCACACACTGATTCGACATTACATAGAGAGCTATTTCCAGACGAGGGACTTGAGACTACAGAGCATTTTAAAAACAGCAGGGCAGAGCCTGAGGCGAGAAGACCCACCCAGGGCCTGGCTTTTTGCTTTTTGCCTCTGCAGCAAAGGTTTGGTGTGCACCTCATAGAAAAGATTGTCCAACAATCACACTGAAAATCGGGGAAAGCTATCTGTGTGCTGAGCCTCCCCCAACCCCGTCCGCCAGAAGCCTGAGGCAGGCTGTTGGTCATCTCCATCCTCCCCACACAGCCAAAGCACTGACTAACATCTGAGGACCAGTTAAGGCTTATAGAAATTTTCTTGCTGATGTTGTTTTTGTTTTTTTCAAGACAGGGTCTCTACGTCACAGATCTTCTTGTCTCTGCCACCCAAGGGCTGGGATTAAAGGCGTGTGCCACTTTGCCCGGTTTAGGCTTAAGACCTCTCTGAGTGGTTAAATTTGCTATCAATTTTGAGAATCACTGGTTTATCAGCTTTTTTTTTTCTTATGGGACTGAGGATTAAACCCATGACCTTACTTTCATTAGGCAAGTGCTCTACCACTGACCCACTCCCTAGTTTAATGTATAATTCTTGGAGAACGATGGGGAAAGTGCTTTTGTACCTCTGTTGAACTGATTGAAAACCCCTATTTCAGGCCTTTGTGTTTAGCTATAAAAGCTGCTGCAGAATTTCAGAACGTGTGTAAATCTGTGTGTCAGGGACTCGAGGTGAAATATTCCCAGACACGGAAGTATACAACTGCAGTTGGGGTGACAGGATCTCTCCCTTCCTTCCAGAATAGCACTGATCTTTTATTTTAGTCCACTTGGCATTTGATAAGGGAATAATTTAGCCTGGTGGGTCATCAGTCGTGTGTGCGTGCGCGTGTTCGTGCATGCATGTGAGTGAGTGCGAGAGAGGTATCTTAGGGAGTGTTTAATTTTGGCTCGGCTCATGGCTTGAGGGTACAGTCGGTTCATCGTGGCCGGAAGCCACGGTGGCAGGAGTGTCAGGCAGTTGGCCACACTGCGTTGGGAGTCAGGAAGCAGAGGGAGATAAAGGCTTGTGCTAGGCTCACACGCACTGATTTAATCGCCCAGCCCATGAACTGGCTTACATTCAGGGTGCTTCCTCAGGTAAACCTTTCTGGAAAGTCGCCACAGACACACGCAAGAACGTACTTCCGTGCTGGCTCTGGACCCTCTCAACCTTCTTAATGCCACGACCCTTTAATACGGCTCCTCATGTTGTGGTGACCCCCCAACCATAAATTATTTCGTTGCTACTTCACAGCTGTACAGTTGCTGCTGTTGTGATCCTATGGTAAACATCTGAAATGCAGGCTATCTGACATGTGAACAGGGGTCGTTTCACAGCTGTAATGTTGCTGCTGTCGTGATCGTAACGAAAACATCTGATACGCAGGCTATCTGATATGTGAACAGGGGTCGTTGGGTTTCTGGAGGGGTCGAGACCCACAGATTGAGAACCACCCCTCTACTGTTAACACTGACGATTAAATTTCACACGGAGTGATTTCTAAAGAACAAAAATACATTTCTTACAGATTCTGGGGGTTGGGAAACCAAGGCCAAGGAGAAGCCTAGGCATCATTACATAGTAGGATTTAAGCCTCTTTACGAGAACACTACCCACACGGGAAGGCCCGCCCGCAGGCCTGATGTCTAACTAAAGGACTGGTTTCCCACGAGGTTTGGAAAGACCCAAGCATTCAAACCTAAACATCCTTGTACTTGGGAGAACCTCGGGCATGAGCAAGCGGGTTCCTGAGGTGCCAGAGTGCAGACGAGCAAACAGATCGCCAACCAGTGCCTAGGCCAGCACAGCCCACAAGGAGGCTGGCGAGGGGTCAGGGTGCTTTGGGCAGCACGGGTGCGCGCACGCAGGGCCCTGGCGAGGCAGCGGTTCCTTTCTGGGAGCCCGCATGCCCTCTGCGAGAGGACGAAAGGGCGCTCCATGCCCACAGTCTCCAGGCAGCCCCTTCGGGAACCTTCAGCCAGGGCTCTCTTACCATCAACCCATCAGAAGGCGAGAGCGCCCCAATTTTCCCCCTCACAAATACAGCACCCCGAAGGGAGCTGTGCCTGCCTAGAGCGTCTGGGAGCGCAGAGACGGTTCGCCTCGGAACCCCGGCCCGGGTGGGGGTGGAGGGCGGTCCCGGTACAAGCGAGGGATGCTCATCGAGGATGCATAAAGCCAGGCCAAGATTCTGAAACGAGAGAAGGCTGCTTTCCACCCTCGGTCCTCCGAGCTGCAGTTCTCCGCCTGACCAGGCGGCGGCAGTGCCTCGGACTCCAGGCCCGCTCGCAGAGGGCTTTTTGGGGGAGTCAGAGCAGACAGCTCCCCAGAACGCGCGAAGGTGGAGGTTCTGCCCCCGGCTCTAATGGATGCTGCGGGTGCACGGTCTAGGCAGACCTGGCCGAATGCCACGCCCTTGCAGCCATGGCTGAGCTCGGTGTTACTTATTTGCAGACATTTCAATATAACCAGTCGGTTCTTTTCTACACGTACACAGGTAAACAGCTTCATTGTGCTTCCCAAGACTTAACTTATTTTTCACTCCTGCAGTTTGAAAGTCAGAGAGGTTACCGCACCCTCACGGCAGGGTTTCGATTTGACTTTTCCTTCCGTTGAGCCTGGGGTCTCCAATAAGGTGAAGCCTGAAGTTGGATAGATGAGAGGTGGTGTTTATATTTGATGATGACGTCGGAACTGCAGCAAACATACGTCTGGGGATGACATGAAACTGTAAAGAGCTTTGAGTCTGGTGAGGAACCATCCGGGCTCCCCCACTCTGCTGCCTTTGGTCTCTTCCTTCACTGTAGTACCTGCGAAGGGTACCCCCTAAGCCTGGCTCACAGGCATCAATCTCTGTGCAGAGGCAAAAAAGGAAGAGACCAAAGGAAGTAAAAACCGCGGGGACTGGACAGCTTCCTGCTCTTCGCTGTTGGTGGCTGGCGCCTTCCTGTGCATCGCAGCGCCTCCTCCTCGCTGTGAGACCGCCCCAGCAGGGAGCTCGCCGGCCAGTATTTTGGTTCACCTGGTCTTGGGAGCTTCTCACTCTCAGACCAACCGACAGAGGAGATAAAGAGCTTTGTGTTGGGTCGTCCGCATGGTCAACCGGCCTGGATGGAAAACACTCCTCTTGACAGAGAGTAGGATACACCTTCCCTGAATGTGGGTGACACCATTCCATGAGCCAGGCCGCTAGATCTAATAAAAGGGGGGGGGGAACCAAGTGTGACCAGCGCCCTCATATCTGGCTGCCAGCTTTCCCACCTCCATGAATTGTGCCCGCTTGTAAATGGTAGGGTAAACCCTCTTTCCTGAAGCTGCTTCCCGCCAGGTATTGTCATAGCCCTGAGACAAAGAAACTAGAACCAACACAGGCTTCTTCGGGGCTGGAAGAGCTGCCGTATGAAGGGACTATGCAGTGCTGGCCGAGGGAAAAGTACGCTTTGCCACAGGTGCAGATCTGGTCAAGTGGACACGTGTTGTGAAAGATTGGCTCGCTCTGCGAACTCACTAAAATTAACACGTGGAGTGACTCTATTGCAAGAGGCTGGATTGTTTTTCAGGCCTTTCGTTGAGACCATGTGAGTCTTTTATTTTTCATCATCTCCCAGTTTGAGGTTCATGCTTTCCCTAGGCCTTTTGAACAGGAACTTAAACAGGAGGAAACAGCAATTAAACAGGAGTTATGGCTGAAGCCAGAGAGTTTGTGTATTTTTTTTTTACAACCATGAGGCTTGGGAAATAATAAGCGTGTAACAAGTTACAAGCGCCGTTGGGAAGGCAACTGTAATGTGCCACTGGCGTTGGGATTGCAGGTTGGAGGGTGGGGAGTGGAGAGAAGACAGAACATCAAGTTAGTAGCCGGGGTCAAAAGCCTCACTCTCTGTTTTCAAGGTGCGTCATGATGGGGTAGTTAATTAACCCTTCTGAGCTTGGATCTCTGCCTTGGTAAATGGTCCTTATAGACTTATCAAAATGATTCAATGAAGATATGAAGCTTATCCATACCTATAAGTTCAAACCCTGCATTCTTCCTGTCCTCTTCCTCCATTCCTAGGAGATCTGACTCAGTGGGCCCAGGAACAGTCTTCACAGATCCAAGACACAGTTTTCCCTCTGGTCCTCAGAGCATATCTTAAGAAATGCTCTAGGGTGGGTGAGCAGCCAGTTTCTGTGTCTTGAACAGGCCCGGTACTTAGGAAGCCCTGATCCTGGCCACCTTTGAGCTCAAGTTCCTTAATATCTTTTTTTTTTAAAGTTATTTTTAAGTTAGCGTGCAAAATGTTACTGTCATGTCCTGTTATGGCTCTTTATACAGCTGCGCCAGCCTCCGTGTCAGCGAGGCGCTTCCAACGCTGCTGCCGCCAGCCACGTGACCTTTTTTTAAAGCCGTCCTGTAACCTGTAGGTCACCGTGTGCAACTGATGTGTGATGTGGCGATTGACACTGGGGGAGTGCAGGACCCAGGCTTTAAAGGGCCACGAGTGCTACCTGAAAGCGGCTCTCACTCACTTCAAGCTTGGGCACAGCACACGAACCGACTGCTGTTAAATAAACCTGACATCGTAGCAAGGAAGCACTCATCTATGTCATGGACAGAGCTTGCTCACAAGGGTATACCCAAAAACATGCACAATTGTTATGTTAATTAAAAAAATTGGAAGACTTTAACAAGATGGAAATGTTAATTCTCCTTATATGATTATTTCACATTGTATATACATTTCAAATTACTCATTGTGCCTGGTAATTCTGTACAGTTGAAGTTACTTTTTTTTAAATGCCCTTTTAAAAGCATGAAAGGGTGACTCATGCCATCTAGTGGTTTTCAGATACGCGACTGATTGCTCTTGGCTCTCACAACCTCCCTTGCCTGTGCCTGGCACCTGCTACTGATGGTGCTTTTCAAAACGGTCCCATGCTGTTAACCATGAACCCAGTCACCTGCCAGAATACAATAAGCATCGATTAGAAACACCTGTAACACATTTCAGGTAAAGGACTCGGTCTGCAGACTGGGGAGTTGGCTCCACAAGTGAGAGAATGGCTCGAGCATGGGGACCTGAGTGTGAACCCCCAGAACACACATAAAAAGCTGGATGTGGTCACGTGCTCGGTGCTGTGAGGGGTGGAGACAGGAGGATCGCTGGGGCCTGCTGGCTGACAGCCCCGCTTCAGGACCCATTCTTCCTTGCTCCTCAATGCAGAGTACAGGCACAGGTAACCAGGCCTGTAAACCATGCCTGTCTTTTACATGAGTGCCGGGGGTTCAAACTTGCAAGAGTTCTCACACTTGCAAAGCGAGTGTTTGTATCCACTAAGCTGTCTTTCAGCCTGATTTAAATTTTTCTGGGACAGGATGACACTACATAGCCCGAGATGGCCTTGAACTTGTGATTACTCTGGCTCAGTAGACCAGATTAACTTTTTAGAATCATTTTAAATGAGTTGGTGCGTTATGAGATGTTTGTGTCTCCTGCCCCTTTCTGGGCTAAGATGTCGGCCAATTTAATACTGTTCATCATGGTTTGGGACTCTTACTTCCGTAGATATGTAAATCTGTGGCAGACACAGACATCTGGTAGAAGAGAGGCTACAGTCCAAGGGAGGAAGTCATGTCAAAACACATGGAAGTGTCTAGAAAGAGCTTTTTAGGCACAGGGTTTTCCAGTGTGGAGGATGACAATGTAGTGCAAAACTTTCTATGACACTTCGTCGTAAGGCGGGCAAGCAGAAGCCTCGTAAGTATATAGACAATCAAATGCTTATTTCCAATAACCCATGTCTCATCTGGCAAGTGATGGCAGTCATCCTCCTGTCTCTGAGCTACTCCTCCTGTCAACTTCCATCAACCTGTGTAGATCTTGTCTCCTGGACCTGGGAACTGAGGACCCGAAAGAATGAGGTGGACTGCAGCCCAATGCTTAGACAAGGTTAATTCAGTGGTGTGCTTTTATATATGACTGTAACAAAGAAAGCCAGGATCCGAGGAAGGCTGTTTGACTTCAGAAAAACATGTAAATAAATGCCAGGAAGCACATACTAAATAATGACGGAGCAGCCTTTCTCAGGACAGATCAACTTAAACATAATTTTCTGGCATGTAGTATAGATTACATCTGGGAAAACACACAAGCAAGTCTCCTATGGTGACCTTGTCTCTCACCCCAATCTCCCACATTTCCTTACAGTCGCACCGACCTGATTGGTGGTTGCCGCTGCTTAAGGCCAGCATGGGATGGGCTGATTGGCCTTTCAATCACTTAAAGGCTGTTACACTGGACAATAAAGTTAGATCTGCACCTTTGAGTCTGGTCTCAGGAATCTGATTCCTGGGATTCTGCGTGGGTTCCATCTCCACTCAACCTCTTCCCTCGCTTCCTGATCCCCACATTTGTTTCCTTGCAGGGGGAGGTTTCAAGGGGAGAGGTCAGATATGAAGGGATAGGGAGATGAGTGGGACTGGGGTGCATGACGTAAAATCCACAAAGAACCAATAAAAAGTTTTTTAAAAAGCAGCGGGCTTCTGGATGTGTAGGTATATCTTAAAGGTGGTTAGCACGTCCTCCTTAAATAAGGAGAGTTTGTTTTGTTATAAGTGACTGGAAAACTGTGAGAGGAACTAATAAATGCCTCACTCATTCTTGTGTAGAATGAAGGCTGGAATGCCCTGAGCAGATACAGAGTTAGGTACCCTGGCTAGGAGGCTGGGGAGTGGGGATAAAAATGGCTGTCAGCTGGAGCAGGAGGGTAGCAATGCTGATGATCTGAACAGAAGTCACGGATGTTAGAATATGCGCACTGAGGACACTGAACTTGAGGCGTGATAAGGGGCAGCGTTCCGTCCTGCACAGCATTTCGATAGCCGCTGGGAAGGTGCCATCTCTGCCCTGGAAGGTGAGCATGAAACGATCTGACTTAGTGTCTTACTTGTAATCCAGGTGTGTCCTCGGGGAGGGCCGTGTCTAGTACGGAAAGTGTTGGCTGTTTGCTTACCAGCTTGAGTTCAGAGAGCGATGCAAATTCAGTGGTGAGCTCAGGGCTGCCGTCCTGTGCTACCACCGTGCAAAGGGCTGGAATTCCAGCTCAGGTGACCTCAGCAGTGGCTTACCTGTCTTCAAAGCCTCTGTCTCCATCTGCCTGAGGAGGGCAACATCCCTTCCGTCTTCTTGCTATGAGAGTGACAGAAGCAGATGCCCGTCAAATTCTAGGTACGCAAGAAGCCACACTAAAGGGTAGATGATGGCAGTCTGGTGCTAGAGACCCAGCGGGGATAGATTGTGATCGTAGGCGCTGAAGCAGTGCTCAGTGAGGCCACTGGGTGGCAGCAGTGGAACTCAGCCAACACTTCACAGACCCCAGAAAACCAGTTGTGTGTGGGGCTCAACCCAGACCAGAGAGTTTTTTCCTTTGTTTTTAAGCTTCTGGGAGAGAGGGGGAGAGGGCAAGAGGGAGAGGACATTGTTATTCCTAAACTCAAACCTTTGATCACTTACTGTTTATGTGGTTAAGAAACACTGAGCTGCTCCTCAGACTCTCTGTTAGAGGCTCGTATGGAACTCTACCCCCACTTTTTCTTCTCTAAAAATGTAAAATTGCATAAAGGTGCCACTAGAAGTCAGAGCAGTTTTCAGGTAGGTGTGGTTAATCGTGACTTCCGATGTGGCAGAATTTAGAACCACTTAGGAGACACACCATGTGCGAAGATGCTTTCACAGCAGTTTAGGAGGAAGGAAGACACGTGCTAAAGATGGACAGCACTGTCTTATGGGGCTGAGGTCCTAGACTGCATGAAAATGGGAAAAGGAGAGACCTGAGGCCTAGCCTCCATCTCTCTCGGGTCCCTTGCTGCTGACAACATAGAACCAATCACACTGCTGTGCCGTCCCACCACAACAGACGGTGCCCTGCACCCTGAAACCGTGACCCCAATAAGCCCTTCTTTCCTTAGGTCGCTTCTTGTCAGGTAGTTTGTCAGAGCAAAGATGAAAAGTAACTAATAAACAGGCTTCTCTACGGTGGAGCGACCGCCCAGCAGGTTGGAAGCCTTCAGCAATCCTCTGCAGCAGGGCGAAGAGGACAACAGACAAACAAAGATCAAAGGACTTCACTTTAGAGTGCTTTTCCAAGCCGTCTCTTCTGCTTCCTGAAAAGCCAAGCTCTTTTCCAGGACGGTTCCTGAGGTCTGCTGCCCTCTGGCGTTTGCAAACAAACTCCAGCCCGCCTAAGGTGTTCTCTTAATTCACTCACACCGAAGAGCAGGGGTATGCTGGTCTCCCTGCAGAATTTCAGGTATCTCTGTAGAGGACATTCAAGTTTCATCCCTCACCCCACCGTAAGACTACAGGGTGTGACTTTCAGTTCCGGGTCAAATTACAGATGAAGAGAAGAGAAATCACCCTTTAACAGCTGCTCATGTTTTCTTTGTACTATTATTTACTTTTAAGTTATTTTGGAGGGAGAGGGATCAAACCCAGGGTCCTGAATTTGCTACTTAGGTGATGTGATTGGGCTTCACTCCCAACTCTGTGAGCCACCTTTTAATTATTTTATTTTTTTAAAGTGTGTGTGTTCAGGTAAGAGGCCAGAAGAGAGCATCAAATTCCCTGGAGTTATAGGTAAATGTGAGTCATCTTATGTGGGTGCTGGAAACCAAATTGGGGCCTCTGAGAGAGTAGTATAGACTCTTAACCAGAGAGCGTCTGTCTATACAAGTCACTTTTAATAGCGTCCTCTTCTGAGATTGTTGTCATCTTGGTTCTGTGGGCATCAGATGGCTTTGAACTCAGCTCTCCGATGCTTGAATGGGGAGGCTCCATGGATGTAGTCCAGGTAAAGTAGCTCACGCAGCTATTCGCACTGGTTTGGGATAACTGTATGTTCCCCTTCTTTCTTCACTTGAAGAGTAAAGCCTCTTCATCTCCAGGGTGTTTGTATTTAAAACCAAGGAGTTTCCTATTCATTCCTGAGCAGATGAGGAAGGGGAGGGGACTGTTCTGTATCCTGGGCTCACAGGGTTGTACTGGTACTTGTTGGATTTATAGGAAGTTTCCTCCAATGAATTCTCATGTGGAAGTATATTTCATGCCGTTCCCTAAGGACCCCTGTTTGCTGATTGTGTCCCCATAAGATTGGTGGTTTCTAGCAGGTGGGGCTGGGCGCTTGTCCGGAGTCCTTGGGGTAGAGAAGTTGGTGCCTGCTGAAGGGCTTAGCCCAGCCTAGGGGACCCGGGATGCAGTGCTGCCATGGGGTTTCCAGGCAACCTTTCCTGGCCTCCGTGACACTCTGCTGGTCTGGGGAATTCTGACGATGGCTTTCCAGCTCCTGATGCCGGTGGGAGGCCCTGGGTGAATTCGGGCTGCTGGTCAGCCGAGACCTTCAGCTGTGCCCTGGAGTCCAAAGACGGAGTGATGCCCATTTTTGCCCTGTGTTGGTGGACATCCCTCGGTTGGAGTCCCTTGGGCCAGTCCTCCACCTTCTTCTGGCAGGAACCTATCGCTGTTGGTGCCTGTCTCAGGAGGGCCACATGCATTTGCAACAAATTCGGTTTTCAGGTGAGAGGATGCTCCTTGCACTTATAGTAGCAGTTTCTTCTTGGGCAAGCTATAAAACTTTTCAAGCTATAAAATAAAAGGTGAAAAGCTAAAGGTTCTGTTATTTAGAGAAATAAGTACACAGGTGGCTTCCATGAATTCAGTGAGGTTTTTTATTTTTATTATTTAAGTGTTGCTTTAGTTTCAAATCCTGGTTGAGTGAGAGTATTACTTCCTTTTCTGGTCTCTGCGACAGAATACCTGACCAGAACAACTTGAGAGAGGAGGGTCTTGCTTTGGCTCGTAGTTGGAGGGGCTACAGTCCAAGGGCTGGGAAAGGCTGCGGCCATGGCGTGTGAGGCCATTCATCACGGCTGCAGTCAGGATGGAGAGGGTTCACGCTGACAGCCCACTGAGCTATACTCTTCAAAGCCCGCACCCAGCGATGATCTGTTTCTACCATCCAGACACCAGCTTGAAAATTTCACAGCCTTCCAAAAATGGTGTCAGTAGGTGGGGCCCAAGCTTTCAAACATCTGAGCTTTAATGTGGGCTCATTTTACACTCAAATCATGATAGAAAATAAAACTTACCTGGAGCGTGCATTGGAAAACCAGTGAAAAGTGGAGCTGCCAATGTAGGCGGTCATTGAGAAGGGAGGGGTTTTGGGGGTGGGGAGGAGGTTGTTACCAGGAGTCCTTTGGGACCCCCGAGCTGCTTCAGGAGCAGTGCAGAGCAGAGCATGCAATGACTGCTTCGTGTTATGGTTTGGATCTGGCGTGTCATCAAAGGCCTTGGGTGCCTGCTGGTGGCATTCCAGGAGCGGTGGAAACCTGAGGAGGTGGGGCACAGTTGGAGGACAGAGGTCTCAGACGTTGGCCTGAGGGTGACTTGGGAAACATCCTCCCGCGCTCTCTGCTTCTGCTCCACTGTGAGGAAACCCATTTTGCTCTACCTCTGCCCCCAGCCATGGTTCTTCCTCCTCACATAGGGGTGCAGAAGCGATGGAGCCAATTCCCTGAAAGGTCTCAGACTGCTGGGAATCGATTCAGTTAACCCAGCTGCTCGAACGCTAGAGAAACACTTCGCCAGCTGAGCTTCAGCCCAGCCCGGGGGCTGTTTCTAAGACTTCCACAGCCTAACAGGAAGGAAACCACACTTCCCAGTGTGGTATGCTCTGCTAGCAAGAGATTATTTTTCAAGTCTGGTAACCGCTTAACCCCAAACCAGATATTTAAATTATTTCTGACTTAAGAGGCCTACGAACCTGGTATGTTATGACATGTATAGTTGTTTTGAAACAAGCAACACACACACACGCTTTACCTTTTCCTTCGGTAGCTGAAAATAATTATGGAGAACAAATACTTTGTTGATTATATTTTGTTTAGAAAAAGAACTGAGAAATGTGGGGAAGCCCTCGGAGCTTTCTTTTCTGGCTCCTGTTAGGAGCTGGAGGCCCAGCTATCTAAGCAATGTGACACTTTCTATACTTGACATTCCCTGGGGAGGTGGAGCAGGACAGAAGCCCCAGCCACTGTAATGACCGCGTAGCTGTGGGGAGGGATGTTCCCTGGCCTTCCTGTGGTAAGGATGTGCGTCTGTCATCTACTCGCCATGAGAACTCATACGGCTTCCAGGCTCAGGCGTCTTCTCTACAGTGAGGGTTAGCGGAGGCTCCTGACACACCATCGTAAGCGCCTCAAAACTGCCTGCTACCTGGCAGGCACACCAAGCATTAGCTGCTAATTTTCCTACTAAAAGGATTCTACAACTGCGTTACCGGATGCTCCATCGACACCCTGGTTTACAGTCTTCCTCCCGCTTTGGCGCTGGGATCAAACCTGGGCTTTCACCCGTGGCACACAGAGCTACCGCCTCAGTTTCACACTCCAATTTGATTTTTTTAAAAGTTATTATATTATCTTTTTGTTTTATTCTATTAGCGAGATACACTCTCATTAAATAGCCCATTCTATGTCCTCTAACTCACAATCCTTCTGCCTTAGTCACCCCAATATTCAGATTATATATTGGCCCTTATATTGCTATTTTAAATCACTTAAGGACACATAGATACAACCGAAGTGTTCTTTTCAACCAGGTACATTTCAAACAACTTGTTGGTAAACATTCAATTACAAAAACTCCAGTTCGCTTCCAGTCTTTATTTAAAGCACACCTCCTGACAATGCCTAGGACAAATGCAACTAGTGTGTTCCTCTGTGCAGATACAAACCAGTGAAGGAGACCTTCCCCTCGCTTGGCTTGACTCAGAGAGGAGTCAAATAGCCGGTGTCATTCTCAGGAAGGAGTGACCAGCTGCTGCACAGCCCATGAGATTCTTCCCATCCAAAGCGTGGACTGCGACCCGTGCTGCTCGGAGAAAAAAGCCCCCTGGAGAACAGTCCTTTCCTGGGAGGAGCCCTGGCCTGCAGTTCCCCAGCTATTTGTTGAATCTGGCCTCCAGTGATGTTTATCTGATGGGCAGAGAGTAGGAATCTGGACAGTGAGTTTGTCACGGAGGAGAGGCCACAGTTATTTCCCTCCAGATCCCTGGAGATGAGTGGGAAGCCCATTGGGTGGGAAGAACCAACTTGGAAAAGGAGCCTCTGTAAAGAAAGGTCTGAGAGCCTTTTCCTATTAGGAAGGGACACAGCTACCCCAGAGCCAAAGGTTGTGCTATTCTGTTGTGGGCCTCTCTAAATTCACACAGCTTAAAGAACTACAAAGATTAATTCTAAGACCAGAAGGAAAGACACTTCTTCAACCAAAGGAAGGCAATTATACATGGGGTTCAGGAGAGCATTCTACATAATTTAAGCAAGTAGAGAGTTTTTCTGTTTGTAATTTTAAAAAGGACTTCCCTCTGAGAGCCCAAAGGGTCACAAGAATTAGAATAATTTAGAGAGCCTGGCAGTACAGTTTTTTTTCCAAGTTGAAGAGTATGATAATGTATTTGTTTAATGCACAGCAGGTCAGGGCCTGTGGTTGTCAGGGAGAACATTTTTGTGTGTTTTACTCTGAGACTCAAATGTTGAACAAAAATAATAAAGTAATTCTTAAACATCGTAATTCGCACAGCCACTTGAGTGTTGAGCCCTGCCTCGTCTCCCTGAGAAAAACAAGATGAAGGGGATGGGGAAAGGAGTCACAATACTCTGGCTATTTTTTTTTTCATGTATATCTCTGTGGTATGTGTTTGTGTGATGTGTTCATATGTGTGTGCAGGCGTGGTGCAGGGATGTACCCAGAGCTCATCAGTTTGGCTCGTCAGCCCAGCCGGTTTGCTCCAGTATTCCCGAGTCTGCCTTATGAACACTGAGATTACAGGTTGGGGGGCTGGGGATGTGAACTCAGGTCCTCACATTGTGAAACAAGCCACCAAGCCGTCTCCACAGCCCCACTGTGGCCATCTTTGCAAGGCTGGGTTTGTTCAAATTTTATCAGAATTGTTGTACTTTTTTTTTTTTTTTTTTACCGTCAGCTGGGCCCTAACTGGTGGCATCTAGGAAGACAGAACCACAATTGGAAAAAAAAAAAATGTGTTCAACAGACTGCCCTGGGGGTAAGTTGTGGTGACATTTTCTTGATTAATGATTGATGCGGGATGGCCGAGCCCAATGTGGGCAGTGAAGAGTAGCGTGGTGGTCCTGGCTTGTATAAGAAAGCAGACTGAGTAGACCAGGGAGAGCAAAGGGTAAGTAGCATTCCTCCACCTCTCTGGATCAGTTCTTGCTGCCAGGTTCCTGCCCTCAGTGGTAGACACACAGACAGACACACAGAGATAGATAGATAGATAGATAGATACTCCAAGAACATCTGTCAAGTGCTTGCATCACTTTATTAAAACCACATAAGTTATGTTTCAAATTGATTTATAAGAAATATTATAATAAATAGTACATAAATAAATATAAATAAGCTCATATACTTTCATGAATATAAAATATAACAATAAATATTTTTAAATAAGTGGTGACTGAGTGTTTTCATAAACACTTTGGTACAAAAAGACTAGCTTATCAGATCTTGCCCTTCTGCCGACACTTTCAGGGAGGACATTTTCTTACAAACAACGTGCATAATAAATATGAGACATGACTGAAGGGGCCGTGCTGAGGTAGCTGTGCCACCGTTGATGGGGGGTGGGAATGTGATAGGAGCATCGGTTTCTGCAGGAACTTAAGGTCAACTAGGCTAAGGTTTCCTGACTCTTAGCCCACCTCGTATTAAAATTTCTTTGGTTCATAGTTTTGCAAAGAGGGCACTAAAGGGGAGGGACTGGGGCCTTTCAGGAGGAGTTCAGATAGCTCATCACTTTGTTGATGGTCGTGACTCGGATGCTGAAAGCATGGAGTTGAATGCAGAGATGCATTTCCAATTTGATAGGGTCTCTTTCTGCCAGGTAAGGTTTCCGGGGCACAGTCTGCCCATTATGATTCAGAGCCTAGAAAGAAACAGCAAGCAGGACATATGTACAATTTCAAAATTAAAGCATTGTCTGAAAAAAAAAGGGTGAAGTCAGTGCCTAGTCCAGAGCCTGCAACCTAGCCCCTCACATCTAGACCCCCTTCACATCTCCTCCTGGGTGGTGTTCCTACAAGAATAGGGGGAAGAAAAACTCTCTTGCAAGCACACACCTATGTCTTTAGTGAGCTCTGAACTGCCCAGAAAAATCATCATTGGGGCTTGTCTCTCAGAAACTATGAGTCTATGAGGTGGCATCTGCAGCAATAGCTAGTTAATTTTACCAGGTTCTGTTAAGAAGCCCAGACCCTTTAGAAGAGGAGCTGATGGGGTGGACTGTCGATTACAGCTCACGATCAGTAACAGACCTATTTCTGATAGAAACACCATTTGTGTTAGATAAACAAACCAGTAGCATGCTTTTCACTCATTCCTTTTGACTTGATAACATAGAATAAGAACTTAATTTTACATGGTGTTTAATAGTCTAGCTTGCTCCTCACAAAATCCCAAGAGAGAGGTAGGGTATTTAAAGTCATCACATTTTACAAACATGCAAACAGGAGTTAACTCTGTCAGCATGGTTGTCTGGTTCCTGGTAGACCTCTTTCTACTGCCCAAATCACCTGACTTCTGGGCTGGTACATGCAATATCAGTTACAAATATCTGTATGGTTGTTTGGCACATCTATAAACTTCACTGTCTTTCAAATAAGTAGCCTGGCTAGTTCTATGTTAATGTGACTCAAGCTACAGTCATTTTGGAAGAGGGAAACATCCGTTGAGGAAAATATCTCCACCAGATTGGCCTGTAGGCAAGCTTGTGGTCATTCTCTTATTGATGATTGATGTGGGAGGGACCATCTCACCCAGGGCTGGTGGTCCTGGGTACTACAGAAGGCAAGCCAAGTAAGTCACCAGGGTTCATCAGCATCAGCTCCTGCCTTCACTTGCCTGGAGGAAGCTATGGGCTGCAAGCTATAAGATGAAATAAACCCTCTCCTCCCCAACTTGCTTTTGGTCATGATGTTTCATCAAAGAAATAGAGGCCCTAACCAAGACAGTGTATATGAAATGAAAATGCTTCTCAGACAGTGACTTCTGAACATATTTCATCCCTTGTCCTAGTTATCAAGATACTCATCTCTCTTGCCTGTGTTATCGCTGTTTTGTGTTTTGTGCTGCCATCATAAAGCAAGGTCCCACAGATACCTAACACCATGGATTTCTCTACGTGATAGATCACTTTTCATTTTGCTCACATTTTGGTTCAAAATAGATTTTAACTAGACACCAGCCCCACTTGTTTTCCCTAGTAATACCTGAATATGTGTGCAGCCCCTAAAGTGCTCATCCTGCATTTTTAAAAAGGGATGTGTGAATGTTTGTGTGTGTTATACACATGTACACATGCATATATTTGTGCCTACAACGTGCAGGAGCCAGATAAAGAAGTCTTATGTTACTCTCCATCTTATTCCTTTGAGGCAGGGTCTCTTCCTGAACCTGGAGGTTTCATGGCTAAGCTGCAGCAAGAAAGCCTCAGTGATCCTCCTGTCTCCACTTTCTTAGGTTATAGGCCAATTCAAGACCACATCCTGTTTGTTGCATAGGTACTCCAGTCCAAACTCAAATCCTCATGGTTGCCATAGCAACTGCTTTTAATCACTGGACTGTCTCTCCAGTCCTAATCTTAGACCCTTAAGAAAAGAAAGTATTTAAAACAAAAAAACCTTTTGTAGGGGGCCCTAGTTCAGCCTTTTACAGGCTGTCTGATCTTGGATAAGAATCATCACTCTCCTAAGCTTCAGTTTCTTCCTTTGTACAGACCTTATTTGCTTGCTGTGGGGATGGTACGAGAAAAAGGCATTTGAAAAGAGCTTGGTGAATGGTGTACATCATGAGGTCAACAAATAGAAGGCTGCTTACATTTGCCACTACTGTAAAGGGCTCCCTCAAGGCTGTCCTAGCAGATGTAACCTTACAAGGCCTTTCATGGGCACTTGGGAAGTGGAGGCGGGGCCACTTCAGGTCTCTCCCAATCCAAGAAGGGCTGATTCTATCATATGTAATAGGAGGAAGCCTCACCTGCATCAGCTCATCAATGGCTGCCAACATGTCCTTGTCCAGAGTGATCTGATTCTGACGCCGAAGCTCTGCGTCTATGGCCTGGAACTCTGTCTGGTAAATCTTCAAGTCCTCATAGATGCTACTAAGGCACAGGGTCTAGATGCCAGGACAGGATGGGAAAGAAACTACTGAGATGGGCTGAAACTCCATGACCCTGCTGCACTTGAGAAAAATGGTGTGTCTTACCATCATGGAAGAAGTCTTTTGGGGAAGCAGGCAGCTCCCTCTCTAGAAGAAAAAATGACCAGACATCAATATTCTGAATCTGTCATGAGGAAGACATCTCTGTATTGCTTACTTACGATCATGGAAGAAGTCTCTCCAGCCAGGCAACTCTCATTCTAGAGGAAAAAACATATGAGTATTATGAGTATATTAGTTCCTTTTTTTTTTTTTTCTTCAAGATAGGGTTTCTTTGTGAGCCCTGGCTGTCCTGAAACTCTCTCTGTAGACAGGGCTGGCCTCAAACTCAAAGAGGTTTGCCTGCTTCTGCTGGGATTAAAGGCTTGCACCACCACCGCCCAGCCATTAATTCTTAACATAAATCTCTCTGATGGTTTATCTTCAACTAACTTTTCATTACAGTAAAAAGCCTGGCAAGCTTTACCATCATGACTGCTTTTGTGTGTTTGTGTGTGTGCAGGTGAAAGCCAGAGGACGAGCTTTGGCATCTTTCTCAATCGCCTCTTCAGACCTTCTGTTTTCCGACACAGGGTATCTCCCTGAATCTGCAGCTGGACCAGCTGGGCAACAAGGCCTAGGTATCCTCCAGCCTAGTGCTGAG
The DNA here is from genome assembly GCF_030254825.1 of Meriones unguiculatus. Taxonomy (NCBI): domain Eukaryota; kingdom Metazoa; phylum Chordata; class Mammalia; order Rodentia; family Muridae; genus Meriones; species Meriones unguiculatus. Next base: position 173,418,552 of record NC_083350.1, on the reverse strand, counting down.
GCCACATGTCAAACCATCACAGCCAGCTTTTACATAGGTGTGGGGACTTAAGTCTCATGCTTGGGTACAAAGAACTTTCCTGAGCTTCACCAGCCCTCCCCTCCCTTTTTAAAGATGAGATCTTATTCTGTAGCCCTGGAAGCCTAGAACTCAGTCAGTATGTAGACCAGCCTGGCCTCTATGTCAACAGAGTGCTGGAATTAAAGGTGTGTACCACCACACCCAGCTCATAATTATCCAGTATATCCTTCAGCTTCCTGAAGTGTTCATATTGTTGTGATGTTTTTCTTCCCCAAAATGTAAACGTTTGGAGACAGCTGAGGTTTGCTGCACAGCTCTTGTGCTGCATGTGTTCTGGGGAAAGGTCCTCCATACCTTGACCAGTTCCAGTGGTAAACAGGCCTTCAGTGTGCTGGTTTTGTCTTTTGTGATGTCTTCGCGATCGAAGTCTTCAGCACCACAGTAGTTAGTTAGCTTTTGTCTGGCCTGGGAAAACCATAAAAAGAAGCTGAAGTGATAGTCTCAGCAAGACAGCTGGCTCCCTCGGAGACTGGCGCCCCAGGGTACCAGAAGTGCCTGAGTTGGCTACTCCGAGCCTTCATCTCTTTGACCTGTAGGAAATTCAGAAGAGTCAGGCCTCCTACGTTCTCTCCCTGCCTTCCCTCCCACTCTGCTTAGGCTGTTTGTCAGCAGGGCGTTTTTCCACCATGGGAACACTGTGGTCCTTGCCACAGGCCGTGTTAATCAGAATCTGCAAGGCACTGGGATGCTTGCTTCTGGTGAATCCTGATGTTTTTTTCCTTTTGCCAAGCAGCTGTGCTGCATGAATATCTTTTTCAAGTGTCAACTTCTAAAGGGGAACTGTTGAAGTCACAGCTTGGTGGCTGTAGCAAATCTGCAAGCCCTAAATACTAGTTGAGCTTAATTTACATACACGGGGACTATCTCTTACCCCGTGGTGTGTTGGAAAGCACCACTGAGCAGAATTACACAACAGATTAAGAAGTCAAGAGCTCTCTGATGGAAGGTTGAGATAACTTTTACATTCTGCTGTAGTACTAGGGATGGGACACGGAAGGGACAGTGATATGCCCTCCTGGATTCCAAGTTCAACTAGGGAAAAATAACCCAAACTCAGACAAGATGGGAGTGGAGAAAGGAGGAGCAGCTAGTTAACTTTGAAATCCTACATCGCCTCCATGTCAAACCTCACCTCAGGAAGGCAGCCTCTCCTGTCTGCAGGTATTCCTTAGGGAGCCGTCCTTAAATTTTTTCCTTAATTTTAAGGTTTCATGTGTGTAAGTGTTCTGCCTCCATGAATGCATGTGTGCCATGTGTATAGTGCCCACAGAGGCCAGGAAAATGACAGATTCCCTAAGACTAGAGGCACAGATGGTTGTGAGCCACCACGTGAGTGTCAGGAATCGAACCCTGGGCCTCTAGAAGAGCAGCCAGCACTCTTAACCACTGAGCCTTGAGGAACAGTCGGCAGCCCATCATGTGAGATTAGAAGAAAAGGAAGGACTTCTCCAAGAAGGCTTTGTGGAGTGGAGCTTATCTTGGGATAGTCATGGGCAGCAAGCTAGAAGTTCCTCAAGAAAGATTTAAAAACAGTAGAAAGAAGGAGTCTCCCACTCTTCCCCCTCCCTCCCCCCCTCCTCTGTTCCTGTCCCCTGCTGGGGATGGACCAGAGCTCCTCATTCATAAATAAGCCAGAACTCTGCCCCTGAGTTACAGTGGCAGCTCCAGGCTATGGGGAACACACCAGTGTTTACCATAACTTTGTAGCGAAAGTGAGAGGAAATCACTGTAATTTTACAACAGAAAAGGATAGGTTGCATTCAAATATGAAACCTGAGAAAATTGAATTGAACTATAAAACCGGATCACACCTGCCCCAGAAAAAGGAAGGTTGGACATGACCTCTGATATCCCAGTCCTCCCTGAGATGTGCCCATCCAACAAGAGCTGCATCACTGTGTTGGCAGTCAGTGAGCAGAGAGAGCTTCACCTTTATGGCTTGTGAAACACAGAGACTGTACGGTGACTGTCTCTCTCTCTTTCTCTCTCCCTATTCCACCTGCAGTGAGGCAGAGCAGGGAGCACCGGACACATGTCCTATGTGCAGCCAGGCCGGGAGGGACATTGTAAGTATCCACTTTCCTGCATGTAGACACAGTCCAGACTGATGCCATTACAATTTATTACCATCCTCCCCCCTCCCCGAGACAGTTTCCTTTAGATTGTATTGGAAGGTTTGAACCGTTTCCCCTACCGCTCCTGCCAGCTACCCAGGAACTACGGCTTCCTAGCAGATACCACCCGGTGGGTTAGAAGTCATTTCAACAGTGCTGGCTTCGAAGCCAGAAGGACACTCACCGTCTTCAGCGCGTTGTCCGTAGTCCTGAGCAGGGTTTGGGAGCTGTTAAGACACCGGGCGGGTCCGGAGACCGGCTTGGCTCTGGCCAAACTGAGGTGGATTAGGACAAGGGTGACCAAAAAGAAGAGGCCTGGAAGGGACAGGAGGGGTAGGTCGAGCCTGTCAGCCTGGCTTGGCCTCTTTCTTCAGCCGTTCTTGGCATCTTTGCCATCCATTTCTTCTGAGGCTGACCTCCCTCCACCCATGTTTCAACCCCTTCCTCGGGGCTGACAGATGGCTGAAGACCTCCCGGGTCTTTTTGGGGGGGCACTGGCTGAGACCTGCGTTTTTCTTCAAGGCTGGGCCTTAGTTTTCTTCTGTGAAATGGGCGCAGTGGTAGCACCCGGGCTGCTGCAGAGACCATGCCGGTGCAGCGCAGACCCAGCACGGCCGTCCCTCCCATCCTCCTTCCCTTGGCGGGCAGTTGCTGTCCGCCCTTTCCCCTCCCTTCGTGGGTCCAGGGCTTCTGCCTGCCCTTCCGCGGGCCTCCTTCCCTGACCCTGTCACCCTCGTCCCGGGCTACTTACGGCGTGACTGACGCATGCTGGGCCGGCACTGAACAGGACAGCTGAAAGCTGGAGGTGAGGCAATTCGTACACTGACCCCAGGGGACACATTTTTATAATTGCCTGGAGACCCGGCAGGACTTTCCCAGGACTGTCTCTTGCTTTCTCTCTCTGTCTCTACATGAGCTTCTCAAGGACGCGTGCGTCGGTCGGTCGCCCCCGGGGCGGGTGGAGCTTTCGGGTTAACTCTCGGAGTGCGCTTCTGAGGAGGTTCCGGGACCGGCCCGCCGCCCACCGCAATCAAAGCGAAAGGGAAAGCGGCCGCGAGCGGCTGCTCCTGTCCCGGGACAGGTCTGCCTCCCCCACTGCCCCCTAGCCACAGGGGGCTGCGCCGTCTCCGCCGTGGACGCTGAGTCTGACTGAATGTGCTTTGCGAAGGTGTCTGCCTTAAGCATTTAAAAGGGACAAAACCAGTGTGGCTAAATAACTCTTAGAACTCGGTTCTGGCAGTTCTGATTCAGTGCGATGGCTGCACAGCATGCTGGGTAAAAGGCCAAGAGAGCGTAAGCCCATGCATGTGGCTCTGCAGAAGTCTAGGGAGCAGCGAAGGCTCCTGCAAGCCTACGGGGTCTGCAAGGCGGCTTTACAGGGCTGCTAGTGAACGAGTTCTGGAAATGGGAATCAGCTCTGTAGGGAGGTAGAGAGGAGACGGACCAGTGGGTGCTGCAAGCTGTGATACTGGTGTAGATGTAGCAGGCCACTGCTGAGGTTTTGGACAGCATCCTTAACCTCTCTAGAGTTTAGCAAAGAGAGAGCCTTGGCTTTGCATGATGGGAAGATCCCTTCAGCAGCAATGTAGAAGCCTCATGCCAGTGGTCCACTCAGATTCAAGGGAGTAGATGGCAAGACATGGTTACACCATGGCTCCATTCAAGATGGGGAGCAAAGGTGAGCGGAGGGGATTCCCAGTGGGGCAACAGGCTACAGCTTGGTAGCTCTCCAGGCTGAATGGGAATTGTTCCAGTTCACGTAGGAGAGGAGTAAGAACTTAGAGCTTGCAATCACAAGTTGTGATTTGGAGGTTTGGGGTAGCAGGTTCCCTGGAACTTCACTCATTTCTACCCCAAGACAGTCTCACTGGGCATGCACAGAGGGGAGGGCTCGCTTGGCCATCAGCTCGCAGCCAGCCATGTGTCTGGCTATCTCCAGACTCATACAGGGAGGAGGTCAGAACCATCTGGCATGCTGTGAGCACCCAGCAGGGAGGGCCTCTGCCGAAAAGGGCATCACAAGGCCAGCAAGAAGAAAGCTCTGATCTGTAAGGTCCCCGTGGCTGTGAACTGGGGACAAGGGACAATCGATTTTCAGAATACATGTGCCACAATAGTTCATGTGAGGCAAATGACAGGTGTCCAGCGGTGCTTGTGTCTAGAAGATTAAGATGATGGAGTTCATCACTCCTTTCCTAGAAGGCACACCTCTTACAAAAACGCAATTCCTGCTCTCTAGATGAGCCCAGAGCCTCTGTTCAGGGTAGCTGTTGAGATATAGTTCCTGTCCATGCTTTTCTAGTACAACCTTTTCATATTTAAATCGATACATGCATATAATCTGTGTTGGTCATATTCATTCCCCACGCCTCCACTTAACTTGTAGACCCACAACCTACCCTCCACTTCCTTCTGACTATCATGTTCTAAGTTACTTTTTTAAAAAAAGAACACATGGAGTTCAATTTGTGCTGTTTATGCACTCAGGAGTATGGAGCCTTCCATGGGAGCATAGTCAACTAACCAGAGGCCACGTCCTTAAAAAAAAAGAGAAAAAGCCTGAATGTGCCCCTTGAAGAAGCCATTAACGCCAACAGCTCCTCAGCTAGGGGTCGGGGCTCATGATCCCTTCTGGCTCCATGCTGGGATTTTGACCGGGGTGATCATGGGAAGGTGCTGTGTAGGAACCACAGCTGCCGTGAGTTCCTGAACACAGTGTTCTTACGTTGTCCGGAAGACACCGTTTCTCCTCAGTCTTCCCAGACCTCCGACCTCTACATTTCCCCCCTCTCCTCCTCCATGCTCCCTGAGCCTTGTGGTGAAGGCCTTGTGTGATACGCTTGTCTCATTCATAGGTGAGCACGCCGCGGTACGTATTCTCTGCCTACTTTGTCAAATGTTTCCTGGTGTTTTTGCTTTCTTCTGTAATATTACTTCTCTAAGATTTTGAAAATACCTACTAGGACTAATATATGCTATTTAGCATTGTATTGGAGATGGTGGTCAATGCTAGAAGTAAGGAAAAACAAATAAAAGATTTTAATGCTGGAAACAAAAAAACAAGACCCATCATTTAACAATATTTGGTGTTACAGGCTTTTAATTTCAGTTACTTGTGAGGCTGAGGCATAAAGTTCAAGGCCTGCCCAGCTACAGAGTGACAGGCCACCCTCAGCAAGTAAATGAGATTCCGTCTCAAAGCCAGAAACTTTTTAAAGATTTATTATGTATATAGTGTTCTACCTGCATGTACATCTGCACACCAGAAGGGGGCACCAGATCTCATTATAGATAGTTGTAAGCTACGTGTGGTTGCTGGGAATTGAACTCAGGACCTTTGGAAGAGCAGCCAGTGCACTTAATCTCTGAGCCATCTCTCCAGCCCAACAACTACTTTCTTCTTCCTCTTCTTCTTCTTCTTCTTCTTCTTCTTCTTCTTCTTCTTCTTCTTCTTCTTCTTCTTCTTCTTCTTCCTCTTCTTCTTCTCCTCCTCCTCCTCCTCCTCCTCCTCCTTTTCATCCTCCTCTTCCTCCTCCTCCTCTTTCTTCTTCTTCTTCTCCTCCTCCTCCTCCTCTTTCTCCTTCTCCTTCTTCTTCTCCTCCTCCTCCTCCTCCTCCTCCTTCTCCTTCTCCTTCGCTGGTGAGATATCTCAGGGTCAGAGCATTTGCAGGCAATTTTATGTGTGCCATTCATCTTGAGTAAGTCACTATTTTCAGCTGTTTCGAGGATTATTGATAGCAGCCATAGTTTCAGTTTTGAGTGAGTGAATTTATAAAGCAAGCAAAAGTCAACACAAAAGTAAATAGCAAGTGGCAGTAGAAACAGGGAGAGGACAAAAATATATCATCAACTCAGGGATTCCTAACGTCGGGCAGAAATGCCTGGAGTAGCCTGATTTCGAGAACAGATCAGATCAGGGCCTTACAAACATCCACTAGAAACTGACTGGGGAAGGCAAGGCAGTCACCTAGAGTTCCAGGTTGAGCTTTCTTCCCCAGAATGTGTAGCCTGATGTAATCAGCTGTGGAAAGTTCCTAGCTATTAATTAGCTCTTCAAATAATGCCTGTTGTTTTCAACTTGGTCTCATTTTAGGTTTCAATCTAGAACCTCCTAGAATTCTAACCACACACAAAGCCAACCTTTTAAAATGTTCTATCTGTTTAACGATGCTTTTTGGATTTTCCTCCTCTTTTCCAGGAACTGGGCTCTGGGTGTTTCCATCAATCTATTTTCTACAGTGCAGTTCTAGGCCACTAGCACTTTCTTCACTTATGCTTCAACAATTGCCAGATTCACTTACTGAAGGTTAATTTCAGTTACTGTTTGTTTGTCTTTTGGTATTAGAACTTCTACTCGGCTTTTCAAATTATAGAGACTTCAGTTCCTGGATGCGCTTCTCCATCTTGTCATCTGTTTTCCTTATCACGTTGACAATCTTTATATTCTGAGCCTGATCATGCCAACATCTGGATCACGAGTGTATGATCCTAACGTACATTTCCCTCTTGACCCTGTCTCTCCACTGCTGGCAATTTTCTATTGACTGGTAGACATTCCATACGAAAAATTGTTTGTGGTCAGGGGGGTTAGCAGTCAGACCAAAACCCAGAAGCCCCTGAATCCACCAGGGATCAAGCTGGCTGGAGGCTCCATTTCTAAAAGCTAGTCTTCTTTGTATGTATTTTTGGAGTGCGGCTCTGGAGAGTTCCTGCCGGAAGTAGGTGCTTCCTGAGGCCTCTCCGCTCTGGTGGGCTCTTAAACCCAGTGTTTATTTGCTCATCTCCACAGGACCATGATTACCTTTGCATAATTTCTCAGCTACTCTTTGCTCTTGGCTAACTCCTCCCCTGCTCTGCTTACGGAGGAGCAAAGAGCAGCTCTTTCTCCACAGGCATCTCCATTTTACACTCTCCCTTCAGGATTTTGTCTGAAGTCCTGGTTAACTCAGTGACTCTAAATTTCAACTTTTTTTTTCTCTTCATTGAGTCTCCCCAAGCCTGATTCTCTTTTTTGCGAACAGCCATTTTCTGCCCAGCTTCTCAGTTTTCCTCCCATCCCCACTGTGCTTAGGAATTCGCAAATGCCTCAGCAGAGAGGGCCAGAAAGTTGGGCTTTTCCACTGAGTTTTCTGTCTTTCACAGATCTTGTCTTTTCAAGGTTCTAGCTATATAGAAAGCTCATCAAGGCATCTGGAGTAGAAGAAAAAAGAAAAAGGATTCTTTTAGCCATCTACCAGCTTCTCCACTGAGGAGATGCGTGAGGATGGACCCCAGGGCTGTGCAAGCCTTCTACCACTGAGACACTCTCCCGTCCCATGCAAATGAAGGGACTTTGAATGTGGAACTATGCCCAAGGCTCCGAAGTTGAAGATTCAACTGCCCCTGTTCTTTTTTAAAAGTAGTATACTACTTAATATTCTCAGTGCTGGATGGACTCTGATAGTCAGAGACAGTAATAATGTGAGCGGATATTGTTATTATTACCTCTGAGATGATTGGTTTTGATTGTCAGCCTGATTGAATTAAGGAACGGCTAGGGGATCAGTGCAGCCCACCTCTGAATATGTCTGTAATGATGTTTCAGAGGCAGCTGGGCCATGGGAGCTCTGGCTTAATCAATGGATTGATCCCTTGTTGAGTGCGTAACGTGAGAGCATTATTGGGAGGTGGCAGAAGGGAGAGGGCTGACCAATCAGAGGAAGGAGGCCATTGGCAGAGGGCGTGGGGGTGGTGGGGAGCGTCCTTGGGGTTATAGCTCATCTGGCTCGCTCTCTCTCTCTTAATTTCTGCCCTTTTATTACTTGAAGATGTAATAAATAAATAATCCTTGGCACATACCCCTGCCCCATGCTATTCTACCTGAAACAGAGCCGCTGACCACGGAGTGAAGGCTCTGCAACTTTGAGCCAAAGTAATACTTCTGCCCTTAGATCCTTTCTGTCGGATATTTTGGTCACAGTTTTACAAGAGTAACTAGGACAATCCTCCTCTTTACAAGTGAGGAAACACAAGTACAGGGAGTCAGAGGTGGTGTGAGCAGCCGTGCTGAGATTGAATCTATGCGGTGAGATCTTCCTTTTCACACCCCGAAGTTCTCCACACAACGAGGCACATGGACAGCCACTCACTGGAAAGCGTTTGAACTTGCAAGTGAATCAAAGCCTAAAGTTACATTTTACCATTTGTCCTTGTGGCTTTCCTTGTGTTACTACCAAAAATATTTGTGAAAATGGAACTTAGTGGGACTGGAGAGATGGCTCAGGGTCCTGGACCCAGCACTTATCTTGGACTGGGAAGGGATAGCTCACAACTGCCTGAAACACCACCCTCAGGAGCTCAGCACCATTTTCTGGCAGGAGAAGACGCCTGTACCCGTATGCATGTATCCCCACACAGACAAACATATGTAGACGCAGAATTAAAAAAAATAGTGGAGGGGAAAATTTTTATGGGGCCCTACTCCTTAGACAAAACTCCAGGTAGCTAAGGAGTGCTGACCCTGGGAGAATTAACCTTCCCTAGGGTTGAGCCTTTTAATTGGTTACCCAGTACCAACTGGCCATACAAGCAACACTAAACGCACATGGCAGGTTGTGTTTATATAGTTACCCACATATATGTACCAGCGCCCATGAACTTGAGAGGGAGTGAGGTGGGGCGGGACACAGGAACGTTTGGAGGGGGGAAGGGAAAGAGGAAAACAAAGTAACCATGTTTTAAATGACAAAATAAAAAATTCTAAAACGAAAATGGGAGTTGTGGTTGTGTAGTCTAGGGCAGAGACTCCCTGGTGCCTTCTGGACTGGGCGGAGCTCCTTGCTGCTGTAGCTGTAAGAAGCTGAAGCTCCCTTTGGGCAGTTCTAGGTTACTGAGAGTCTCCAATCTATCTCACTGTGTAGTCAACCATCTCTCCTGCTGGGGAGGAAAGGCGGAACCACACAGCTCTGCTCACACACCTCTGCTTACTCGATGACCAGATGCTTGGGAAATTTACATGGACTGATGACTTTGGTTTCAAAGAAAGGGGAAGGAAAGCTGACAGAAAAACACTGGGCCAATTTGCGCTTCGGCGGATTAGCTTTCTGCCCTGACTGTTTCCTTTGGTGTCAGAACAAAGCTTTGCATTCCAGTTGGTTTCCAGAGAAGAAGCTGCAGGAGGGATGAGACCTATCTGACATCCCACAATCTGTTGTTTTTACGGAGTGAAATGCCCCAGTGTTTCTGTGAGGACAGGAGTGCTCCAGAGGTCTGAGAACACATTCTGTGTGTGGCCCCTGCTAACAGCATCCTTTACCTAACAGGTGTGGAACAGCTCTGAGCAGCTTCTCTCTAGTAATGTTCCCACGTCCAAAAAATATATAGCTCTATAAAGAGATTAAGCTAATGCATTCTTGTAACGCAATAGAAAATGATCTATTTTGTATTTAAACGGGGCTAAACTAATTTCCTGTTTCAGGGCAGCCATCTGACAAATGGATTCGACAAATCTACAAAAGTGGATTCTACCAATTCTACAAAAGGCCATTACCATCTGAACCAAAAATTGGGGGTACAACAAATAAAAAAAATACGCTGAATTGTGTACAAAGTCCTATGAAGACTGCCAAATTAATAAGAATGTTTTGTTGTTGTTGTTGTTGTTAACAAACTTTTTTTTTCTTAAGCCTCATAACTCAGATCTCTTTGGGGAGTTAAGGACAGATGGGTGCCTGTAGGGCTGTGTTGTGGGGATGAACTATGAGACTGTTTACACTGATTCCATGGCTTCTAAATTGGATCTGTTTCCCCATAAAAACACCCAACTGTTTCCTTTGGAATAATAAAGAAAAATATATCACTGTTAAAATATTATACAGAATGCAGAGAATGCCTTTTAGAAAGACTGTTTACTCCAGTAGAAATCAATAGGATGATATTTTGTTTGTTTTAGTTTTTCCAGAAAGGGTTTGTCCACGTAGCTCTGGATGTCCTGGAACTCACTCTATAGACCAGGCTAGCCTTGAATTCAGACATTCTCAGGCCTCTGCCTTCTGAGTGCTGGGATTACACGCATGTGCCTGTGGCTGTTATTTTTTAACACCAGGGTCTTTTGTGTAAATAAGATAGTTGAGCACCTTTATTCATTAAGCAATGTTGTTCTTCAGGGAAGTTTGGTACTTTTTCTACTTGTGTTGAAGGGATTTTTTTTTTTAACCTAAAAAAGTATTCCAGCTTGAGTGATTCAGGGAGGAGTGGCATGACTGCTTGCTGGTGACAGTCGCTAATGTTTATTGAATGCGTGTTGTTGCCAGGGATTGTCACAGACAATTTCCCATCATCGTTTTGTTCAGTCCTCGTGAACCCTATCTGCTGTCACTGTTTTACAGATTAGGATACAGCTTTTGAGAGCTATAAATCACCTCCTGAGGTAAGAGGTGGGATTGGAACCAAGCATACTGCTGCTGCTCTCTTAAAGTACAGTATGGGGAGGGGATGCTTGAAGATACAAGAATAGTGCGCAAATACAGCCTTTTTTTGGAAAGGGTTCTTGGAGTTCCTGATTAAAAGCCTTTAAAAACAGTGTTTTGTTTGTTTGTTGTTGGTTTGTTTTAATAAACCACAGGACTCTAGTTTTAAGGCCCTAGTTAGCAGCACCAATTTAAAACTTGATAGTATAGACACATAAAAGAGGGAGAGTGAATGTTTTTCTGTGCTCTAATACTCAACACAGAACACCCTGCATCTGGTAAGGTTTGGGGCCACTTTTTTTCATTGACTTAGCTAATGATATTTGCTATGGATCATTGTTTGTGTGCGGCTGATGCGGCTGTTTATCTGCTGTTGCCTTGCTGAGTCCATTGCAGGACCCAAGAACGCAGTTCATTTTGCTTTCCTCTGTATTCCCAACAGACATGACAGTATTTGGACAAAAGACGACATTACACCAATTTAGCCTAACCGTCTTGTCCTTGTTTTTTTATTCTAGAGTTGGGAAGTATTTCATTCATGAAATAGAAGCATTCTGATGAACTGAGCACAGGAAGTTGGAATAGACAGAAGGGAGCTGAATTGCCTAACTTGGTGTTCCAACCTGTAATGCCAGCATTCAGGAGCCTGAGACAGGGGGATCCCAGTCAGCCAGCCTGGGTTATATACCATGAAGCTTGCCCCAAACAAACAAACCAAAAACGAAAACAAAAACAACACAGGGCTGACAGAAGTGGAAGCATCCCTACCCAGAAAAAGAAAAGGAAAACCAGAGAGATTGATATCTGGGGAGAGTCAGAGAAGCAAAGCAATGGAAAACCTAGCTGACAGGTTAGCAGGAACTAAGACAGAGGGGAGTTTGTTACAGAGTGAGCGAGCAAAGGCTGACAGTGGCTCCTTGTTAGCTTCCTCTGCACTTCCTCACTTAGACATGGTTGGAAGAGCAGCTGTGAAGCCTGCAGGAGGTGGAGGGCTTTTCCTTCTCAAGCCATACCCTGAGAATGAACACAAAGTTGGAGTTACTATCACTAAGAACCATTTAAATCAACAGTATTGACGTCACATTACATCTCAAAGGTAATGCTCAATTTGACGCTGAAGATGGGACATTGGGACTCCTGGTTTCATCAGAAGGAATAGTCCATTTATTTAAAGCTGGATAGAGATGGAAGAGGATTTTGTGATTCACTGATAACATTGCTGAGCCAGCCGCTGGGACCATATATATCACAGACCAACAGCAAGAGGAGGGGCTGCCATGGAGCTAGGCGGAGGCTGTCTATAGCTCCAGCAGCGATGGAGGTTTTGATGGCTATGGCGGCTACAGGTGGGAATGGTACCTTTGAGGATGGAGTGAGGAGTGAGCCCTGAGGATGGACACAGTGCTGTTGCCCATGAGCAAGTTTGGGTTTCTGTGGTGGTTACTTTGTATGTATGAGAGGCTTGTCTTTGTGTGTGTGTGTGTGTGTGTGTGTGTGTGTGTGTGTGTGCAACTGAAAATAACATTGCTGATTCTCAGCGCTGGGATCCAACTCCAAGTCATGCTGATTTTGGAGCTGATGACAGAGCAACAGAAGCAGATGTAGAACCCACAGTACATGAGGATGCTGCCTGCCTTGTGCAAAGATTAAAATAATGAGCTGGATCAGTGAGCCTTCCTGGAGGTGTCCCTGGAATGGGAGACAGGGAAGGAATAGATCATAGGGAAGGAGATATATGTTTTAAGAAGGGGATTGGAGAGCCATTAGAGTAGAGGCTACCGAGCTCCTGATAGCTCGGGTGGCGACGGCCATGGTGGTGAAGGAGGGGGAGTTTACCATGGCAAGGTGGCATGGTGGGGGTGAGTGTTCTCGATGTACTAAAAGCGAAGCCACCAACATTCAAGTCCCTCAACTACTTCTGGTCTGCTCGACTTTTTCAGATTTCATTTTGTATTTTAAGAGCTTTATAATGCTTGAAGGGAAATGCTTTCAAAGTATTGTTTAGGTCTGGCAGGTCCGGGGGTTCAGGTTTTTAATCACAGCTGCTCAGAAACACAATCTCAGCATGGAGCTGGCGGGGCTGGAGGGCGCAAAGTCTTAGCACCTGCTGGAGATGTGTTGGGCTCTGACAGCTGATGGTAGAGTTGTATTTTTTTTAAAGGGTGTGGCCCCTGGTAGGTCAACCACACCCCAAACAGGCCACAAAAAGAGATAGGAGAGGGGAGGGAGAAGAAGGTGCATCTGAGAGGAGGGGGTGACTATGACCAAAATATACTCAATGAAATTCTCAAAGAATTAATAAAAATTTTAAAAACTCCAAAAGGACAACGATTACCTGGGTAGATGGGACATTTTTTTTTTTTAATCATCATAACACGACATTTGCCAGTCTCTAAAAACTAACTTTCATGAGAGATGATACAAGGTTTCCAAACCAGGAAATCCATCTGAGATTAAAGGCAGAGGCAGGTGTAGGGCACCCACCTGCAGCCCCAGCAGAGGAGAGGCGGGGACAGGAGACTCAGGGACCCACAACTGCCAAACTGGAAAGTTTGTCGCACGAGTTACTGTGTGAAATTTATCAGTGACACAGACAAAATAATGCAGAAAATGAGTACCCTAGTAGACCAATAAGAAAAATCAACAGATAATTTGTGAAAAAAATTATAAATAATGAATATATAAAGACAACAGGAATCAAATACAGGTAAATGAAATAATTTTTTTAAGTTGAAAAAGGTGTAAAAAGTGAATTCATAATGAAACTTTCTGAAAATAAATTTGAGAAAGTTTATTAAGAATCTTAAACTTTTGTAGCTTTTGCTCCCAATAAAGCCAGCAAGCTAACTCTAAGAAATTTCAGGAATGGGAAATGTCGGGATCAGTAAGCAGGCACCTCTACGGCCAGCCCCAAGGGACCTGACAAACCGTTATCAGGCATTTGTGAAGACACCCAGACCACCTGCTGATCACCTGGAACTACCTGCGCAGGCCCTGGGTCACCCTATAAGAGAATTCCTGGAGCCCCCCCCCCCTTCGGCCTCATCTCTCTGCGACCCCCTTCTCCCTTCCCCTAATAAACCTCCCAGGTGGAACCGATCTCGTGGTTGATTTGTGAACCCGCCGTGTAATCTTCACAGGCGCACATTTCCTAACAGGAAAGGCATATTTCGTAATAATGAAATAAATGCAAAAATATATGTAGGTCTGACATTAGAGAGATTTAAATGTAGTATATTATAGAATATCATGCAGACTCACAATTAAGTTACATTTGTCAAAATAACCTAAGAACATTAAAAAAAAAAAAAGATAAAAGCCAGTCAGTCCTGTGTTTAAAAAAGTGTCATAAGGCAATTTGGGAGGAGGCTTAAGGTGCTGCAAAATGACTAAACCTGAAGCAGCCTAGAACAGGGAAGTCGGACCGGGGACAGTACAGGAAGTGGGAAGAACCTGCCACAAACTTCCTGTGCAGGCAACAGGAGATAAACACACAGCTGGACCAGCCCGAGGCGCCTGGGTAAGGTTTGGCGGTATGCTTTCATGTCAGGGTAAGGAAGGCATGTGGGGGGTGCTTGTTTGAGAAATCAGCCATTCAACAGAAAGCCACCAAACATGTATGGGTACTGTGTGCCCGGCACTGTCACATCAGGGTGTGGTGGTATGTCGTGGATTAAAACAAAGGCTTCTATCCTTGGGGATGGCTGGGAGAAGGACACAGACTACTTATTAAGCTCAATAAGCTGTGCGATTGGTAACAGTGGAAATGGGGGACCTTGGAAGTCCCAACCTGCACCTATTTTAAGTCCATTCCTTGTTCCCCCCTTAGATATTTTTGAATTATTTTAATAAATTCTCATAACATGTGTACGGAAGTGTAGACAGCCCCTTCCCTGCTTTGATTTCTGAACAAGTGTTGGATGGGCATAGCAAAAGGTAAGATTTTATAAGAGGGAGTTGCTTGACGAACAATTTATCAAAATAATTGCTTGGTACACGCGCACAAAGCCACCTTCTTTAGAGGGCTAAGGGTATGTCTAAGCGGTAAGGTACCAACATAGCACGTACAAAAGCTTGGATTTATCCCCATAACGGGTACCCCTCAAATTAACAACATAACTAAATATGGAACTGTGCAAATATGGTGATTGCGACTTTATCAGATAATAGCACCTGTCCAAAGTGAAGTGCTTGGGGGTCGGGGAGGGAAGCCCAGTGGTGGGACGGTGGAGAGGGTGAACATCAGAGGCACTGCTGATTGCCTCTTTTCTGTATTTGCTTCTGCCTTGTTTACTTTTGAAATGGCCAATGACAGCTGGGCGCCCTAGTGCATGCTTGGAACCCCAGCTTGGATGCTGAAGAGGACTTTGGGTTCTAGGAAAGCTTGTCTAAGAAAACAACAAACACACATTCAGAAAGCAAACAAAAAGCCAAAGCACTCATTACGTAATTCAGTCACCGATGCTGGCTCAAGTACAGTCTTGATAGAAAGAGAGGTGTTTATATAATGATGTTGTTTATATAATGTCTATTGTTCTTTGCCCTATGATTATCATGGCGGTATTACTAAACCACTATCACAATCAAATAAAGATCAGGTACCTGTTAGATCTTATAATTGTCTTATTTACCTTGGGCTGGGCAGATGTTTCACCTACACTGTCTCAATATCCTCACCATCCATCTCCCAGCTCCCACCCAATGCCATCCTCCTTAACCATCCTCATCTGGGCTACCTTCCATCCGTAATCTTATAAATACTTGCTAGTATTCTTCATCTGGGCCTTTCCACATCATTATTAGAGTCTTTCCTCCCAATCCACATGATTCCTTTTTCATGCTAACCCATTCTGGCATCCTCCTTCCTCCTCTCTTCTTGTCCACCTTTCTGTTTCCCATGAGTCTCCTCTTCCCAAAGCCCAGGAACCTTAGCCACACCTACCCAACTCTGTCCTGCCCAGGTTTTAGGCCTTTTAATCAACCAATTAGGAAAAATGTCTTAGGCAGGTTTGCAAAATAAAGGTAAGTGTATCCAGGCAGTAACCAAATCTTGAGAGAGCCAGTAATTAGCATCAAAATACGAGCATCAGATCAACCTCCGACAGGAGGGAGTTCCGTGGGTGTCGCAGCTAGCGGTTACTTACTACTCCAGTATAAAACAGGAAGGCACGAAATATACCCTACATAGCTAAGGCCAAAGAAAGAAACAGAAAAATTTAAAAATAAATATGTTTTGCTCATTAGCTCTGAAGTTTTCAAAAACACTTTGACCATGTACAACTAAAAAGCAAAACAAAACATCACCGAGGCAGGGCTGGAGAGATAGACGGCTTGGCAGTCAGGAGCACTGGCTGCTGTCGCGGAGGACCCGGTTCATTTCCCAGCATCCTCGTCCTCCCGCATCGAGCAGAGAGCTCCAGAGTCTGGATGTTACTGATACGGGAGTGTGACTGCCACCTTTCAGGGATACTTCCTTTGCTTGCCAAGGAGTCCGTACGAACAGCTTGTGAACAGTGTCCCAGCATGCCTCTGTGAACCCCCAAAATGGGTCAGGAAAGCATTAAGCCGAGTGTATTGCCACTCGATGATAGGTAAGAACACTAGCATAAAAAGCTTTTATGTCGGTCTCAATTATTTAATCTCCGCCAGTTCAGATGAGCGTCCTCTGCCTTGGTGCTAATAAACACTGGCATGTGCAGTGAAGCGAGCTGTTTCCAAAGCATTCGGGAACGGGAAGAGGGGTGTCAAAGGAGCTCGGGAAGCACAGCGAAGAAATGGCGTCTGTGAAACAGCTGCTGTTTAAAAAAATGTGCCGGGATACCTACCAACAAGACTGTGCATTTACACAGCAGGTCTGTGAAATGCTGGTCATTTTGAGCCATTTGCTCTGATGGCACAGACACCTCCAACCACACGGGCTGTGTCTGTAGATAATTTCTGAGACTAATTCTCTAAATTGCACTTTTAAGGTAATCACAAAGGTATGAGATTTCCTTGTTGGAAGGAACCTTAAAGGCCTTTAGTTCTGACCTTTTGTTCAGTGGAAGCAGTTCTGTTACTCAGAGTGAGGAGGTGACCTGCTAAAGTCAAACTGATGGATCATGTCAGGGTCCGGAAGAAACCCGAGGCCTCTCAACTCCCGCTAGAGTCCTTTCTCCTGCTCTGCCTGAAAACTTACCTGTACGGGCCATTCTCACGTGGCTCTGAGAACACGTATAGAAACCCAGACTTCCAGGGTCATACACACAAAGCCATGTTCTGTGTTTCTGAGGGCAGGTTGATGGGTGATTTTGGGTTTTATGTGTACAAGTGTGTGTGTCCCTTTCTTTGTGTTTGTTGTTGTTGTTGTTCTTCCTATAATGAGCCTGCTATTGCTTTTGTGTATTCAAAGAAACTCAACCATTTTAAGAAGGATTTCAGGGTCCAGGTTAGAAACAGGTCTCATACACATGTAGGGAGGGCAAACACTCTACCAAGTGAGCTAAGTATAGCCCTATCTACAATTCTTTATACTTTAAAGCATCAAGACATGACATCTCATTTTTGTTTTTTAGACAGGGTTTTACTATGTAGCTCTGGAGGCCAGTTCTGGCTGGCCCTGAACTTGTTGCGTAGATCAGAGTGACCATGAACTTTCATGGTTCACCTGCCTCTGCTTCATGTGCTAGAATTAAAGGCATGTGCCACCATGCCCACTTAAGACCTCATTCTTTACACTCCCAGTAAATGTGTGCTGCTCTCTTTGCTCTTATCTCCTCCCACAGCTCATCCTACTTCTTGGAAATGATTCTGAGGTGAAAACTGTAGTCTTTTGAATTTTCACATAGATGTTATGAAGGGAGCATCTCTCAGTTTCCGTTAGACTGATTACTTTCTTTCTTACAGGATATATTTGTTGGGTATAAAATTTGAGGTGGCCTTAATTTTCTTCTTTTACTGATGGCATCCTTCTGCTGCCTTGTGATTTCTGATGTGTTCATTAAGAGATTAACAGTTTAACAGGTGCTTCTTTGTAGCTAGTTTGGATTTTTCCTACTTAGATGCTTTTAAAGATACATCTCTGCCTCTACTGTAATGATCTGATTTTTTTTAAGCTATTTTGCTTGGGTGTTTTAGTGAGTTTTGAATCATGGATTGGTATCATTGACCAGTTTTGGAACACTCTCCGCCATTATCTCTTAGAGAGTCTTCTATTATATGTAGGTTCTTTTTGTCAAAAATTAAATGCATGATAGACCTTCAAGTCTGTCTTTTATGTTTTTATTCTTTTCTCTGTGTTTCTGCACTGCACTGTGGATATTTTTTTTCTGATCTATATTCTAGTTCACTTAATTTTTTTGTCACCTATTTCTGGAGAGGCTAAATTCCCAGCAACCACATGGCAGCTCACAACTGTCTGCAACTCTAGTTCCAGTGGCTCCAACACCCTCTTTTGACCTTCCTGGGCACCAGAACAGTGCACAAAGGTACACTCATGCAAAACACCCAAACACATAAAAAAATAAAAACAAAATAAATAAAGACTACAAAGGATTATAATATTAGGTGATCTCTGGCTTCCAGAGAGCAAAGATAAAGAGGCCAGATACAAATTTAGTCAGACTTGAAGGCTAGGGCTTGGGCTTTGGCATTCCTGGGAGTCCAGTAGAGAGGTGAGGAAGTTTTGTCCTAGTGGTCCTGGAGAATTCCCTGCCCAGAAGCTTGGGAAACAACTCTAGTTCCACAGCGATCACTGCTGGAAATATTTCCTGGGCACTGAGGCTGGGAGGCTCTCCTGTCTTCTGTATCATTCCGGGTGCAGTTGGCAGAGGCACTTGCTTATTTTAAAGGACAGAGTGGTCATTTTATACTTTAAATGGCTGCAGAAGTTTGTAGTCATAGAAGAGTTTTATGACTCATCACTTGTGATCATGAAGCCCAAAGGAGGGTTCATTTGGTCCCGTGTAGCCCCGTAAAAGCCAATGACTCAACAGAGTAGCAGGAGAGGGAAAAGAGTCATCTAGTGGCCCAACAATGAAGATGAGGGAGACCCTGCTTACAAATCAGCCTCTTCATGCCAGAGAATTGAGGAGCTATAGATACATGGTAGGAATAACGAGGGAATGAGGGAGGATAATAAGAGGGAGAAGTATTCATGTCTTTTCTGAGAAGTAGAGAAGACCTTTCAGAAACTAAGGTAGCACCACTGTTAGGCCATCATTTTCCTTTGGTCATGGTGCCTGCTAGGTATCTTTAGCCCACAGGTCAAGGCTTCAAAAAAGACAGGAATAGTTTGAAGACAGAGATATTTCAGCCACTATATCAGACACCTGCAGGTCTAAGGCAGAAGTCAGTATTTTCAACTACAGTGGATCTCAAGTCCTAGAAAAGTAACCTGGGCTACTGTTACCACCATAACCCACACAGTTGAGTGCAATCTATAGCAAAGCTAGTGGGAGTCTAGTAAGATGTTGCTCGGCTGTTTGATATCCAAAATTAGTAATTTTTAGGTCAACAAGACAAATGAAGAAAGAAGGTTTGTTTCAGTTTTTCCTTGGTAACAGTCTCTAATACATACATACACACACACACACACACACACATATAACATATATATATATATATATATATATATATATATATATAAAACAAAACCTTGAAATCTAAACCAGATGGCAGCTCCAATTATAACATGTTCCCAGGAGAAAAAAAGATAATATTTAATGTTATAATTACAGATATATCCAAAGATATCTTAAAAAAATCTCTAAGAAAACACATCAAATTCTAAAGAAAAATTTGTATTTTGGGTAGAAAAGTTTAAAGGAGGGAACAAGAAGGTAGAAAAATCATGGCTTAGGCAGGGGCCAAATAAAACTAATGATGTAGGAGAACCATAAGGAAGTCTAACACTCAGTAAATTAATTATGAAAATATTTTTTAAATTAATAAAAAAATTGGGTCAGGTATAGTTAGTACATGTCTTTAACCCTAGCACCTGGGAGACAGTGGCAGGCTGATCTCTATGGGTTCAAAGGCCACCTTGTCTACACAGTGAGTTCCAGGCCAACCAGAGCCATATAATGAGACCTTGTCTCAAAAACCAACTAACCAACCAAACCACAATGACCAACAACAAAAGAATTACAATGGAGTGAGTTACCCCAAGTGAGCTGATAAAGCTACTTCTCCAGTCTATAGACTATGAAGTTAATGGGGAAGGAGAGGAAGAGCCAGTATTCCTGAAAACAACCCCTTACCTGTACTCCTATAAACAACCCTAACAACTCTCATTGGGCCTTTTTTTTTTTTAAAGACATGAAAGAAGGGGACTAGTTGGGAAAAGGAAGGGAATCAGTGAGGTGGAGGAACGCAGGAAAAGGGAATGGGGTGAATATCATCAAAATACATTATATACATATAGAAAAGTTAACATACAGAGAAACTCATTATTATATGGAACTAACATGTGCTAATGAAAAAGTAGAAAAATGAGCAGTTCAGGCTCCATATCCCTGCCCATTACAGTGAGATCCTGAGAAGGGGAGGGGGGAGGGCAGAAATGGCAGGGGGTGAAAGAGACCTCAGGCAGCAGTAGGCACAGTGAGAACAGACTTTTGGGAGACACCTTCAGTGAGACAACTTATTTCATTGGGGGGAAAGAAAGGCTATTTAGACCTTGTGGGTTTAAGGGGGAAGGGGCTTTCAGGATAAGTATACACTATTGGCTGGGGCCAGGGTGCTGGAGATGCCTCATTTGCATGAGGAGGAAATCCAGGCACTGCTAGACACGATCTTCTAAGGGGAGAGGAAGTTTAACCTGGCTACCAGACTACATGACCTCTTCTGGGAGGGAAGGGTAGGGTAAGGGGCTACCTGCTCCAGGACATGCAGGCCTGGGGCGGTGGTGGAATAGTCCTATTTCTGTCAACCTCAGGACAAGATTTCTGGGGTTGGGATATGCCTCCACCCTACTCCTCTCTGGGCTGGTCCCCCGTCCCATGGCTCCCTGCCCCCCCCAAAAAAAACCCTTACATATAAGTGTACATTATTTGTATAATTAAAAAGATAATGGAGGTTATTTGGGACCAGAAAAAAGGTGCTGTGTAGCCTACATCTAAATTAGAATAATACACAAATCATCTGTGATGTGGAACTAGAATGCAATTCACTATCATTTCAGA
Source organism: Meriones unguiculatus (assembly GCF_030254825.1). NCBI lineage: Eukaryota > Metazoa > Chordata > Mammalia > Rodentia > Muridae > Meriones > Meriones unguiculatus. The sequence continues at coordinate 173,397,747 of NC_083350.1, read as the reverse complement.
ATGGCACATACTAAACATGAAGGAAGAGCTAGAAATACAGGAGGAGGTATCTAATGTTCTCAGCCTGTGTGGGTGGCGCCATCCCTGGGCTGGTAGTCCTGGGTTCCACAGGAAATCAGGCTGAACAAGCCACGATGAGCAAGACGCTCATCAGTACTCCATGGTCTTCTCCTCAGCTCTTGGATCCAGGTTCCTGCCCTGTTTGAGTTCCTGTCCTTATTTCCTTCAACGATGAACGGTGAGGTAGAGAGTAAGCCAAACAAACCCTTTCCTCTACAGATTGCTCTTGCTCAGGGCATTTCATCACAGCAATGGTGATGCTACTGTGGTAGTTTGAATAAGATGGTCTCACTGGCTCACATATTTAAATCCTTAAGTCACCAGAGACTGGAACGCTTCCATAGGCCTAGAAGGATTAGGAGATGTGGCCTTGCTGGAGGAAGTGTGTCACTGGGGGAGGGCTTGGGGGACTCAAAGGCCCATCCTTGCTCAGGTGCTCCCTCTGCCTATGGATCAAGATGGAGCTCTTAGCTACTTCCAGTGCCTGCCATGCTGCCCCCGCCATGATCATAATGGATGGAGCCTCAGAAACTGCAAGCAAGCTTCCCAATCAAAGGCTTGCTTTTTTTTTTTTTTTAAGAATTTCTTTGGTCATGCTCTTTCTTTAGAGCAACTGAACAGTGATTAAGACGTCTAACTAGGGCAGCAATTGGTACCAGGATGGTGGGTAATACTGTGACAGACCTGACCATATTGGTTTGGGGACGATTTGAGGAAGGCCTTTGGAACTTAGGATGAGAAATGCCATTAAGTGTTCAAAGCTTGGTGGGCTGTTCTGTAGGAGCGTGGTATGAGTGTTCTAGGTGGTGCAGATGGTGGAGGCCAAGTTTGTAAAGGTTCAGAGGAAAACAAAGACCCTCATGTACATTTTGTGTCAAGAATATATATTTGGTCAGATGGAGCCGAAGACTCAACTGTGATTTACAAGAGAACAGAACCATTTACGATGGAGCCTTTGCTTTGCTCGGATGCTCAGTGCGGGTCAGCTGGCGCTGAGGAGTTAGCAGGGACTAAGAGACCAGCCCATTGATTTAAAGTCTTCCTTGAAGTGTTTCCTCAGCATTAGCACACACGAGCCATCTTCCAGAAGTGGCATGCTGGCAGCCAAACTTAGTATTGGCGGAGTCACCAAGGTGGCACTGGTCTCAAAGGCCCAAAGGGGTCATAATGAGCAGCTTGGCACTGCGTAGCAGGGCTGGGGTCCTTGAAGAGAGCCCAGGAGAGGCTACTGGTGAAAGTGCAGCCCATCGCAGCAGAAGACCCAGCATTTTGGAGATGCCAGTACCCATAGATGACCATCAAGAACAGCAGCAGTGGAGTGGAGCCAGCCAGAGCCCAGAAGACAAGCTGGGTGCGCTGCAGAGGGCAGAGCTGGAGAAGTGACCCGAGCCCTCTGGAGGAGCCCGGAAGATAGTAAGTGGATCCCAGACACTGGACATTATGTTATTTACACTGTCGGAGTTTGGTTTTGCTTTGATCGATTGTGACTTGATTCTTCCCTCTTGAAGAAAGTATTTAACTTAATGCTGATTTTTAAAGGAGCCAACAGTTGAAAGACCCTAAATTTTTAAAAGAGATTTGAATTTTCAAAGAGGCCTGATATTTTAAAGAAACTAAATTTTCATGCATCTGAATTTATAAAGTCTGTGAGACTTTTAAAGTTTTAATTAGGAGAATTCCCAGCATAAAGGAATAACAGATTGAGGAAATAAATATGACTATTTTTCTGATCCGGTTGTTATATGTTACACATGTCATGCCTTATATCAAACATACAATTTAATTTAAAGAATGTGTTCATTTAAAGAATGACAAACCACTATTAAATAGTGGTTTAATGGTGGTGACAAACCACTATTAAAATATCTCTTACGTTCTAAGAGGCGGCAGCTTTTGCTGGGCCTCCCAGCCAGAGCTAACAACACACTTCAGATCTCTGTGTACTGTCCGTTTGTTCAGCTTGCCTTTAGGAAAACAATGTAGCAATCAACCTTGCTTGCCTTGTATTTCCCAGTTGGTGCACCTTTACATCCTAAGCTAATGTGTAGCTGTAATCTTAAATTACGTACTCATCCATGCCCCTGCCCCAAGAGTAATGCAAGGATGTTGCAGGCATGTTATAACAATCATTTGCTGAAGACAGCAAAAACAGATATTGAAGGCGATTTTATGAAATGAGTCTCCACCATGGATGCTGAACACAATATACAGATACTGCTTACAAGGATGCTCCTTTGTCATCTGAGTCAGTTGGGGTCAGTGACTTAAGCCCCTTATAAAACCCTCTGAAACATTTCTGTAAAGCATCCCCCATTCCTTTCCCACAGGATACTTTCTGTGATGCTCAATAAAAGAGAGGGCAAAGCCATTGTTAGGGGACGGACACCCACAGGTACAGTTGCACAGTCGCAGGCACACACACTCTCAAACACACGAGCTGAGTCATCAAACAGCCCCTCGGCAGGCACAGACTCAGCCACGAATGACAGATGGATGAAAGAATGGAAGAGTGAAGGAGAGAATTCAAATCTGGGCTTGATCTTGATTAAATGACGTGAACAGTGAGGGGTGCTTTGCTTTGATCTCTGTTTAATGTGATAGTGGTGCATTATTGGTGATTCTGAGTTAGATTTTGGTGCCCTACATGAGGAAACTTTTATGTGTTTAATGAACACGCACTCACGCGCGCACACACACACACACACACACACACACACACTGCTGCCCTATGTGTATTGTATCCTTTTGTGCCCCTGCTCATCTGCCCACAGAAACTCCTCAGTTTCTTGTTTCACCATTCTCTGAAGCTTGAGTCTAATGTCACATTCTCTCCAACATTCTCCTTTTTCAAATGCTCCCATATCACTGAAAATAGTTTTGTACTGGAGGAAGTTTTCCTTTCAGGCACTCTGGCTCTGGGGCAGCCACTGTTTTTTTGGGGGACAGGCTTCAGGGTTGCATTGCAGTGTATAACTCAGCACACAACACTGAGCTAGCACGTAGGAGGGTAGAAGATCACCTTCTGTCACCCATCAGCAGGGGCTGCAGCATCTGGAGGCATTAGTGTCTGTCTGTCCGACATAGCCTCTTCCAGGGTTTAGGCTTTCTCGCAGAGGGTGGTACCTAGTTCTTCCAAGAGGGATAAAAACCAAAACAAAGAGGAAGCTGGCTCAGAAGCTGGTTGGCTCTGGGTATGTCATGGAGGAGCAGAGGAGGAAGGAGCAGTGCAACCAGGACATCATGAAGTAACTGCATTCGCCTTTGACTCAACGGGTGAATACTCACCCTTTTTTTAAAGGAGGTAAGGTTGTGTGGCCTCAGGCGTAGCTCTTTTCATCCCCCGGCCCTCACTGCCTGCAATTTCCGGGCTATCCCATTAGAAAATGACATTATTTAACCCCCAGATAGTTAAGATAGGCCTGTGTGTGACCGAAATGAGCTCAGTGTGACCTCAGTTTCCTCAGACAGCTAACCCCAGGTCATGTCTCTGCCACTTCCCTCACTCCACCGCCCTGACCACTCAAGTCCTTGAGTTCTTCCTTCTCAAAGTCTCTTACATCTGCTCTTTCTCCTAACTCCCACATCACCGTTTCAGTTCAGGCAGTGTGGTCCCCAGGACTGTTTTCTTTGACTCCAGCCTCTCTCTACTGTGATCTCCACCACTTGTTTGTCTGCCAAGGATGGCTACTTCTCCATTCAAAGCTCGTTAGTGGTTTGCTCCTTTTAAATCTTGTCTTGTGGCTCTTTGTGAGCTAATTCCAGCTGCCCTTTTAAGTTCTGTGTAGTGGGAATTGAATTGGGTTGTAGACTAAACAGCTGCAGGAAAATGACCTCAAATCCGGTACCTTAAGAAAGATGAATGCTCAATATTCTCTCTGGGGCTCCAGAGTGTTGGAGTTATAGGGATGGATCATTGTGCCTGGCTTCTTCCTCACTTCTTGATCTGAGACCTCTATTGTTCCCTAACCTCAAACATCAGGGAAGCTCTTTCAGTGAGATGCTTAGATCTGAAGAAAGTAGGCTACTGTTATACCCATACCCTCTTTTATGGAAGAGGGTCTTCTTTCCTGGGTCTCAAAGTTGCAGATGGAAGATTGTGGAATTTCTTGGCATCCACAGTCACGTGAGCCAATTCCAATAAAAATATCACTGTGTGTATGTGTGTGTGCCCAATTGGCTTTCTTTCTCTTGGACCCCTAACCATTATCTATACATACAAACTGATATTCCACAAAATTAAATGATTGTGAATAAACTGGTATAAAAGCAGCCAAGGGTGGTTGTTTCCTTGAGAGGCCAAGACAAGAGAATTGCTATCTCTTCGAGGTCATTCAGAACTATAAAGAAAGTACCAGCGAAGCCAGGGATACATAGCAAGACCCAAACTAAAAAGAGGAAGGAGGAAGATCTTTGACGACCATATCCTATATTATAAACAGGATACCTAATATTTTATAAAACGCTGTTCTCCTTTTCAAGAGAGAAAATGAAATGAAAGGAGTCAGATATTTTTTCATTCATTCATGGGATTGCTCTGAAGATGAAGCAGTACTTTCCCACCCAAAAGTAATGTGCGAACACATTTACTCCTCAAAATTACTTTCAGTTAGCTACATTAATGAACGACAAGTAACATCAAGAGAGATGGGAAGGCCCCCATCTTTTAAATTAATCAACACAAACCCCTTTCTGTTGGCTTAGTGATAGAAAGATTTGCATAATGTCCTGGTTACCATGGCTGATAAACATCCTCTCCTTTAGTTAACTCTTAATGGAGAAGTCATGTAAGAGCCTGTAAATGACCGCATGAATTATGTATAAAGGACTCAACTCAAGCCATGCATATAAAATGGGCATTAAGACACAAGCTTGGCTTTATTATTCTTTTATAAACTGTCCCACACAGAACTCACTAGCACAGCCATAGCCATTTTCTGGCACAAAAATAGAGTTTGAGTGACTGGTTTGAACTAATTTACAAAATGGAGACAACTAACTAAGAAAATAAAGCTTATAGATGCAGTCGGCATCTGGCTAATAATTCTACCAGTGCCTCTTAAAATCGTGTATGTCTTGCATAATGTTCTGTACATTCAGTGGCTTGTGAAAGAGGATCCCTTCTTTGCCCATTTAGCCAAGGAAAACCAATTTTAGATTGGTGAGTAATTTGTTGAGGCACTCAGAGGGACCCAGAGGGATCCATAACCACATTACTTAAGGAGCCCAGAGAAACAGCACCAGCAAGGCCTAGTTGGGAGTGTGGCAAACGTCATGTCTGAGAACCAGTGATGCCGACACTCAGCAGAGTGCATGGCAGAAGAGAGATGTCCCAGGCCAGATGGAAGAATTTTCTTTCCTCTGTCCTTTGTTTGTTCAGGTGCTCAAAGAACTGGATGCCAGCCTACAGTGGTGAGAGTGGGCATCTTTTTACATGGTTTGCTGATGTAAATACTAACCTCTTTCAGAAACAATTTCATATACACACCCACAAACAGTATTTCATTAACTATCTGTGCAACAGCGATGTTAATCTTTTATTACATTTTAGTGGTTCCATGGTGTGTGTGTGTGTGTGTATGTGTTGGTGGGTATGACCACAAGCATGACTGTGCATGTGTCACAGCACACATATGGAGGTCAGAGGACAACTTGTGTGAGTCAGTTCTCTCCTTCTACCGCTGGGTATCAGGAATTTGAATTCAGATCATTGGGCTGAGCTATTCTGTTGGCTCTGTGATGTTAATATCGATTGTTAAACTGATAGGAATCAGTTAGAATCACCAAGGAGACAAATTCTAGGTGTGTCTGTGAGGGCAATCTCAGAAAGATTGAACGGGAGTGAGAAAACCCACCCCCAAAGGAGAGTGACACATTCCCTGGGGGAAGCTGGCCTTGTTTAACACTCACTGCCCTCTGCTCCTTCACTGTGGGTGAGCTGTACCCAGCCTGTGTAAGCTCCTGATGCCCTGACTTCCCAGCACGGTGCACCCTCAAACTGTGAGCCAAAATAACCCTGCTTCTCCATAAGTGGCTTTTGTCCGTTTTGTGTGTGTGTGTGTGTGTGTGTGTGTGTGTGTGTGTTTTAATCACAACAACAAAAGGGTGTTAGATTGTATCTCCTTAAGGTCCTTTATACTTCTTTCTATTGCCTAGAGTGACCCTAACACTCCAACTTGGCTTTTTATGGCTCTTGTCATGTCCATTCTTTAAAACCTGTTTTATTTATTTGTTTTTGTTCAGACTTTATAGTCCTGGCTGGCCTGAAACACACAGAAATCTGCTTGCCTCTGCTCTGATATGCTGGGATTAAAGACATGTACCACTACCACCAGCTCTCATCTTTATTAGTGGTCACTGCCACCAGAGAATCTTTTCTTGACAGGTCAGCATGAATTAGGAGTTCTAGTGCATACTTAATTTTATTTTCATCTTTTCTCTACCCATATTTCTTCCTTCCTTCCTTCCTTCCTTCCTTCCTTCCTTCCTTCCTTCCTTCCTTCCTTCCTTCCTCCTCTGTCTTATCTAACACAATGTTTTCACACAGGCTGGAACCTTATTAGCAGCTTTTCCACTGAGTCTCAGGGCTACAGTGTTGTCTGTCACTGGTGAATAAATTTATTCACACAGTGAATAAATGCCTTTGTTTTCATTTGGCTGAGTCATCTTGGAAAAATATACTGGCATATTTCCACTTGAATTGTTGCTTCATTCACTTTATAAAAACAAATATTTTGCAGTTACTGTCTACTTATGGTGTAATAATAATTGGTAGGTAAGCTGTCTCAAACTTCAGTAAATTAATGTGCTGTATTCCTTCTGTGTTCAGTTCAAATCCCTGAACATCACATCTGACTTGCACTTGTTCATCCTGGAACTCACTCCTTTCTGGGCTCCAAGGATTTGTCCCAGGTCTCATGTCTTCTGTGACCCTTCAGCTCATGGTACTGTCCTCCTCACCCTTTTGTTGTGGTAAGTGTATTGGTCACTCCTCAGGTTGTGGTTAGAGTGCGGCTGCTAACTCTTCAACATGGTAGAGATCTGTGTCTTATTTCTTGCAGGCTTATGGCGTGGGCTCCTTCACACAACATTTGTGCTTTGTATATACTGTAAACCTACGTGACTAACACCATTTTGTTGTTTCTAGTTTGGTTTATTGTAAAAATGACTGTCTGCTCTGAGCAGGAATTGGGCCACAGGAAGACCTGAGTCTAACTTTATGACCAGTGGCAGTGGCAGAGTTCAAGTGTCTTTACAGGATGCCTGAAGCAGGAAGAGTGCTTCCCCTTTTCTTTTTGGTTGTGATTGTCTGGTGAAGTCATTCTTAGCCGGAAATGGGTTGTAGAAATGCAAGAACCAGAACCCTTTGCCTGTCAAAAAAGATCTCCCCCTGCCCCAAAGGTGGGAGATCCTGACAACTGAGCCAATGCCCAATTTTAGCTCAAGACCAAACTGCCCAAGACCATTTTCCTTTGTACCCAGGAAACCCACTTAACCCCACTTACCATGTAAATGATGCTATGTTAAAGACATGCTCATGACATCATCTTCCCTTGAAAAATGGTTGTAATTTTGGAATAAACCTGGCCCTTAGTGTAGAGGCATGGTAAAAATCTCACTATTCTGAATTCCCCAGCCTACATACAGAGAAAGATGCTATTTCAGGTGACTTTGGCTAAGACGCTCGGCATAGATATGGTGACATTTGAGGACAAGCATAGGTCCCGATACTGCTTTCTCAAGAAGAGTGCTTAAAAAGTACAAAGAAAATTTCTGTCTCCGAATCTCTCTCACACTTTCGAGAGTTGTGACCACAGAGACAGGTTCCATTTCATTCTGAAAGCCTTCCTGCTTTTAGTACTTTTTTCACAACACGGCTTTCCTGGGCAGGAGAAGACTTTGAGAGGCATGCTCAGTCTTTTGACTCTGTGACATAATGTTGTCATCAGCAAAGTTCATGATCTAGAATCCTGTTTCACAAAAAAAAAAAAAGTCACAAAATCTCCCAAACTGTTTTGATTATGTTTATAAATTTGTGCTGGGCTGCGTTCAATGCTGCCCTGAGAAGCACGGGACCACAGGTGGACATGTCTGCGAAGCGTCCTGTCAGGTGGCGAGTTCTAGGTCAGACCTCCTCATGTCCAGCCCTGGAGCCCACAACGCTTACAAAGCAGAACGCATCCCTTGTTTCCATCTTATTGTTTATGTCTGTGCCTCCATTGGTGGCAGGCACCCCAGAGACCCTTAGCTAGGGTTGAACACAGCATCCAGCACGGGCAGGCTTTAATATTTCTGAGCAAATGAACACTACTTATAGATGTTTTCAAGTCCAGAAGTGAACTGAGTCTGGCATAAAAGTAATTGGGGGAGAGAGAGAGCTCTTTGCTGAAACAGAAAGGGACCCCAAACTTCCAAATCTTTCACCCCTAGCCACACAAAACATGCGTAGTAGCCCTAGAAATGCTTCAGTCGAAGAAAGTGGAAGCTTGTAGGCTCTTGGGTCTGCCTACTTTTTGTTAGCACTTATTTCCTCACTGTGCCGGCATCCCAGGGCTCTTCCATTTGTGACCGTGGTGAATTGAACACAGCAGTTTCATCCCACCGCTAATCAGCAAAATCCTCTTCTTGCTTAGGCATTTGGGGTGTGAATTCTAAAGATAAGTCTGGAAGCTGCTCCTTTATTAAACCAAGGGGATTGATGTGAGCTCCCATTTGCCTGTGCCAAGATAACAGCAACTTGATTTTCTCAGGCTGTGTCTCCCTTTACAAGAAGAAAGCAGCCTTTGCTTCCCACATGCTGAGGGAAAGGGCTCTGTCAAGCAGTGCAACCGGGCACTGGGTCTCAGGTCCCGGATGTCCAGAGAAGGCAGTGGGCTCCTGGGAGTGCTTGCTGACAATTCTAGTCACACTGTCAAAACTGTGTATCTCTCTCCAATTAGGTGTGGGTGCTTTTTAGGAGCACTTCTCTTCAAGTCCAGAAACAATAGCAACAACAGCTAATCTTTCTGAGCAGCGGAAGCCACTTTGTGAGTGCTTATGCCTGTGTGAATTCACCGAATCGTCACAGCGGCCCTACAGCGTAGGGACCCCGGTGCTCTGAGGTAACGCTTCTGGGAACTATGTGAATCGACGGTTTAAGACCTGCACCTGAGCAGTCCTCTCCACACTGAAGTGCTTTACTTCTTGGGTTCCTGTCTCATAGATTCTCAACCCACTCAGCTCCCCAACTTGTCTCCCTCTTCATTATCCCTCAACCTGACACTTCATTTCCATTGTAGAGTCTGACTGTTAATCTGACCTTTGTCTGAGTAGCCAAGGCTCTGAAGTCACGGTCTTACCGCCCTGCCCTCATACCTCTGTGCCCTCTCAATCCCCTACTTGGGGTCAGCCAGCTGGTTCAAGAACATCTGGAAATAGAGACCATGGTTGGGTAAAAACATCAGTCCTCTTGCTGCAACAGGTATTTTGCGCCCAGCGTGTGGCTGCTTATGGGCATAAGAGGCACAACAATGTCTCATTTTCATCATCTGTAAGTTTCTGCCCATTTCCCTGGTCTCCAGAAAGTGAGATAGAGTCTGCATACGGTGAGTTACTCCTCTGAAAAATCTGCGTTTAGCACATCATTCAGAGCGCAGCTTCTCCAGGGGTTCGAGCAAATTTCTACCAGGGGAGCCACCCTTTCCACCATCGTTCTCATCCTTCACCATCTGTCATCCTCTGCCCCTTGCATTGTTTCTCCACTCTTTCACCGTCTTGTCTTCTCGTCCTCCTGTGAACTGGCCATCGTGCCCACCCGCACCCTCCTCACATTCTGGCACTTCCATCCTGAGTGGCACTGGTTGTTCTTGCTTCCATTCCTTCTGTGTGCGCACTGTTCCTCATGGAGGTCCCAGAAGGCGTCTACGGTGGCTGTGCTCCCAGCACCTGCAGCATCTAGTCAAGAAGCAGACAGCTCTGGACACAACTCTACCGTGGTTCTTACCGCCATGCTCTGATGTGGGACTTAGACCCGTCTTGAAACCCAGGGTCTCTAACGCCGCTGTCTCTTCTTAATACAACTTATGAGTCTAGAGTAACCTGCTGCTTTTAAAAAATGTTCACCACTAAGTGCAATTTTAGGTTCTTTTACACGTTAAAAAGTACAGTTTAGGTTCATGGCAAAATTGAAGGGGAAGCACAGACGTGTCCCAAATGCCCTCTCCATCTGCTGACACAGTTTCCCCTTTACCTGCATCCCAGACTAGAGCTGTACATTTGGTGTCACTGTGGAGCTTGCGTTGACCCATCATTATCACCCAAGAATGCCACTGTACACTGTGTGGATATAATACACAGCGCCACCCATTCCAGATCATATGGGGGTCTGTTATTCATGGCTTTCCTGGAGTCCTTTTGCTCAATTTGGATAGAAATCATGAATAGACAAGGAGCAACTTCCTTAGTGTTGGCAGCCCTGAGCTCCTGCATGCCATTGGCCATGCTTTCCAACCTTAGAGACATGTAACTCTAGGCCCTGAGGCCTGAAGATTAATTATCCAAGACAGGCATTCAGGTCAAAGTAGCAGCTGGACCTTCAAAGCCAGCAGCCCTGGCACCCAGCAGCAGGTAGCTTTGAGTGTTGGGACTGTCAGCTCTTAACTTTTGGCAGTTCTTAGAAACTCCTCCAACAAGCAGGGCTCACTGTCCCTACTGTTCACAATTGTCTTCCTCGTATATCTGAAACCCTTTGTAGTTTCCATAATCACTGCTTCCCAGCCACTCTCTGGAAATCTTTGGCCACCACCAAGTGCTGAGGAAGCTAAGGGCTTAGAGAGTTGCTGGGGCTTCATAGCCTTTGAGTCTCTCTCTAGTCAGCTTCTGGCTGCTGATGCTTTTTGGTACCTGGGGCTTGAAGCCCAGAGTTTCCTTCACTCAGTGTTAGCAGCTCACCACCCCAGAAATCAATAAAAGGACTGTCAGGGAAAGCCCAATTTGGGACTCAAATGGTACAATCCTAGGGCCACTCCCTGAAGTACAGCCTATTTACACAGCTAGGAAAAGGGTGTAATCCATGTGCTTGGATCACAGTTCTACCAGTCACAGCCATGTATGTGTGTGGCTTCTGATTCTGTTAATCACAGGCCTCACTTATGAGCCAGTCACTTTGCCAGGTCAAGAAGGAGACGTCATCTTCCCTACTGAGTGGGACACCCTGCAAGGTTGGGGGAGACATTTGGAGTTTCCTTGTGGCTTGTGTAGCCCATAGCGGATCATTCCAAAACTGGGGCGAGTTGCCAGAAGCAAGTCCTGGCATCCTCAACAATTGTGGTTGCAGAAGCCCTTCCAACCAGAAAGGCATTTCCTTAGTGTAGTCCTCAAGTGTTCAGACAGCTGCAGAGCCCTGAGGGCGGCCCGATCCATTGTCAAAGAAGGGGCTTCTTGGTTGACATCTCCCCACTCAAGGTAACCAAATACACACAAGGGCCTGTGAGCTGCCAAACAAGTGATATAATCTTCAGAAGAAACCCAAGATGGGCCTCCAAGGTGACTAAGTCTAGGGGTCTTGCACACAGTCATTTTCTCTGCTGCTAAAAGGCAGGAAAAATCTCAAGCACAGAAGGTAGAATCAGCAGTTGAAGAAAGGCATTTATCAGGGATGAAGAAACACATGTAGCCAGCACACAGAGGAAAGAGACTCTGCAAAGGAGAACGAAGACTCAGAGCCAAAAATCTGCCTCTTCTGGAGGTCTGGGGCTTCTGAAGCCTTTGAAGAGTCTTCCGCTCCTTACTTAGGGCTGGTCAGTTCTTTAGGATGGCCCATTGGTCCAGAGCTGTTCCGTGACATGTCCTGAACAGGCCTTGAACTTGTTGATCCAGTCCATCAGCAGGGAGCCTGCTGGTGAGAGACAGAAGCCTACTGGGTCTTTGTTTTAAGTTTCAAGGCTTTTACCTCAATCCAGAAGATAGGGGGAAAGGTAGCCATGTGGAAAATTGCCACCTTTATTACTTAGCTATGACTTCTCTATCTTCCTACCTTGGAGAGTCTGTCTATGACAAGTGGCCTAGTGGCTTGCTCCAGCTACTTGGTTTATTTAGGTAAACAACAACAACAGAACAAGCCATCCAAATCTACAATCAATACATGGAAATTTCACTCTCAACAATACTTACAGGTCAGAATGGAGAGTTAGCAATTGTTGGCATATTTATTATCTATGGTTGCATAGAAAATTATGTATTTATTGTTGGCTTCTCTGTGCCAGGAGTTTGGGAGCAGCTTCATTCTGTTCTGGCTCAGAGTCTCTCCGGAGCTAAACCAGGCTCAGTCATCAGAACACCTGGCTAGCATTACACTGCCCTTCTTGCGTCTCAGGCGGGAAGCTGTGGTCCCCTGCCTTTGCTGGAGGGGGCTTGTGCTGCTAAGCCCTTGCTAGTTTGGCTGCTGGCTTTCCCAAGACAGTCAGTGATCAAAGGTGAGCAGGAAAACAGCCTACGGTGTCCCTTATGACCTAATCATTTCTCATAGATGCTGTTTGTCAGAATTAAGTCACCAAGTGTGGTCCACACTGACAGTAGAAGGAGTTATTCTGCATTCTTAAGGGAGAGATATTTTTGGATATGTTTTATGACTACCATGCCTACATATCCTAGCCATGCTGCTGAGAGCTATACAAAAGGCTAAAGGTTGTTTCGTAAAGCGCTGATTGTTACATCACACAATGCAAGCGCAGACTTACACGCTACTCTGTTTTCCTTTTGTGGGCCATGGGTGCCGTTGAGAGAAACAGCCACAGCAAAATTTCTCCATATATGTTCCTTCCTCCTCTGTGGGCAGAGCCTAAGACCCGTCCCTTGTTTATTCTTGTGTGTAGGTCGGAACAGCTGCCCAGGTTTATTGCAGAGTCAGATTCCAGGAAGGCATTCATTTGTCCAGACCTTAATTGCATACTGTTTCCTTCCTCTGGGAGCCAGGGGAGGATGCTCCATGTGAGCTTTGCTTGTAGCATCATTTTGTGAACCAAAACTGATACTGCATTAAAGTTCTGGGCAAACACAGAACAAACGGCAATTAGTCTTGTCATAGCTCTTTTTTTTTTTTTTTTTTTTTTTTTTTGTTCTGACATGAGACATAACATTAAAAATCCTAAAGTGAAGACACCTATGTGTTTTAATAGCTCTTTTTGGTAATTTTCTGTTCTGACATGAGGCATAAAATTAAAAATCTTGAACTCAAGGGACCTATGTGTTTACCATGAAGCATTATGGATCTTTAACCTAAGAAATAGATGATATTTCAATGATTCCTATCTTTCCTTTGTTCTGTTACTATAAAAATTTCATGAATCTTCTTCCACGCTGGATCATGTAATTTGGGGTATCCTAAACTGTTTCCAGGCCATGGTCTCTTAGATTTGGTTCCAGAATAAACTATCTCTTACTCTTTTTGTGTTTTTGTGTCAATTTCCAGCAAACTGAGTTTGAACCCCAGAATCCGCAGATGTCATGGCAACTCCCCATCCCATCCATCCATAATTAATAATGATATTAATAATAATAACAAATTTTTAAAACTTAAAAAAAGAGAGGAATAATTAGTGTGAGAAGCAGAAAGCTTTCACTAGAAGCCCTGAGTAAGCAGCAGCATCACTCCCCGGACATTGCTCCCAACAGTTACACAGTGTAAAAGCTCCTGAATATTTTCGTACCAGTTGTTAGGAAATCAATATAATAACAAAATAGAAACAAAAGAGCATTGCTCAGCTGTGATGTTTAGAAGAGATTTCTGTGGCTTCATAGAGAAATGTGCTTTACACCTTTGAGTTTCATATCCTAAACTTAGAAGAGGCAGAAAGGGGCATTGTCCAGACCTCCAGTTCCTCCTAGGATAGAAACGTTCTTTAATAATGAGGTAGGCTCGCAGGCTCTGACTCATTAACACAGTTCCTGGACATGAATGAACTCCCCAGTTTGGGCTGACAGATACTCTTAATTCTCTGGAAACAGCCTGATTTACGCAGCAGGGTTTTCCACAGAGCTGTGTAGCCATATCAGCTGTGAAAGGTTAAGCAAAACAAAACAAGGCGTCAAGTTTGCTTGATATCTGTTGTGGCAATGGGGCTCAAAGATAACCTTAAAGTTGAGTGGCTTCCCCATAATCTGGCCTGGAGTCCCTCTTGGGATTCTCCTTTTTTCCGGTTCTGGGAGTCAGCACTTCCCGGTTCCTTTTGGGGGTATTTCTGAGGTTACAGATAGTTCCATCCTTTGACTCCTGCTGGAAGATCTGAGCCACAGCTGCATCTGCCAATACCCCCTTCCTTTAGGAACGTTGTGTGGGAGAGGCTCCTAACGTATGCACTGAAGGGAGATGCCCCTTCCTGCCAGTGTTACAACTCCTGAAGTAGCACAGAGAAGTGCATCTTGGGAGATAGCACAGTAGGTAGAGTGCTCGATGCACAAGTGTGAGGACCTGAGTTCAGAGCTTGAGCTCAAGCATGTCAGTGCCAGTTTAGTGCCGGGGCCTGTCTGTGAACCACAGGCTTCTGGGATAGAGAGGGCAGAACCATGGCTTGCCAGACTAGTGGCGTGCCTGCGCTCTAGGCTCAGCTGAGAGACTTGCGTCAATATTTAAGGTGCAGAGAGACTGAGGAAGACATCGGATAATGAGAAGTACTAGAAAGAGGTTGTATCTTCAAAAGCTGGTTGACTGATTAGAACTAGTGATGTGGAGAGAATATGGAATGTTGCAGCCCCAGAGCCCAATTACAGTTTATCTTGGGCTTTCTTTCACCTACCAAATAGCCATCCATCCCCTGACTTCCTGGGGTTCCTGAGGTCATGGTTCTTAGAGGATAATCTACTACTGCCATTTTGCTACACAGGCACAATCCCTAATAGCATTTTAGATACTTATCTTTACACCCACAGATAAGTGTAGCTGTCATCACCCATCAAAGAAACTCCTCTTTGCTTCAGATGGAGACAATTACAGAAAACCACAACTCATCAAAATTTGTCTGTTTTGGGGGATGCCTAACCCTAACAGATTTATTTACAACACATCTCTTCTACCTAAAGCTGGGAGAATATCACAGAAGTAGGAGCAGGGGGATTATAAAAGTCAGAAGACCAGGAAATCCGCTGCAGGATTTTGTCTTTTAAATGATAGGGAAGCTACACCCATGAAATTTCAACAATATGGCTGCCTAGACAAGACCGGAACAATAACAGTATGTACACACACACACACACACACACACATACACACACACATATATATATATTCACAGTAACATCTGGAAAAATAATAATTAAAGAAAGAGTTCAAACCTTTTTAGAACATACTGAACTCAAATACTTGGTATTACTTTAACATGTATTTGGAGACATTTAAGGAAAATTTGCATGAAAATGAATTTATGATCATGAGGAATACTCTGATCATGCCTTATGTAGTTTTTGTTTTGTTTTGTTTTGTTTCTGAGTTAGTGTCAAGAATTGGTAGAAAAAGGCTGGAGAGATGGCTCAGCAGTTAAGAGATCCAGCTTCTCACCTTGAGGACCTCAGGTTCAACTCCCAGCCCCTATATGGCAGCTCACAATATCTGTCACTCTGGCACACCCTTACAAAGGCACACATGAGGCATAACACCAATGGACAGAAAATAAAAATAAAAATAAAAACAACTTTTTTAAAAAAAAGAATTGGCAGCAAAACTTCATAGTGTGGTGTACTGAAGTTAACAAAGCTTTGAAGTCAGGCTTTCATGCCATTAATGTCTGAGCCTCAGTTTCCTCACCTGTGCAGTGGCTAGGTACCTGCAGCTGCAGAGGCTCATGGTCATCATACTGCCTTATTTCACGGTCATTTCCTTACGCCTCATGCTTGGGTCTATGTCCAAGTCCTTGGCTCTGAACACCGGATTCTGCTGACTATAGATATTGAGACGTTGAGACTTCCTCTTGATCCTCCTCGGTTCCTCTTCCAGGCTACCTGCTTGCGTAATGGGAGGAAACCTCTCATTAACAGGGGAAGAAAACTCTCCCTGCCCTTCAGGAGGATGGGCAAGCAAAGGTGCCAGGTTCAAAGTTCCCATGAATACCTTTATTTGAAATGTTATGGGGGGTGTCCTCCAGGACACTGAGTAAGAATACTGAGAGAAGAGTTGAATCTGCTTGAGTTTGGATTAATTAATGAATGAAACTAATGATCTATGATGTGTGTATGTGTGTGTTTGTGCATGTGTGCATGATGGAAATCGGGGGAGGAGAGGAGGGAAAGGAGAGAGAAATGATAGTCCTAAGACTACTAGAAATCTGGAGAGCAGGTTTTTGTTCGTTTGTTTTTCAGAGAGATTGTGTTGATTTATTGATGTTGCTTTGTAAGAACAAATTTACAGCTCAGGGAGGTATCCTTGGGGTAGGGGTCAGGTGGATAAAAGGCTACACAGCAGCTTTGATGTAGGGTGGCAAGAAGGCAGCCCTGCCAGCAGCTGGTGTGTTTATAATGCAAGGCTGGAGATGGGTGGCTGTGCCTGGCAGCAGGCTGCTTTACCTTCCCCTACATCACGCCCACAATGACCCCCAGAGGCAAGAACTAGGAAGGGGAGAGCTGCTGGCATCTCCCAGTCTCTGGAAGCTGGAGAACTGAGGAACTAGGTGTTGATGTAGGTGTGAAGCCACTGTAGACCTTGCAGACCACAGGAGGGGGGCAGCTAGGAGTCCAGGAGGAGCCGAGGAAGCCGACCCACATTCACAACATCAGGGTCCTCTGGCTGGGAAGACAGCGGCTTCTAGGGCAAAGATCCTCAGGAACTCTGCCACGAGCTGTTGAGCATCTCCACTGACTTTAGTCTTGCAATCCCTGAGGGGCAGATGCAGTAGTCTGCTCACCAGCTCCTTCTGGAAGCTGCTGGTTTCCTCCATGGCCAGGCCACTGTTTGTTTGTTTGTTTGTTTGTTTGTTTTTAATTCACTTTTCTTTCATATATTACATCCCGACTGAAGTTTCTCCTTGCACCTCCCTTCCCACCAGCTCCCCATGCACTCTTCCTTAGTTTCCTGTCAGAAAAGGGCAGGCCTCCCAGGGATACCAACCAAACAAGGCACATTAAGTTACAACAAGAGTAGGCACATCTCCTCATAATAAGGCTGGATAAGGCAACCCAATAGGAGGGAAGGGGGCACAAAAGCAGGCAAAAATAAATAAATAAATAAATAAATAAATAAATAAAGTCAGAGACAGCCCCTGATCCCACTGTTAGGAGTCCTACAAGAAAACCAAGCCACAGAACCATAACATATGTGTAGAGGCCTAGGTCAGACCCATGTAGGCTCCTTGGTTGTCTGTTCAGTCTCTGCGAGTCCCTGTGGGCTCAGGTTAATTGATTTGGTGGGTTTTCTTGTGGTGTCCTTGACCCCTCAGGCTCTTAGAATCCTTCCTCCCTGTATTCTACACGATTCCCCGAGCTCCACCTAATGTTTGGCTGTGGGTCTCTGCATCTGTTTCCATCAGTTGCTGGGTGAAGACTTGTGGAGAACAGGTTCTTTTTTGGGGGGATGGGTTTATTTTTAACTTACATCTGTCAGGTCATGCTCTATCACTTAGAGAAGTCAGGCGGGAACTCAAGGCAACAGAACCCATGGGTGTGTGGACGATTTCCTTCCACATGTACTGCTTTGTGCAATAAGTGGATCTGAGTTCTAGACATCTTTCAAATAGGCCCTATGGAAGAGGAGCGACTGAAGCAGATTCTTCCTACACGCAGAGACTAGATGAGAAAATAAGGTGGTGAGGTGAGTGTATACCATAGAAAGAAGTGTCTCAGAGAGACAGAGAGTTGGCTTCACTTGGTGTGAAACACATGGTGGGTGCATGTAAGAAAAGCTGGGTGAGCTGTGATCCCAGGGCCAGAGTACACACACTAACCTAGACGTCTTCCCTCCCTCCCTCCCTCCCTCCCTCCCTCCCTCCCTCCTTCCTTCCTTCCTTCCTTCCTTCCTTCTTTCCCTCCCTCCTTCCTTCCTTCCTTCCCTCTTCCCTTCCTTTCTCCGTTTCTCTGCCCCCCCCTTAAATCAGATGTTCTTCAAGGAGTCTCTCTCCACAAAGAAAGAGGACTGGGCTTAAGGACAGCTGATGATCTCATGACAGCTTTAATATGGTGACATGCGCCCTTCAGCTGATGATTTCTGCAGCAGTCAGGTCCAGCTGTTGGAGTCTTATCGGATGGAACTGACATGCACACCACTAAAGGAAAATGAAGGAAAAATCTGATGATGTCTTTACACCAGCTATAAACGTTGGTCACTCCCGATACAGAAAGGAAAAAAAAAAAGCTTTCAGTAATGCAGAATGAGTAAAGTCTAAATGTGCAAATAAGGACACAGCAGGCAAACACCTTAACTAAAGCCAACAGCAGCAATGAAAATGTTAGGGGCAGGAGGCTGAGAGGGGAGAACCCGAAGGTGTCCCCACCACTTGGGGCCTAAACAAGGGTTTGAAGGAAGAGGAAGGTTTATGTCTAGGCATATGTAAAGCACCTGTGGTTGACTGGCAGTTGGCAGCTGTGCGCTCCTTGAAAATAAGGCTGTGGCCTCCCTGTTCAGTCCTCCATGTCTGATCCAGGTTTGCCTTGTAAATTCCAAGTTAACAGTCTTGTCTGGATACAGATAACACGCCTGCAGTCAGAGCTAGACCTAAGAGTAAGAGTAACAAATGGACCCTGTCTTTAAGACACTCCTTGGGCTAGTGAAAAAGGATTTGTGTGAGCAGGTGAGCGTCGATGAAGAGCACAACAGGGCCAGTCACAAGAACACTGCCCCGAGGAGGTCATGTTCAGCCTGGATCAATGACAGGAGGCCTTAGGGTTTTCTTTTTATCAAAAAAATATTAGGCTATTAAAAACTCATCATGGAGCTGGGCATGGTGGCCCACACCTTTAATCCCAGCACTTGGGAAGCAAAGCCAGGTGGATCTATAAGTTCAAGACCAGGCTGGTCTACAAGGTGAGTTCCAGGACAGCCAGGTCCACACAGAGAAACCCAGTCTCAAAAAACAGAACAAACAATGACAGCAAAAACTCATCATGGTGTACATGTCTGTGATTCCAGCACTCACATGTTAATGGTAGGAAGATCAGAAGTTCAAGGTCATCCTTTAGCACATAGGCAATTCAAGGTCAGGCTGGACTACAAGAGATCTCTTTTTAAAAAAATTAGGTCAATGCACATTTGTTGAACTAAAGGAAGTTTGACAGTGAGCTTGAGGAGAGAGGACTGGAGCGAAGGGTTAACTGAGTTGTGTGTGAGTGTCGAGTTGTGGCAGGGTGTGTCTGGATGTGCAGTTGCTCAGGGGTGCAGTCAACCGAGGTGCAGCTTGTCCTTTGCTGTAGGGTTTGTTCTTGGGCAGTCCTGTGGAAGTTAGGGTTTGCCTAACTGTTTTAAGAGTTGCTGCTGGTATTGTTTCCTCTCCACTGGCATGTCCCGTTAGAAAATGAGCTAGATTCTTTGGTTAGTCCACCAATGGAAAGACTTCAAAGGAAACACAGAAACACAAGAAAAATAAAACTGAAAGACATGGCTTGACAAATATGCAAACATACCACAACACGCATCAAATAACACCGTGTGCACATGGCAGATACATATATACCTTATATATAACTATATGTATATAGTTGTATATATAGCTTATTTATATACATACATATCTATCTTATATATAACTAACTGTATATAGTTATACTACATAGTTATACATAACTATATATAGTATATATCTTATACTGTATATACTATATAATTAATATAGTATATTTATATTTATAACTATATAAATATACTATATTATATAGTCATAGATAAGATATATGCATAATATATAACTGTGTATACCATATATATATATAACTATATCTATATAACATATATATGCATACTATCTGTAGGACTACCTCAGCCTGCTCCACTCAATATGGTGGTGGCTTGTTTACAGACTTGAGGAATCAGCCAGGCTTACCAAATGCTTGTTGTATTAAGGTAGCCAACCTCAGGGTCGTCAGGTGGGCACAGCACTAGGACCAGAAAAGGTCAGGTGGAGTCCCTCTCCATTCTGTCAGGACTGCCTGTCACTTGAAGTGTAGGCAGACCCAGGGTTCAGGGGTATCTGAGGAGTCTCCCTCTCATCCCCAACCACATTCACACCACAGCGCATCATTGGAATCCTCCCCCAACTGGTCGTAAGACACTTTACTTTACAGTCCATCTCGAAGCATTGCCTGCGTTGCTTATCCTTCTGAAATGGGTGCCAGCTCTTGTTCTGGGGCTTTATTTTTACAAACGAGCCCAGTACTGTCCAGACCTACAGGCTATAAAAGGCTTCTGAGCCGAACCAACTTTCTGGACTTGGCCAGGAAGCCACAGTGTTCCTCTCCTAAGAGAGAAACACACATTCTCATAGGCAGAGAAGTAGGCCAGGCTTGCTTTTTTTTTTTCATAGAGAAAACAGGCTTCATTTTCCCCCCCTACTGCCATAGAAACCAAACAGCTTGAACAAAATTTTGTATGCAAAACTATCCCAGTAGTACAAAGAAATAAGGCTAATTCAACAATTAGACATGTCTACAGATAAATACACAGGCTATAACACAAATATAGGTTGTCACAGAGCAGATTTTTAAGGAAAACTTTAGTCTGTAATATTTACAAATCACATAGCTGATTATATATAAATTTAAATGCGTGCAAATCTCTTTCTTCAAATGGATTTTGCTTGAATCAAATAGTTTAAGGACATCACTGAATGGGATTCGTAAGTCAGAAAATGATTTGCTGTTAGTCTGTAGTGTCTAAGTTTTAGTTTTGAAAGGTGTAGTCATCACACACAAAAAAGGGAGGGTAGGCAAACACATTATCAGCTTTCCAGTGTTCTAGGGCAAGGCTGGCCCCAAACTCACTGAACAAGGAATGGGGTTGGTACAAGGTGGGCTGTGTTTGCCAAATGCGACCTGGCGCTGGAGGTCTGTTGTCAGGTCTGGAATCAGAAAATGAGCCCTGTGAGACACCCAAGGGCTCCGGGCAGAGCCGCTCTCCAGCCTGTCCTCCCAAGGCCGACCAAAGGGGTCCCGGGACAAGAGGGCTAGCCGGTCATCACAAAGGGACATTTGCTCAGCGTGCTGGAGAGTACCAAGCTGCTGTATTTTCTTAATAATTAGATTTGAAAATTTGTCCTTAAACTTGTACACAAATGCTTAAACTTACTAGGATTACATGTGGTGTAAGAATAAAGTTGCCCCTGTGGGTAGGAGGGAGGGGAGGGACGTAACAATGAGAGAGGCATATCAGTTTCAGAACATCAACTGTCAAGTATTTTATTTGGCCATTTGAATATATTTAGTTCAATTTAATTTTTTTCTTTTTTTGAGGGGGGAGGGAGAGGTATTTTGAGACAGTATCTTATATAGCCTAGGCAAGTCTTTTTTTAATTTATTTTATTTTTTTAATTAATTACACTTTATTCACTTTGTGTCCCCCATAAGCCCCTCCCTCCTCCCCTCCCAAGCCCACCCTCCGTCCCCCTTCTTCACCCATGCCCCTCCCCAAGTCCACTGATAGGGGAGGTCCCCCTCTCCTTCCTTCTGATCTTAGTCTATCAGATCTCAGGAATGGCTGCATTGTCATCTTCTGTGGCCTGGTAAGCCTGCTCTCCCCTCAGGGGGAGGTGATCAAAGAGCAGGCCAATCAGTTCATGTCAGAAGCAGTCCCTCTTCCCATTACTATGGAACCCACTTGGACACTAAACTGCCATGGGCTACATCTGTGCAGGGGTTCTACGTTATCTCCATGCATGATACTTGGTTGGAGTATGAGTCTCTGGGAAGACCCCTGTGTTCAAATTTCTGGTTCTGTTGCTCTCCTTGTGGAGTTCCTGTCCTCTCCAGATCTTACTACTTCCCACTTCTTACATAAGATTCCATGCACTCTGCCCAACAGTTGGCCATAATATGTTTCAGCATCTGCTTTGATAGTCTGCAGGGCAGAGCCTTTCAGAGGCCCTCCGTGGCGGGTTTCTAACTTGTTTCCTGTTTTCTTCTTCTTCTGATGTCCTTCCTCTCTGCCTAGGCAAGTCTTAAACTCAATATATACACAAGGGTGACCTTGAAGTTCTGGTAGTCCCGTCTCTGCCTCCCAATTGCTAGATTACAGGTTTACACTACCATATCTAGGCTTTAACTTAATATTCTTTTCTCTTTCTGATAAATGATTTCTGTATAGATATGACATCATTATAAATGAGCATCAGGACCAGTGAGATGGCTCAGCAGACACAGGGGCCTGCCACAGGACCTAATGACTTGAGCTTGGTTCAGGGATCCACATGACGGAAGGAGAAAACTGACTGTTATAGATTGTTCTTTGGCCTCCATACATACACTGAGGCACATTCACCACCTTCACCTCTCCTACACACAAGAAAATCGGTAAGTGCAAAAATATCTTAAGTGAATATGCATACATATGGGACAAAGAATTCACCACAACCAGCTTTAGGCTCTTTATCACCTATCATATTTCCTTGGTATCTACAGTTGGCAAGTATCTCAAGGGATGTGGACACCAAGGAACAGACATGCTAAATGTCATCGGACACTTGACCTTCCAAGTCAGTTGTCCCTCTTAGTAATGCTGCTACGTGAAAACCTCACATACTAAAATTTCTGTTTAACTACTCATTTGAATCAGGTGTTCGGGGCAGAAAGGACACAAGAAATTGCCCCAAATCCATGTTATTTGGCATCTGCCAATCAGCCAAGATCTCTAGCAAATGTCTCATCCAAGGCCAGCATCCCCTCCCACTGTGGGTTTTTTGGGGCAGAGGGGCTCTATGAAAAGCTGAGTGTATAGTTAAGGGTCCTTTCATGAGCAACAGAAAATAAATGTCTTTACAAAATAATTTCAATTAGCTTTGGCCCAATGATAACTAGCTAAGTCATTGGCGAATAAATTATATTGGTAGAGAAAAAGGCCGCCACTTTTCAAAACTAGTGCTATATAGTCGTGTTTCATGTGATGTTAATTGGTATACAGTAAAAAACTAAGAAGGATCCTTCGGGCATGTATTGAGCAAATTATCACCCTTCATAAATGTATAATGCACACTATCAGGTAAAGATTCTGAGAAGGTCTACAGATTTGTACTTAAGTCGTGCGTTCAATCTTAGTGCGTGAACTGACAAAACAAACAATTCATGTGTTCAACATTACTTACTGCGTACTTATTTTGCAGCAAACCGTTCTAGGCCCTGGAATAGAGTGACATTCTTAAACTTCGGGTTTCCACCACTCAGGAGAGCCTAAGTGAGATACTTCCGACGTAAGTAACTTCTGCCAGGAGTGCTTTGTTTGCGTTCTTTCAGAGGATCTCAGTGTGCTGTGGCAAGGAAGGCCTGATGGAGCAGCTTCATTCGTGGCTGTGGGAGAGTGTGACAGACTAAAAAGCAGAGATGTGACAGGAGCCAGGGTGTGGGTGCAATCTTCATGGCCTACTGCTGGGGAGCTACTTCTTCTGGCAAGGCCACAACTCACAAAGGTTTCAGAGCCTCCCAAAATAGCACCAACAGCTGGGGGAAGACGTTCAAATTCTGAGCCCATGGGGGCACCATTTGGATTCAAACCTTAACACCCAGACTGCTCTGAAACTCACGGGTTCTGGTGGTTCTTCTTTGTCCCAAGTAGCTAAAACTATCCATATGCATTGCCATGATGAGCTGGGATTGTGGGCTTTTCCTATTCTAATATGAGCTGTAGGAGATAGCCAGGTCTCCCATTTTATACTGGCATTCCGGCTGGCAGGTATCTTCCAAAGAAGAGAGTCTTCTTTGGGGAGCTAAGCTTCAGGCACTGGAGGGGATCTGGAGCGTGGGCTGGGATGTGCTAACAGGCTGTAAATCATGAAACTGAACGCATGACAGAAACTCATCTAAGGCAGAACAAAAGCAGCCCCTCCAGACAGCAGTAACCACGCAGAGCCAGTGCTTGGGAACAGGTGGCATCTCAGGAAATCTAACAGGTGAGGTAACGTTTGTTGTCCAACTGTGATCTATGAAAAGCCTCCAGCGCTCTCAAAATCCCTCAAGCTTTTCAGTAAGGGAGGTTGCCTCTCTCCCCAAATGGGGAGAGGGCACTTCTGCATGCTAACTTCTCAGCATAAAGGAGATCTGTTACCCCAGAGGGATGGGGGGACGGGTCTTCAAAGGTAGCCGGCAAGCAACAGCAGCAGTATCAGGACTGAAAGTAACAAGCGGCAGCAAGCAGGAAAATAAGCAATAAGCAAGCAAACATTTTGTTTGTTTGTCTTTTCAGGAGTGGGTTTTTAAGGAGAAAAGGTGGGAGGCTGTGCTAGGGTGAGTTGCTAAGTCCTGGTTGAACGTGTTAGCTAAATAATGAATTCTGATTGTTGGACCTTGGTGTTTTGTCTCAGGAATGGTTCAGTGGTCAAATAAGGGAGTAAATCTTGGGGGTCTAACTTTAAGAATGCAATCTAATGGTTTTTAGCAAGGGGGAGAAGAAGGGTAAAAGGCAAAACTGTCGACACCATGTTTGTCACGCTCACGCCAAATAGAGCCCCTCAGCGTCTATCAGCACTGCTTTCAGGCGCTGGTGATCTTGGCTGTGGTGGGGAAAGAACTTTCAAGGATGCAGGTGATAGCTAATGCACTGCGCCTATTCCTATACAGCCGTACACGTGCAGCTGCCGTATTGGAAACGGGCATTTCCAGAGAGAAAGTCAAAGGACGACTTCCACAAAGGCGCACACTTCCAGGCTCCCTCCTGGCATCTGGAGCAAAGGACTGTAGGTGGAGGTGCAGAGTGAGCCCTGTGGATTTGAGGTGGCCCTGCTACAGTATTTTACACATCATTTCCTGTACTCTGATGGTCTCAGCTACTCTCGTTCGTTCTCTGAGTGCCGACAACTTCCGTAGGTTTTTCTTCATCAACTTACTTCCCCAGCTCATTCATTATTTTCATGGATCACCAAGATTCTTTTGGCTTCAGAACTTATTTTTGGAGGCCACACTTAATCATGGCTTCACATAGTGAGGTCCCCTGTATCAATATACTATCAAGGCCTGATATCAGGGGAGCTGCAAACTCAGGCACTTCAGTTTTGACACTCAGAAACAGGATGACATACCTCAGTGGGATAATCATCATTTTATTATTATGTCAACAGAGGAGGTGAGATATCCCAGCTTTAATTATAAAACCACCTCAAGTTTGTTTATTTATTTATTTGTTTATTTGCGATAAGGTAGTCCAGGCTGACCTTGACCTGGCAAGCAGCCAAGGATGAGCTTGAATTTCTGGTCCTCCTGCCTCCACCTTCCCAGTGCTAAAATCACAGTTGTGCTGGTTGCAATTCTTGATTTTATGTGTTCCTGGCATTCAAACCCAGGACTTCGTGGATGCTAAGCAAATGCTCTGCATTCCCCCTCGTGTTACTTAGCTCTGTTGCTGGAGGCTTTTGTAACCCAACCCAGAACAGGTCAGTTTTTCCTACTTGCCATCTGAAATGTCTCAATAAAGACGTTTGTGATTTTGATTTAACACACAACTGCTTGTTCCTTGCTTGATAATTGTTCCTTACTCCTGTTGTGAAGGCTGAGGTTATGTTTTAAGTTTAAATTACCTCTAATGAGTAAACCCCACACACCCAAGAACCGATAACTTCCTGGAATGCTGGGGGCTGCTGTTTATGTAAGCCATGTGTTTTTGCTTCTGTAAACAAGCTTGATTTCCCCAACTGCACAGGATGTGTGCTTGATCACAAATAGGAAGAAGTGTGTCATGATGTATGTTTTAGAAGCCTCTGACTAATGTATTTCATGGCCATACTCTGGGAATCCCTGGTAGGGACCTGGCTAATGTCCATAGTCTTGGCCAGTATTTAATAAAGCTTGCTTCAAATTTGGCTCAAAAATTATGGCAGTGGGCTTATCCTCACCCAGTGGGATTAACACTGTTGGAAAGACTCCAGAGGCAGTTTCTATTTGTCAAGAGGACTCTGAAAGGACTAGTGTGAGCTTCCAAACATCAAGTTGTCTTTTCTCTCTGAAGCTCCTCTGAAGATGAGGTACAGTCTAGAGCATGCTGTGGCCAGGAATCATTGCTGTCGTTCTGTCTATCCAGAGACCTGTCTCACAAAGCCCAAGTTCCTGGACAACAAGAGGAAATTCATTCACCCAACCCTCCTCACAGACCCACAGTTCACATTTGTGGGAGCTTTAGTTTCCCTCTTTTTGAGGTAACCAGCTTTCTTCCACCTGACCTGAGCTGGAGCCTCTGCCTCACTTTGGTTTTTACAGTTAGTGCGGTACCAGGACTTAGGAGCAGGGTGCCCTCAGGGTCCTGATCACAGGACTGCTTTTTGCATGCCTCACCGTTCCACTGAGCCTTCTGGGGTTTCTCAACCACTGGTTTTGAAGAGTGAGACTCATCGGGGCAGTTTTTGAAGTAATGATGTAATGCTCTTTCTGGTGCAGTAGCCATGATTAGGAGTTGCTGTTCAAATCTTCCCAGGCGCCCAAAGAAAGTGAGAGCCCATGTCCACTCTCTTCTGTGAAACACCCATGTTCTCCTCAGGCTTCTTCCTTAAGGCCTGCCTTTGGTTCCCTCTGGTGTTTGATACAGAAAGTGAACCTGTCCTCACGGGTGGAGGTGGGGCAGCTTGAACAGACTTTCCCTTCCTTTTCCCAGAGCTGCGCCTCAGTGAGCCTGTTGAGTTTCCTCAGACAGAGCCCAGTCAGATGCTGTAACTTACCAATCACAGCTCAGGTCAATCATCGCTCATCTCTCCTGTCTGTACGTCCTCTCTGAGTGCTATTGCTGCTCTGACCTTCACATTAGGTGGGGCATCCATTCTTTACAAGCTGAGATTTTCTATCTGCTACTGTAGAACCTTCCTAAAGTATTTACATATATAAAGGGGTGGGGTAGATGGGTAGATGGTGGGAAGGAATAACACTTTCCCAGCTATCAATGGATGCCAAATAAAAAGTCCATGAACAGGTATGGACTAACCTCTTTTTGAGTTGTTGGGCAGTGGGCTTCCATAGATCTCCCCAAATGACATGCTATTGTCACTGCTCTTCATTACCCTCCAGAACTTGCTGGTAAGACTGTATTGCAGAAGATGCCACCAACCTGAATCATAGCACACGGAGACTGAGGAAGAGTCTTGACCTTGAATACCTCCCAGCTACTCACTAGTGCAGTCAGATGTTGAGCCTAGACAGTCATACTCTCTTCCAAATTAATACTCTCCTGCCTCAATTAGAAAGCACACACCACTGTCCCTGGAGGGGGGCGGGGAGAGTAGGAATAGAGGAAAGGAAGAAGAAAAGCAGGTAGTTAGGCTTCCAAAAGGAGGTACCCCCTTTATACTGAGTTGACCCAAGTTTGGCAGGTGAATAGAGAAGGAAAGATACTGCAGAGAAACAAATTTATTAAAGCACACACACACACCTAAGGGTGTGAGGAAGAAATGAATACTCAAGGAAAGCCAAATTCTGGAAATGAAAATCTGACAGTGCTGATTACGGAAGGAGGGTTGACTGTGCGTAGGAAACAGATTGGCCGGGAAATCAAATCGGGCAGCAAGACAGGGAGCGCACTGAATTCCACACAAACTTGTTCGGGTTTTGTCTCAGTGGCATTGCAAAGTGGTGGATATGTTTCAGGCAAGGCAATGGTTAACACTGACATAGCACTGTGTTTAGGGGGTCCCCCGAATCCGTGTTTCCTATTTCATATTCAGGTATCCTCATTGCTTATTACCGTAACTTTTTTTTTTTTTTTTTAAATCTTTGAGCCTACCTCTCTAGCCTTTCTCATTTAAGCAAATGATAAAAATACCAGTGTCTCAGGTCAGAAATGTGTCTCTCTGTGTGTGTGTTTTGTCACCATCAGCCCCTAATAGGTAGTAGCAATCCAGCTGTTACACAGATGGCCCTGGTTAAATTAAATTAATCAAGCAAACAAACAAACCAAACCCGAAGTCGTGAATCTGGGGAAGTGACTGAGGGAGCTGAAGTGTTGACAGCGACGGGAAGGAGAAAAGATGTGGAGTGACTGTATCATATCCATGTAAGACATTTTTAATACAAATTAATCGATGAAAATGGGGGAGTCATCCTCAGTTTCTTGCTTTCCTACACAGCCTGCATCTAATCTGTCAGGGTGTTCTCTGCGAGGTCTCCGAGTCCATTCACTGCCCTCATATCCATCCTGTCTGGCCCTGCCCCTGCTTAACTTTCTTCTGTCCCTAACTGTACTAGAAACTGAAGGGATCCTTGAAAACAATCAGACTATGCTAAATACCTTTGTCTTCTAGCACCATCTTGAATCAGAGTGGTCCTCTCCGCGTGTGCTAATCAATGTTTAATTGCTACAACAACAACAACATCCTTGAAGTGAGCATCTCACGAAGAAAAGAGGTTTACTTAGCTCACATATTTGGAGCTTCCAAGATTTGGCAATCCCGTTGGTCAAGCATTTGGTGAGATGACATCACAGTAGAGCGTGGTGAACAGGGAGGGAGAGACCCAGGAGCCATTATTTTATAACAACTCATTCTCCCATGAAGTCGCTTACTCTATGAAAGCAGTGTTGACCTCTTTTGAAGGTGATGACCTTGTCCATGACATAATCACCCTCATTATGCAGCACTTCTTCCTGGTTTTGGGTGTGCACACAGAACACAGAGCCCTACACTCATAAGCCAGTACTCTACCACTGGGCTAAGTGCCAGCCCTAGGCTCCATCTCTTTTTTTTTTCTCCTTTCTCCTTTCTCCTTCCATATATTATATTTTATTTTATTTTTTTCACTTTTCTTTCTTTCTTTCTTTTTTTTTTTTCAATGCAGTTTACTCAGGAACCTTGAACAATCTTCTGACCCTGGGGAAAGCCAGCCCACAGCTTAAATAGCCTCTGGGTAGCCAACCCCAGCATGCCACGTGGGCAATGCAGATAGGTCCACATACATGGAAGCAAGCCAGATCCTCAGCCTTAGCCAAATATGGAGTTGTTTGTGACAGAGAGCACCATCGGGAAGGTGGAAGGCGGAAACCAGCTCCATCTTTAAGGCGTGGCATTACGCAGCTCTCTACAGTTCCCCCAGGCTCCATCTCTTAAAGGCCCCACTACCAACCTGGTCACTTCACCACATTGGTTACAGCATATGCTTAGAGGACACACTATGGCCACAGCCAACCCACGGCGTTCTCATGAAGGAAGAGCTGTGCTGTCAACGCCAAGCAGTCAGGCTTTCAAGATATCCAGAGTGCTGCCTGCACCTTTAATTTTGATTGGTTTTTTTCAATAGATTTCATACGATTTTAAGGGGAAGCTTGTTTTTATTTGTGCCTTTCATGATACCTACAGATTAATGTCATTTCTTTATTTTTTATTTATTTTTATTTATTTTTTTAATTTTATTTTATATGCATTAGTTGTGAAGGTGTCAGATCCCTTGAAATTGGTGTTACAGTTGTGAGCCACCATGTGGTTGCTGGGAATTGAATTCAGGACCTTTGGAAGAGCAGCCAGGGCCGTTAACTGCTGAGCCATCTCTCCAGCCCCCGCCATTGCTAATTTTACTATCTAGTATACAGTTGTAGACTATTTCTTCATCTGTCTTCCACCCTTCCAAGATCCACGGCCGAGACCACCACAGGCAACTGGCAACCCTCTTGTGACCCACATGTTTCATGGCCAGCATGTTTTGTTGACCCCTGACACTAATTCAAATCAGTTGCCAACATTAAAAACTGGTCAGTTTTATATAGTAATATGAAGTTATGGCTTCTATTGGGAAATAGCAAGCTCTTACAATTCTTGCCCATAATCCTTCATGGGAACCGTTGGCTAGAACAGATTAGAGGCCACCCTATTTAGAGGCCTGAGGATACTCCCAGTTTAACACCATCACCACTGCTCTCTAGGCCCCACATGCAGCCAGCTTGCTCATTTACTTTGCCGGCCCAGCGCCTGAGGGCTTTTGTACAAAATAACTCCTGCATCCAGTTCACACTATAGAGCCACAGCTTTATTCGTGGTCTCGTGGGCTTTCAGTGCAATGCTTCTCTGCTCTGGTCTCCCCCTCTTCAAGGGCCAGGACCAGTTGTTCTGAGCGTGTGGTCAACATGAACTTCCTCTGGAGCAGTTCAGAGCAAAGTGTTCGGAAGGATTTGCATGCAGAATGCAGAGAGACTGGAGGTATGCTGTAGCCGTTTGGTTAGGAAGGGGTCAGGGAAAGCTCAGAGATGTCTCCCAAACACTCGTGTAACAAGATCAGCGAAGCTCTTACTTTTCGGGCTACTGATAGAAAAGGATAGCCCCGATAAGGAGATTGGGTGAACACAGTCTCTTTCCCCACACCAGTCTCTGCTCATAAGACCCACACTCCAGCTGTGGCTATCACAAAAGTTTTATTACACACACACACAAAAAAAAAAAAAGTGAATTAAGTCTGTTAAACAAACAAAATCCTTGGGGTTTGAGTACTATACTTTCTGTTCTGTTTTTCATTTTCATCCACTCCTTTACTCTTTCAGATGTATGGCACACCTATAAAGCATGGGTGCCTTTTCCTTATCACTGTCAATAATCTTGATTGTGTTAACCCATGTGATCAAAGATCAGCATTGGTATTTATTAAGCAAGTATGTTGGCAATAAAAAACAGGAAAAGTTCCATTACTTAAAAAAGAAAAGAAAAGAAAAGAACAGGGTGCCCCCTACCCTTTCACTCTGCTCTGTCCCTTGAATTCTTCCACAGGTGCTGTCTCCAACATCATCATGAGTCTCTTTCCTGAACTTCCCCAAACCCTTAAAGCTCAATCTTCCAAAAAGGTGGTATTTGAAGACCAGGGCTTGGAGCTAAGGACATTTAGATCACATCCTGAGGGTGGTTCCTTGGTGGTAAGACGGGGCCCTTGTAAGAAGGGCAAAGGGAAGGAAGCTTGCTCACTCTTATATAAGCAGACAGCTAGATGCATGGTGAAAAGCCACAGTGTGGGCTCAGCTACACCTTGGGCATGCTAGAGCCCTGATTTTGGCCTTCCAGCTTCCAGAGACAAAACAAAAAATTCAGTTTTTGAGACACCCAGTCTGTGTTGGCTTCTAATAACAATTTGAAAGGAACACAATCTTCAAATTGCCAAATCCTGAGGTTCCAGTCTTGCCAAGCGGACTCTGGCCAGTGTGAGAGATAAGCCGAAGGTGCCAGTCCCCTCCACTCTTAGCCTCTGCCTCTGGATTTTAAGTGCAGTTGCTCAGCACCCAACAGCCCTCATTGCCGCTTGGAGACTGGGGATTCAGCGCACTCAGCTCCTGGCGTTACAGGCCCTTGGAAGGCAGAGCTAACAACTCTTTTTGTCAGCTTGAAGCTCTTCTGCAAGATGGGCTCCCCACAGCCTTGATCTTTTCAGCTCTTCTGCCTTCCTTCCCAGTCTCTGCAGTGTGGACTCCCTGCCGCTCCCGGGGACTCTTCTGCTTCCTGCTAGCTGCTGCTGCCGCTCCTGGGTATGCTTGAGGTCGGCAGCCCCAGCAACTGCCTGCTCTTTATGTTACCAGCTTAGCCTTGGCTTCACAACACAAGACTGCAAATGGGCAGTAACATCCGTGGACGATGCTTTACTGGAGCTCGGTCTACAACACCGAGGAAGGAGTAGGCAGATGTTAGACCTACCGCTACTCCAAGGAAGGAAAGAGGCATATGAGACTTATCCAACCAGTGGGTCACAAAGTGCGCCAGCCTCCATGAGCCGAAGAGGGATGGCTCCCCGAATAGATGAGGAAAGCTATGTGTGGGACTGAAGCAGCCTGGGCTGGGTGGCCTCAGGTTTGTGGGAAGCTGCTGTGGCCCAAGCAAGTCCTACAAAGTGAAGCTGGGCTCGGAGCAGGCAATTAGGGTAGAGCCAGCTGTACTGGGACTGTAGGGAAGTGTCTTCAGGCTGCCCAGAGCTGCTCTGAAGTCTTCAGACTTCTGCAGCTAGATCAGTTTCCCTGAGTAGCCAAGCGATTTGCCAACAAATCGGAGAAACAAGAGGGAAGCAGTTACTTGATTGACAGCTCCCACCGTTCCCGGCAAACACTGGGGCTGACGTTCTGGTTGCCCCTGCCTGGCCGACCTCCAGAAGAGATAGCAGTAGCCTGAAGACACTTCCGGCCTCAGAGCCCTGGATACAGCAGCTGAGCTCCTATCTGGTTTTTGATCCTGCTGGGCCTAGTCAGACTTTATGCCGGCACAGGCTGATCTGTCAAACAGCCCTAACTGCTTGGGGGGAGTCAATTTCAGCCATTTAAAGAAAAAGGCACTTCAACGTTCTGACATGAGTCAACGTTTTATTTTCAGGGAAGGTTGTCTAGCAACGGGTAACCCCAATTCTAGCCTAACAGCCTTGGGGGACAGTTGGATTCATCTGCTCTGTCTCAAGTTCTCAGCTGTTTTCTAGTGGAGTGTAGACCACCCGCAATGGTGGTGGACCTTTCCCGCTCCCCGTCACAGCCAGGCTGGCTCCTGACATGCTCGCTCTCATCCTCACGCTCTTCTTGTTCCTGCACCGCTCCCCTACCTTTTCTAGGCTAGAACTCTGCAGAATAAGTTCAGACGCACTTGTGAAGCTTTGCTTTTCAGGGTGGGCTAGCTGCCCCTAAACCCTGTCATTTCCTGCAGAACTCTGCCGTGAGAGCACTACGCTTGGAAGTATCAGGTGTGGAAATGTCTCCCTCGCCTCCTGGTAAGAAAGACAAACAAACACGCCCGTGGGATAACACAAATGAACGAATCCTCTCCATACAAACAAAATGAAAACGCAGGCAAACAAACAGTTCTGTCGTAGTTGGTATGTTCCACAGGGACCAGCAGAAGCCCTGTCCACTCCTCTCGCTGGCTCTTGAGGGCTTCTGCCTGGTAGACGGGTGTGGAGAGACGGAAGTGTGAGCACGCGGCTCACAGGCTCTGGGTTTTTAATCTCAGTGTGCACAGTATAACCTGGAGCCTGGTTTACAGAGCAGACATGTACAAGAGATGAAAGGCAGGACTGGAAGAACAGTGAAGAACTGGAAATGGGAAAGGAAAGTGTAAGAGAGCGAGCTAGTCAGCAACACACCAAGAAAATAGACAAGAAGAGAACCCAAAGGGCAACAGGAGAAAGCTGTTGGTGTGCAAATGAAACACATGTGACTGACCTTGGCTTTACTGCCCTGACGGGAACGTTTGGTTCTGTGCTTGATGGCAGCATGGTGGCAGATCCCCCTTCCATGCACACCCAGTCTTACAGCCAAGGACTGTCTCCCTGAAATCTGCTAGGACGTGACATACCACAGCCTGTCCCTTCACCTTCCTGAGCTCTCTCTGTGGATGTCAAGTCACAAAACATCCAGAGGATTCTTGGCCAGAATGCTTCACAAGGCATCACCAAGCAGCCTGGCAGATTCCGTGGCCTTCCTTTCGCTCTGGGACGCTTTCTTGAATGCAAGAAGATGTCTTTACTTTCTGTGCCACATTTTAGACATTCAAGTCACAATGGCAAGGCCGCTGGCCATGTTTTGATTTTTAATTAGTTCTCAGAGTTTTGATATAATGAGAATAGAATGCCATTCAATAAAGAGAAGCTTGCTTTTTGTTACAGATTATTTTTTTAATTTTGTTTTGTTTTTCAAGATAGGGTTTCTCTGTGTGGCCCTGGCTGTCTTAGGACTAGCTCTGTAGACCAGGCTGACCCCAAACTCAGAGAGATCTGCCTGCTTCTGTCTTCTAAGCCACTGCCCGGCTACAGAGAATATTTTAAAAATAAGTAAAATATTAATTTTTTTATGTAACCACAAATACCTTCTTCTGTTTCACTTACATAAATATTTTCTGTGTGGCTGAGGACCGTTTATGTGTGTATGTCATGTACCATCAAGGTGGACATTAGGTAGTCAGGAGGAAAAAAAAAAACTATTCATACAGCTATACTTAATCCAAATTATTTTTATTAGGTTTTTTAAAGCTGAACACCA
The DNA here is from genome assembly GCF_030254825.1 of Meriones unguiculatus. Lineage (NCBI taxonomy): Eukaryota > Metazoa > Chordata > Mammalia > Rodentia > Muridae > Meriones > Meriones unguiculatus. The sequence goes on along the minus strand of NC_083350.1, from coordinate 173,363,651 downwards.
TTTAAGCTGAAAAATAAAGACACTTTTAGCTTTTTCCTTATAAGAGATCTGCTTAATTTTGTTCTGTATATTTAAAAGAACTTGGTTTTAATAATCTGAATATAAGAGTACTGGCCATGAGGAACCAAAATGAAAGTTTTTAATGTGATCTTTTACAGAAGATGAGGAGGAGGAGGAGAAGAAGAAAGAGAAGGAGGAAGAGGAGGAAGAAAAGGAGGAGAGAGAGGAGAGGAGGAGGAAGAGAAGGAGAAGAAGGAAGAAGAGGAGGATGAGGAAAGGGAGGAAGGGAAGGAGGAAGAAGAGGAGGAGGAGAAGGAGGAGGTACCTTGACTGTCCTGGAACTTACTATGTAGATCAGCCTGCGATCAAATTCAGGGGTCCTCCTGCTGGGATTAAGGAGTGTGCCTTCACTGCTGGTTTAAGATTCATAATTTTTGTCTTTATGAAGCAGGGCTGCAGGTCAGGCTCATTTCAGACCAATCAGAGTACAGCACCCTTGGCCACAGGGCTGGACTTATAGATGGGCCTATCATCTGATCACAAACCAGTAAGTTCATATGGGAATAAGACAGTCTAGGTGGCTTTGTCAAGTGCAACTTCATGCCAGGGAATGTAACTTTGGGTAGTAACTTCCAGCGAGTTTGTTGTTGGAGACAAGAGCTCATGTGGGCAAGAGCAGTCTTGAACTCATGATCTTCCTTGGGTCTGCCTGCAGAACACGTCACCGTGCTTGGTTCCTTAAGCTAGTTTTGTACCTGAGAGAAAGAAATGTCTTAGGACATTCTTGTTATTGACTAGGCCAGTTCAACACCCTCTAAAATGTTACTGGTCCCAGGAAGTATCAATTGCTTGCTTATTTATTTATTCGTTTATTTTTGCTTGCCAGCATGTTAGTGTGTGTCTACTTTACTAGTTCCTAGTGGATAGTATGATGTTTTAAGACACCATAAAAGCAGGGCAGTGATGGCACATGCTTTCAATCCCAGCACTTAAGAGGCAGAGGCATGTGGATCTCTGTGAGTTCAAGGCCAGCCTGGACTACAGAACAAGTTCCAAGAGAGCCAAAGCTACACAGAAGAAACCTTATCTCAACAAAACAAAATAAAACAAAAACAAAAAACAAGACACCACAAGAATAATACCTTTGTTATATATATATATATATATATATATAAAACATATATATATATATTTCAAACACATTCAAATACATTTTATCATGTTAGTTAACAACTTGGTTCTTATCATTTTAAGGCTATGATTGATGCCAAATATGTCCTGGGATGGTAGGCCACCTCCCAAAACCCGCATGTTCATATGGGAATAAGACAGTCCAGGTGGCTTTGTCAAGTGCTAATTCACGTCAGGATCTCTGAATACTGGGTTAATGTTGCTCATAAATTAGGAAAATCCTTCATCACAAACTGTTAAATCTATGAAAGGACAGTGTGTAATCTCCTTTCCTGCATGTGTGTCTGTGTGTGGGCACACACGTGGAACATACGCATGTGCAAATGAGTGTATGCGCGTGTGGCAGCTGGGCGTTGACACTGGGAGTCTTTCTCAATTGCTCTGCATGTTCTTTACTAGGCAAGGTGAGGCTGAGGACCTGGAGCCTGGTAGTCAGCTGGGCAGCTGGCCTCTGATGTGTCGGGTTGCGCTCAGCCTGCCACACCTTACCAGCTTTTGTGTGGGTCCTGGGGATCCGAACTCCGGTCCTCACACTTGGACGGCAACCACTTTATCTACCGAGCCACCTTCCCCATCCTGCTCTTACTGAGCACTGGAGCACAGTAAAATATTTTCAAAACCTTTCCTCTTCTTTTGTTGCGGAAAGGACAAATTGTGTTGAAAACACTGACCACCCTGCAATTCGCTTTCTTGACTCACAGTCACGTGGGCTTGTATCTCCAAGATTAGAGCCATTTCATGTCGGGCAGCTTTCGTGACCTCTTTAATTTCTGTGGCTCAGCAGCCGGGACATGGTGGACCTGACTTGTAGATAATAAGAAGTGAACTAACAGCGAGTGACTCCAGGCATTAGTAATCTGTGGAGCACTGGTCTAAGTATGTCATGTGCAAGTCTTTCATTTCCTAAAACCACTCCAGGAGACATTATTGTCATTAGCCCTATTTTCCAGATGAAAGAGTGGGCTGGTGTTTTAATTAGCTGGCTGAAGGTCACAGAGTGGCCTGGTAGATGACTAAATTTCAATTCAGGTAGTCTGCCCTCGCTGGCTGCAGTGAGCTCCGCACTGGAGACCACCTCACACATTGTCTTCTTGGCTTCCATTTGGTTGTCTTAATTGTGTGTGTGTGTGTTATTTGCACACTCGAGTATGCTGGTGAGTGTACCCCTGTGACTAAGGCCTGGGTGGTGCTTCCACTTTCTCTATTACTCTCCACCTTATTGCCTTGAAACGATGCCTGTCCCTGAGCAGAACCTCTCCATTTTCGGCCAGGCTGGCTGGCAGCAAGCTCCCGACTCCACCCCTAAATGCTTGGTTACAGGCAAGTGCAACCATGCTTGGCTTTTTTACCCGGATGCGATGGATTGGCACTTAGGTCCACAGGCTAGCAAAGCGAAATTATCTTGCCATTGAGCCATTGCCCTAGACTTAAACCTTGATCTTATCACTGAAATATACAGGACATGGATATAAGTTCATGTCCTATCACATGAACATAAGATCCAGTGTGATAAAGGCTATTATATATGTTTTGTAATTTTTCAGTCTCTCAAATGGGGTTAGCATGCATTTCAAAATGACTGTGTCATTTAAAATATTCTGTGGTGTCTAATTATTCATCCCTAAGCCAGAACTATAGTTCTTGAGTAAATATGTATTTCAGGCCTGAAAGAAATATTTGTTTTATTATTTTAAAGTTATGTGTATGTGTGTGGGTATGTACATATGAATGCAGTGCCCACAGGGACCAGAAGCAGTGGATTCCCCCTGACGTGGAAGTTACAGGTCCATTTGGGCTACCTAGTTTGGGAATTGAACCAGGAAACTTGGCAAAAGCAATTCACTCTCTTACCTGGTAGACCATCTCTCCAGTCCCATGTCATACACATTTTTCACTGCTATTTCTTTTGTCTTATCTTGGCCACCATCAAATTTCTGAGTGATGTTCAGCCACCCTGGCTCTCCCTGCTAAACTCATCTTAGGAGAATGTTCTGAAAACCAAGAATCAAAGCTGATGGGACACTGAGAAGCTGAGCACAGAAGAGGCCTAGATCATGCTGATCATGAGGCCTAGACTGCAGACACCCAGTGGGGTGGAACACAATGGCATCTCTCTAGAACACAATGACAAAACTGGACAATGTTTTCAGGGCTGGGTTCTGGAAGTTGACCAAGACCAGAGCAGAGGCTGAAAAGCTTCCTTGCCCATGAGGGACTGTTAGGGTTGGTCAGAGTCTAAATTATTTGAGTTGTTCTCAAGGTGAACCTACTTCCTGCCAGACTGCAGGAGAAGACCACAATGTTGGTGGCAAGTGCGAAGGGAAGGCCAGACTAGAACCCTAGAACAAAAGGTGAACCATAGAACAAAAGGTGACAGCGGAGAACTCCAACAGAGAGATGGTGGGCCTTGTGAAGTCCCTCCCCGCAAAAGATCTGAGGTGTCCACATCTTCCTGGGCCATAGAGGCTGAGGCCTTGCAAGTGAGATTCAGGGGGTAGGTGGGGCACCCGTGGGCACATGAGGGGCTTCCTAAGCAGGTAAGAACACTGTCACATCCAAGGTCAGGTTGATTGCTTCTTACACAATTGTTGATTGGTAGAGTTGTATTCTGGAAAATCCCTTTGAAAGAAAATTCAGCAATACCATCAAATGACTGATGTTTAATCTTTGCTCTGGAAGTGTCACCTTTGGGATGTTTGCAAAAATGGATACTAACAAGAAATGAGTTAATTAAAGTGCTGTCTCTCAAATGGAATACAATACAGCTGTGAAGAGGCAGCCTAAGGGGGCTGGCTGAGAATGATCTATAAAACATCTTCAGTGTTCTAGCATTCTTCTATCTATCTATCTATCTATCTATCTATCTATCTATCTATCTATCTATTCATCACACTTTTTTGGTGTTCCTCTTTGAAAAGAAATGAGAGCTTATACGCCTTTTTATCCAACCTTCCAAAAACTTGGGACAGGGGTGGAAGGTAAAGTTAGGTGTGAAGATTTATCCAGCTTCCGCTGGCCCATCAGGTTCTGCAGCTGCTACAGTTGCCGGGGCCACCACAGGAGCAAAAGGGTAAGTATTTGTGTTTTTGGGCTTTTGTTTGTTTGTTTGGTTTGATTTTTGTTTGTTTGTTTGTTTTGTTTTGTTTTGAGACAGGGTTTCTTGTGTAGCCCTGGCTGTGCTGGAATTCATTGTGTAGACCACACTGGTCTGGACCTCAGAGATCCACCTGCCTCTGCAAACAGAGTGCTGCGATCAATGGTGTGCGCCACCACCATCTATGTTTTCATTTTTGAAAGACAGTAAAGCACAATGTCAAGGATGGACAAGAAGTGACTTATACAGAGCATGGCACTTTGGGAAGCTTTTATGGCAGTCCTGGTGAGAACTGACAATGCTCAGAGGCATTGGTCCTCAGCCTGTTCAGGAAAAATGTATGGGATTCATTTAGAAGTGGTAACAGCAGGTCCTGTTGGTGACTGCATTTGAACTAATAAAAGAAAAAACAACAACAACAACAACAACAACAAACATGTCAGACATAAGCCTCAGGTTTCAGATTTGGATACCTGGACAAAAGACTGGACTATTTGCTTAGCAGGAAGAAATCAAGGATGAGAAGTTTTAGAGGAAAAGATAGTGGGGACGGGCTTGAAACATCCTTGGACCTTTTAAGCAGAGACACCTGCAGGCAAATGGGAATCCCAGGCTTAGAATGAGAGGGGGGTTAGCCAGCCATAGATTGAGGAATCGGGAGACCTCACTAGTTTGAAGGGCAGCTAGGAGACAGCCTCTTCTTTTGGGGTCCTCTAGCTGCTCCTCCTCAGTGGTTTCCAGGATTTCTTATTAGAAGGCCATGAGCAGGAACAATTCAGGCAATGCCATCTCAACCAAGTGCCACAGAAATGAAAAGTGAAACCACAGGGGGCAGATGTAAAAACCAAAGCAAATTCCCTTCTTAGAAACACTTTCTTTATTTGATTCTTTGGTTTCTATTTGTGCCAGTGTAATTAAAGAGCTTTGTTTTTTTTTCCGAGGAATCTCTTTATCTGACCACAGGGATTTCCCTCTGGAGGCGCAGTAAGACCCTGAGACCTCAGAACACCTAAGGAACCTTCCTGACAATCATCCTGCTAATGCCTCATGGGAAATTTGACCTTTGGTCTAGACTGCAGGTGCCAAATGAAACTGTGGTCTCACATTCACAAAACACCCCATTTATCAGACCAAAACAGGAAAGCACATGGCGGGTTGTGGACGCAGTCATTCTAAATGGCCCAGTTATTTTCCTGTGAATCCAAGGGATCTAAAAAGAAAGTCATCTTCCTTGGCCAGGTTTGCTTTATTTTTTTCCTCTCAAGAAAGAAGAAATGGGGGCTAGGAAAATGGCTTAGTAAGTGAAGCCTCTTTGAAAAGTGTGTTTATCTATGTAAAAAAGTTTCACAGAGAAATGAAATCTTTCTAAAAATGAAATACAATGTTATCAGGACTGAAATATAAGAAGAAAGTAGAATGGGAAATAAAAATTTCTGTCTCTTAACAAATAAATTTTAGTTAAGTAAGAATTCATATATATATGTATATATACTTACATTTATCTATGTATATGTACATACACATATATAAAAACATTTTCCTAAAAGTCTGCCAGAGGCGGAATCCAGAGCTTTGTGCATGCTAAGCAAGTGCTCTGCTGTCAAACTACTCACTCAACCCATATATCAAAATGGATATCATGATCACACGACTCTTGCACGCGTATCCCACTGCATACATTTGGGAAAAAAAATATACCATTGACTATGTCAGATATATTTGAAATTTTCACATTTAGAAAATTTTGGAAATAATATTATTTGCGGTTCTTTAATCATAGGGTAGAAAATCTTAGGCCAACTTAAACGTGAGCAGGGAACATATTGTTTTATTTTGGGGGAGGGAGGCTTTACAAAGAGCCGAAGAAGTGATACAAGTGCACACGGGTGGCCATCTGATTCTGATCCTATGGTTACTTACTACTAAGCTTCGGGAAATGCCCTTCTTACCCCCTGTATATATTTCCCTTTCTGCAAAATAAAAATCACACCAGCTTGCCTTTCCTTGTTCTTAGGAAAGTTCTGTGACCATATGAGGTAATAAAGTGGGATGAAAAGACCAAAATTGTTTCCTGGGGGTAAGCTGAAGATCTCTGGGAAGTTTCAGTAACTTTTTCAGGCTGTAAGAATACTGGCTAGTTCCCCAAAAAAAGGTAAATGAAAGACCATCTTATTATTACCTCTATTTGGACCTGACTTCCCACTTTTTCTAGGAATGATACAGTCATTGGAACACTGATACGCAAACTAAACACCACGGGATCAGAATTGTCTCTGCAGAAGGAACCGTCTGTCTGTCAAGGCTAAACCCAAAGCTCTACCCTGATCATCAATAGGAGCAACCAAAATGTACACACCAAGACAGCCAGGAAGTTGAAAGTCCTCTCAGATGGCTGTGAAAGGTCAGCCACTCTACACTCAGGGTACCGATGAGGTTCTGCCACACTCATGCATGTTTGGATACCTGAGGATGGTCAGTTCATGATCCATGTTGCCCTCTTAGCTTGAAAACCACCTGCTGTCCTATATGTAATTCAGTTCCACTTAAGACTGCTTGACATTTTGTGATTCATTGATAAAGCACATTAGGCTCTGATATCCAGTATGCCTCACGAAGTTTGCCTCAGGATCTTATGAAAGATTGAATGCCTTATAAAGACTTGGGAATGCCTTCATCCTAAAAAGATACAGAGTTTGGGGCCCGTGAGATGGTTCAGTAAGTAAAGGCACTTGCTATTAACCCCGACAGCCGGAGTTCAATCCCCAGGATTCGCAAGGCTGAAGGAGAGAAATGAGAAATTGTCCTATGACCTCTCCATGGACAGCTTAGCTTGGCCCTTGTGGGTGCATGCGTGGGCATGGGCGTGTACTAGCAAACACACACACTTGCATGTATGTACTCACACACATGCACAAATAAATTATTTAAAAATACATATGGACTTTTAAGCAGATGTATATGCCTCAGAATTTAAGGAAGAAATGATGTGATGAGTGGTGAGAAGCGAGAAGATTCTCTGTAGGATAATATGGACAGTTACTGAAAGGGGAAGATAGTGTAAGCAGAGGAGACTAAACAACAGAGAGGGAAAAAAGGAGAGGGAGGAAGAGAGAGAGGAAGGGAGGAAGTGTTGTGGATATAACATGTTTTTGTTTTGGTCCCAAGTGTGGGATGTGGGACTGATTCAGATTGTCCACAGCAGCAGACTATTTGCCTCATTTGGGCTCTGAGAGGAGCTTTTTGCCAGCTGCTGATAGTTTAAATCTGAGGACTCTGGAGAAAGAATAAATGCTAGAGCCTAGAGAGTGGAGCTCTAAGAACAAGGCTGTTCCTGCTTCCCCCTTGCTGCATCTGGTTGCTGGTGTGAGACAAGAAGTTGGAGATCTCCTGAAAGGAAGACTGGACTGGCTCCAAGGAACCCAACAACCCTAACCAGCAGGAAACAGCTAAAAGAGCTGGATAATACAACAAATAGCAGTAAATACTGAGGTCAGGACCTTGGGAATGCTAGGCAAGCACTCTATCAGAATTCCCTAGAACTATTTGTTTTTGTTTTTTAAAAGACAGGTTTTCACTATGTATCCCTGGCTAGCCTGGAGCCCTCCATGTAGCCCAGACTGCCTTGAGACTCATAGCAGTCCTCTGCCTCCCAAATCTTAGAATTATACATGTGTACCACCATACACAGATAAATCAAGACTAGTTTGAAGTCTGAGAAGAATATGGAGAAATCAGCTCGGCTCAGCACACATAAGCAGCTAGCTTTTCTTGGCTATAAACACTCTTAGTCATTTATCATCCACATTGTCTTATCCTCAACTTGCTTCAGTTATTTGATTATGTTGTGATCCCTCGAATGTGCATAATCACAGTAGTCCAGTAATCAAGCTGTCATGCTCCATACTATGAACCCATGAGATCACTTTGCTGTCCCCCTTTCTCTCTTTTCAGATGTCTCTAATGCTAGTTTCATCAAACACATCTTCTGTTCTCTTCCAGAATCTTGGAGGATGAAGTCCTCACATTGTTCACTCTTTTTCTGCTTTTGGCCTCAAGATTTGTGGGGTAAAGCCACTGTCTTCGTAAAAGCTCCATTCTCCATCTTCTCACCTGTGATGGGTTGAGAATTGTCTGTTTGTGATGGCATGCATGACTGTCCTGGAAGCTGAAGCCCAAGGAATTCCCAGCGAAAACCCTTTCGATGTTGAGCGTGGGGCAGATTTGAGCTGGGAATGATGATGAGTGCTTGTCTTAGGACCCTGAGGTCCGCCTTTCACTTTCTGGCGCAATGTGAAACAGCGACACTTGCCTACTTAGTTGGAAGAAAGGCAAGTCCATGAGTTTGTAGTTGAACATCTTCCCTTGAGTTTCAAAATTCTGAGCAGGGTTGTTTACTTGGACCCAGCTTGTAAGTCCAACAGGGTCCTGAGATGTGAAGTCAGTGCACGGATGAGGCTTGTGGGGAGTACTCAACAGTGTTAGATACCAACCAAGACATCCATGGTTCTGTAGCCATGAGTTCTTCACAAAAACCATGATTGAGGAAATGATACATATATGCATACTAAAAAGAGGAAGCGGGCATGTTGAAAATTTTTTTTAGTGGCTTAGCGAGTGCATTCTTACTACATTATTAACATAACATCTATGCAAATCAGGGGGCTGAACTAATTATAAAAGGAACAAGAAAGGCAAAAAACATGGCAAGGAAGATGGTTGACCTAGGTAGGGCTCTTTTGTGTGAGACGCAAACGAACATTAAACTTGAAGAGTTGCCCCCAAAGTCTTGAATGAGCCCTTTGGTGTTTTGTTTTTAAGTACTGGTTTTGTCTCTTCCCTCTGAATTACACTGATTTATATTTCTCAGATGATGTTTGCCTCAGTGTTTGGGAGGAGGTGGTCCCCAAGATCAGCTTGGGAAGTAGGGAACGCTCAAGACTTTTCACTACAGAGCGCAGGAGACTCGGCACCGCTGCATGGACACCGTCTACAGCCGAGCTCGGGTCAAGCCTCAGCAAGAGGCTTCAGGTGGGTTATATACTGCCTACAAACCGGACAGTTGTTCGGCCTCTTTTCACAAATGCCTTCTGGACCTTAGCACTCCTAGAACTGGGTGGGCTCCGTTCATTGGGTACCGAGCCAGTGACTTCAAGACTGTTTCCTTGGCAACTGCAGATTGATGAAAGGCAGGCTTTGGTTCTCTGGCTCCCTCACCAGATTACTCCAAGCAAGATGCTTGGCCTGAGAGTTCAAAGTACCAAGGTGTGTTTAGAGAAAACTGCTATAACAAGGCCTTAGAGGAAGCTGCTGTCTCTATCTAAATTCCACACTCCACCTTGCACTGTGTAACACAGACTGGGAACTCCAAAAAGGCCTGTGTGGTATTTCACTCCCGCTCTTGGTTTAGCCAGAACTGCTTGATATGGGTTTATGACTCCCTTGCAAACATCCCCACTTCCAATTATTTTTCTGAGGCATTCATTATTTTCCTTTAAAAGTCGCTTAGTAGGGACTCATGCTGAGAGTGGAGGAATGATTTTTCTCAGGGAAGAATCCCCTCCTCCCAGGTGGGGATACCTGTAGTCATCCCTGAGATCACATAGGTGACATTGTACAGACTGTATTTATGGTGCATGTGTGTGAAATACATATTTACATATATATATTTAGTAATATATGTTGAAAAAAGAGGCTAAGATTTGAGAAAGAATAGGAGAGATAAACGAGAGTTAGGGAATGGGAGAAATGCCATTTTAATTTCAATAAAAAATAAAAAAAATTACAATAGAAAAGTTGCTTAGCCTGACAGAGCTGCCATATGCTGTTCTTGGCCTGACTTGTACCTGAGACAGTGACATGCTTTAAAGTCAGCTGTCTTATCAGTGGGCATGAGAGTCTGTTAGTTCCCTGGAAAAAGGAAATGGATGGTTTGTGATAAACAGGAAAGCTTTCTCCTGATAGCATCCTTACTGTCTCCTTTGTGAACATCTAAACTGTTTGGGAGGTGAAGGATAGGCACAAGGCTCATTGAAATGTCATGTCTAATACACAGGGAAGCTCGGAGACCAAAAGAGCCCAGCGTAAGGTGAGATGGTGTTTCACTACAGGCTGTGATTTCTTCTGAGGACAGACATTGGGAAGGAAGCAAGTTTATGAAGCAGAAAATTAAAGAACCCATTTCTACCCTCACTGTGCCTTACCTGAGTTAGAACACACATGTCTGTTTTCTGAAAAGCCAGAAAACAGAGTATTGATTGAAAATAAAGAATCAGGCAATCTTGTAGTAAATAATCAAAGCGAAAGCTTGAGTAAAACAGAATTATTTCCCCATAGCCATCCTTTTCTACTTTCTGCACGTATACCTGGCTCAAAGAAATGAATTCGATAACTTTTGAAGCAAGGGCTGTGTTATAAGTGGAGCCCAGTATTAATCCAGAAGAGCAAAGCACAGAAAGAGGTGTGTTCTTCGAAAGAACTTACTGCAACTGACTTTTCTTGGCAATTCTTTGTAAACCAAAGCCCCAGACTGTAAAGTCCTTTGGCTTATTTTCATTTTGTACAGGCAGGTGATTAATTCATAAATTAGCTATATTACTTTATATTGACAACTGGCTATAAGCTTCTACTAAAGTATTCCAAAAAAATCATCGCCCATCAGCCTATATCAGCATGAATGCACCACAGCTTACAAAATAAGTGAGCATCAGTGCAAATGGTATTTTGTACTTCCCAGAATTCAGCTGGGGTTGAAATAATCAGTGTGCTCATGAGGACTTAAGGAACCCAAGGCTTTTCCACATACATAGCAAAGAGATCTCCTATGTTCACTTGCCGTCATTATAAAACTCCGTATTTATTTTTAGAAAGGATCCTTTGTTCATAAATCTTATCTTGGCCTTCTTTTGATTTCTGCCCCATGGACAGAGGATAGAAAAGGAAATAGGACTTAAACTAAGCTGGAGGTCAGTGGACAGAGAAAGAGTGAGTCACTCATTTTCCCGAGAAATGAAACAGTGTGGTCTATTGGTTAACAGTTTGTTCTCCTAGACCAGAACTGGTTTTCTAGCTCCTTCTTAAACAAGGCTGCCCTTGCTGAGGATCTACATTTGCTAGTTAAATGCTAATTAAAATTAAACTAAAACAAAACAAAAAAGACCCCCCCAACCAGATTCAACTAAGTGTAACAGTCCAATTGTCATTGTTTATTTTTCACTCCTGTTACACCCAAACATGAATCCTACTAGAACAGCAGGCAGCCGCCCCATGCAGTGACTCAGGGACCCACACTCCTTCCGTCCTGTGGCTTGGCATCTCCTAGGTTTTGAGATTGCAGCCGGTGTGAGGAGAAAGATGCTGGGCAGATCCTCTTCAATGCCTAAGCTGGAGCTAAGACACATCATGGCCATTAACACTTAATTGGGAAAAATCAGTTAGTCATGGAGCCACCGTAGGCACAGGGAGCTGGGAATGTCTCTGTCTGATAAGCCATGTCCTAGGGACAATTCTGAAACTATGTAGAGAGAGGCATAGATTTTAGTATATGGACAGCTATATCTGTGATAGGGATATTTATTAGAGATGACAGATTCAGTAGAAGAAATCAACAGCTATCTGCTCAAAGGTCAAATTCTTTAGGGAGAAAAAGGAACCAATCATGGGGATTAAACCTGACAACAGTGAGAGATGCTGAAGTGACAGTCCATCTACAGGGCATATTCTTCAGCCAAGAAGAGAGGCGCTGCCCGTTAGGAAGACGGGAGTGCTGGCGGTCAACCCTAGAGTCTTCAAGTATGAGTTGTCAAGTTGTCGGCTTGGTTCTTTGCTGAGGGCTGTCATTACCAATCGGCAGAGGGTTGCCTCTGCTCTTAAACAGGAAACAGAAAAATCGGAAAATTCTTTTAGGCTACATGTACATGTACAAAAGAGTTCAAAAGGAGTGTCATTGAAGCTCAATGTTTAAATGACAAAAATGGGTTGTGTATTTGTCAGATACAGGTCTAATTTTGTCACAAAGAATCATACTTCTCTGCTGTGGCCTTGCCTGGCCTTCCCTGTGCTCTCTCCCTGAACTCTGAGATATAGTATAATATTAAGAGACAGGAAAAACAAAAACAAAGAGCAATGAGCTGAACACAGAATAAAAGGCAAAAGGAGAAGCTAAGCAAGCACAAGCAAAAATGTGACACAGTGCAAAACTTTGGAAAGATCTCCAAAGAAAGTGGTTGAAAAAAGCAGGGCCCACCAGTGTCGAGTTTTATGCAGTTTAAGAACAATGGATTGGGTCTGTGGTTAAATGACTTAGACAGTCAAAAAGAGTGGCCCGCTTCCAAATTTTGGGCAGAGTGCAGAGAATCTTATGAAAGAAGGGGGAGATAAAAAGACCTGGAGGGGGCAGGAGCTCCACAAAGAGAGAGAGAGAGAGAGAGAGAGAGAGAGAGAGAGAGAGAGAGAGAGAGAGAGAGAGAGAAAACTGGGCACAGGGGTCTTTTCTGAGACTGATACTCCAACCAAGGACCATGCATGGAGATAACCTAGAACCCCTGCACAGATGTAGCCCATGGCAGCTCAATGTCCAAGTGGATTCCCTAGTAATGGGAACAGGGACTGTCTCTGACATGAACTCAGTGGCTGGCTCTTTGACCACCTCCCCCTGAGGGGGGAGCAGCCTTACCAGGCCACAGAGGAAGAAAATGCAGCCAGTCCTGATGAGACCTGATAGACTAGGATCTGATAGAAGGGGAGGAGGGCCTCCCCTATCAGTGGACTGGGGGAGGGAGAGGGGTGGAAAAGAGGGAGGGAGGGTCTTACTGGGAGGGGGTTACAGTTGGAACACAAAATGAATCAACTGTAACTAATAAAAAAATAAATAAATTTAAAAGAGTGGCTAGGACATTTGCAGAAATAGATGGAAATGGGAATTATTATACTGAGTAAAAGAATGCAGAAAGACAAACACCACCTGCTTGTGATATTTACTGCAAGTGCACACCTGTGTGTGTGTGTGTGTGAACATCCACGGACAAAGCAAGTTGCCGAATGCTGTTTTATGTAATCCCACTTTGATGGAACACACTGGAACACAAACATTCCCATGTGCATCAGGAGGTGCAGAGGAAGGGTGGAAGGACACGCCCACAGCCTAGCACTGTATTTATTTAGAGGGAGGAAGAGTGCTCCACAGTGTAAATGGCTGGGTTGGTGTTTTCCTTAAGCAGCTCCACTCTGTAAACTAATACACGAGAGACAAACTGACCAGGTGTTGTCAAATCTAGAAACGGGGAACGCACAGCTTCCCCACCCCGAAGCCGTCTTCGTCATCTTTTGCTTTCTCATCCAGTGGTTCTCGTTGCTCTTACGGCGAGTGCCAAAGCGCTCTCCTGCACATGACTGTTTTAGCCACTCTCTGCAGTGGATCCAGAGACAGTATTAGTAGGTGACAAGACACAGCGCCCCAGCAGCTCTCCCGAGATCACACCCCCAGGAAGCTGGCAGAGCATTTCTTAGCCAGATCTGGATCTGGGGCCAGAGTATCGTTGAGTACAGCTCTCTTCATGTGGGAAAGAGAGGTGGTGTCCTACTTTCTGGGTCAGTTCAGCTAGCTGACTTCACTTGCAAGCATCCCAATTTACGTGTGAATCAAGGAGGACCCAGCAGACCTTGAAAGAACAGCTTTGGAGGTGAGCCGCCCAGGACTAAGGAGGTTTGAAATTGGTTACTAGCTAACTCACCTTTGAAACTCTCCAGGGGAACTACTAATCTCCTAGCAAGACTGACCCTGGGAGGACCCTGCGGGGCCTTTTGGTGCATTTTCTGGTCTTGTGTCCTTCCTAAAGTTGTGATAGTTTTGGGCTGGGGAGATGGGTGGAGAGACAGGCTGTGGGTTCCTTCAGACATGTATTTGTAGCTGTAGAGAAAGCATTAAGACAGAAGACGGCATTGCTAAAGTTTGCTGGGTTGGTTAATGCTGGCAAGGGGCTTTAAAAACTAAGGCTGTCTTTCTTGGCAAGTGGCAGCTTCAGCTGTGGGTGTCAGTGCAGGAGGCTTAGATGGCCAAACTCCTCTCTCTCACCTGAGCAGAGGTGTGGTCATACTTTTTCTAACTTTGTGCTCTCCCAAAGGCTCACATGAACAACTGGCATTAATAGGACATAATACTTGAACTGAAGAAAAAAAAAATCACGACACTGAAAAGCGTAGTTTAGCCATAAACTAAAAAAGAAATTCTCTGACTCTGGTTGTCAACTTTGGCATTTGGTACCTTCTACAGGTACCAAGGGGCTGATGACCTAAGTCAATCCCTGGAACCTATGTTGTGGAAAAGAGAATCAACTCCCGAAGCTGCCCCGATCTCCACACATCAGCGTGGTGCCTACATCCACCGCCAACCAGTGTTACATAAAACATTAACGATGCCAAGGCCATGATCAGACCCGAGCGCCAGTGGCCTCTGAGGCTTCCATGTGATTTCACTGCACGGCTGCAGAGGAGAAGCGCAGGCCGGGCGGGAGCAACACAGCTCCAGAGGGTCGCTAGGCGACTCACAGAGGTTGCTGGAGTTCAGCAGTCATCGCCATCAGGCCAGTCACCAACTCTCAGAGCTGAACGACATTCAGGATGGCAGTCTCCTATTGTGAATGGAAATGCTGACCGAGGCTGCAAAGGTGATGCGTGTTACAGCTTAAGAGGACCCATTTTGCCGAGCACGAGCCAAGGTACCCCCCTCAGTGACTTACAGTGCTGGAGTACTCCTGGGAAAGGGGCTTGGGGTAGGGGTTTCTGACGTGTCGCCTATACGGTGGACTCCACAGAGAAACCACTCATTTTTCTCCGCTGGTGGTTTTCTAATCCGTCTGTGCACAGCAGCTACTAAGTGAGTCTCTCTACCTACTAGAAAACAGCCTACAATCTTCTCTAGCGCTGAACACTTTTGGGATCAGTGAAAGCACTTTGAAAAATTACAAACAGCAATAAATAGCTTTAGAAACACAGCAAACGTGCCATGCTAGCTTTCCTGTAGAGCCTGAACAAAAGTCTAACTTTACTTCAGACAGAGCACCAACAACAGACCAACAAAATGGTTCCACTCATGTCTAACCTGAGGAATCAGTGGGCTGAATTGGAGTTGTTCACAGGAGCATGGGCGATTAGCTACAAACCCGACGTGAGTCCTTCAATGCCCAGCAATTATTAACTGCTCATACATCCCCAGGCAGCGGAGAGGCTCCGAGAGCCCTCCCACCCTTCAGGAGAGAATGCCAGTGGGCCCAGTCATGGGAGGGTCTTGTGCAGGTAATCACAGCTGCTCTGTTGTGTCAGGCTGGCATTCCACAAAAAGAGTACAAACACTGTTTGGTCACGGGGCACGTTTGTTAACTGGAGTTTTGATAATTGGCCCGACCAAGCTGAATGGGTATTAATGAGTGGAAACATTCCACACGGGTAGCTTTAGCCAGTCCCGGAATTGCTGGCTCTGCATCATTGCCATTGTGTCCACTCTCTTACCTTGCTACCTCCTTTGGAGCGATTGGCACTTTTCATGGAGAGGAGCTTTTTGGTGGGGATTTCGTGGCAAAGGAAAAAGGGGCAAGGAGGCAGAGCCAGTGTTTTTGTTAGTGAGCAAAAGGACATATCATATGAAACAAAGTTTTAATTTTTATTTTACATATTTATACATAAAACTTTCAAGGAACCATGTGGATCCAACAGAATGTTAATAGCACATCTAAGAATGAACCTCAGGTAGTCAACATTCACAAAATGTTGAAAACTGATTAAAATATACGTAGTATGGAGAGCTACGACTTCACTACGGGGCAGGCATGTGTTTTGACTTGTATAGCACCGTCATTTACAGTTCCTCTTCAAAACTACAGTGAAGAATGGAAGTAGTCAATGGTCAAATACTGCTCCAACTCAGAGTCTCTAAACAAAGAAAAATAAAGTTAAAACTACCCTCTGCGTATCCACTTTTGGTGGTGGTGTTAAGCACTGTACATTTCTTGTAACAATATCTCAGTAAAAGGCCTGATAGTAAGTGGCACGAGTAAAAAAAAAAAAAAATAAAATAAAATAAAATAAATTAAGAAGCGAAGGCCAGTCACGGGACAGTAAGCTCGGACATTACCAATGACTAACACTGGTGTCTGGTTCAGAGCCACCTTTAGCGACAGCATTTTTTACGACCACGGAAGCAAAGTAAATTCTAGCTTGTCCTCTGGTGGGTGCCTCGCTTTCACTTCGCAGGCATTTTCTCCGCCATGTGCTTCTGCTGACTCTCGGCGTGTCTGCAAAAGTCAGGGATACAGCCGCTCAGCACTGAGAAGAAAGACCCAGACTGCTTTCCAACCGACAGCTCCAACACCCTCCACACCAACATTCAGGAGGGGACCCCGAGTCAGGGAGGAGTGCCTCCTTTAAGCTCCATTGACGGTTCTAGGTTTTACAGTAGGCGATCATGATTCCTGGGTTTTGTGACTCTGAGGCTGGCAGATATTAGCACTCTGAAGAAGAAAAGTGCTGTGTCTAGAGATGTCAAGAGGTGAGGAAAGGGGATACCTGCATCAGTGAATATTTAAAATGTGTTGTTTTTTTTTTTTGTATGCCAGCCGTTGCACCCAGGGCTGAGTGAGGCTGAGGGGTCCTTGTAGGGAATGTCCCAGTGGACACAGCTAGGAGGGGAACACACGGCAAACGAGGAAAGGACAGCCAGAAAAGGAGCATTAAAGGTGGGACTGCAGCTCCATGCGGGGCACTTGCCTCGCACGGAGGATGCCCAGCACTCCCGAAACCAAGAAGGTAAAACAAACAAGTCAAGAGCAGCTGTTGCCATCGAGTGGTCGAAAGTGAGCCGAGGGCTTAAACACACCCAGACGGGGCAATTAACTAAAGCCAACTGGAGCCTGGGGCTGGCTAATTTGCTCTTAGGAAAACTTAAGTCAAATACATGATGAAAAGCTCTCTGTGGATACAAAGATTTCCCACGTCAGCTGAAGTCCCCCACCCCCAGTTCATCCTAAGGGCATAGTCACGACAATAAAATGGCCAAGGAGGCTGTGATGCAAAACTTGGACCAATCCAGAAGGTGGATGGTGGGGACAGGATGGAGGGAATGGCTAGGTTCTTAGAAATCTCCTGAACAGGCACAACCCAAAGAATTGTAAGATCTGTAGGCTGCACAAGTTAAGGGTTTTGAAGGATGATTTTAGGAAATGACAAATCTTGTGTGGGGCTAGGGCTGTGGTTTCCAGCTGTCATCAGGGTTGGGGACAGCAAGGGTGCCATCTGGATGTGGGGAGTCAGTGACGCCAAGCTTCATGGCCTGGTTTCATGCAGAAGGCGTCCTCTCCGTGGTGCACAGAAGGCAAACCACAAGCAGTTTCAAAAACCGGGCAAGTGACAACAGCAGCCTTGCCACATGTGGAAACCCAGGAACACAAGCAAAACACATTTAGCAATAGGAACCCAGGGAAATGCTACTATTGGCCTTCCCTCCCCTAACAAAGCAGACCACCTTCCCGCTGATGGAAATGAAGAGCTATGGATGCCTTTCACATAGCAGTCTATGAGCATGTCAAGCAAAATCAATTCAAGAAATGTCCTGATGTTCTGTGATGGAAGATTCACTGTAGCTAACTGAATTGTAGTTCTTACAGCGTTTGTTTTAAACTATGTGTGCACCACACAGAGGTACATACATCAAGAAACTTTCTGCAGGGGCAAGAAGTGGCAATAAACAGCTTTAGACTACATTAAAAGCTATGAGGTTTTTTTTTTTTTTTTTTTTTTTGAGATACCCATAGGAAGGATTTTGTTAAAATTTTGAGAGGGAAAGACTTTCAATAAACCTTTTCATTAATCGCTTTACATTAAAGTCCTTTATAAGATGTGTGTCATTCACGCCCTGCAAAGATGTCTTTTTTTTTTTTTTTTAAAGTAAACAATCATTACTGAGGACCTGCTATGTGCACGGCAGGCCCAGTGTTGAAAGTGAGACACAACAAAGAATCAAAATGGTGTCATCTCTGCTCCCAGGGTAGAGAATTTATAGTCCTCTGGGGAGAAACAGGGGGGGGGGGGTAGGGGCAACAGTCTTGTTTGGGTGTTACTGTAGTAATTCAGCTGCTGGTAGACACCTTCACCGATGAGGCCTACGTTTTTCCTTTGGCAGATGAGGGATGAAAGAATTTAAGACAAGGGTCTGGGAAATAGCTCAGTGGTTACAGCACTCGCCATACTAATGTGAGGACTGCAGTTTGGATTCCAGAATCCTTGCGCACATGCGTGGGTGTGGAGACCCGCCTGTAATTATCGGAGAGAGGGACTCCAGAGCAACCTGGCTAGTCAGACATCAAGCAGGATTCTTGCCATCAGCCTGGGGCTTTCACATACAGGTGCTGACCGTGGCTGTTAAAACCGAGCCTCAGCAGTATGCAGCTTTGGTTTTATTACCAAAAAAAAATTGTTCTGGTGACACTGCATGATTAGAAACTCATTGTCACCTGTTCCTCACGGAGGCGGGGTCCCATGGCCGGGCCGAGAGCACTGGCACTACTTATGTCTTTGGGCTTCTGGGGGTGTTGTGGAGCACATGCTTAATGCTTTATGTCATGGTGGTGTGTGAGTCCTTTCTTGGGGAGTCTCTACCTTCTTCTCATTCTATTTCTGGACTCAAAAGCAGCCACTGTCTCCTGGTTTAAGAATGCCATAAGCACTCTCTAGGAAAAGGCGCCACCATCCGTTTGAAATCACAGAAACCTCTGAGGTATTGTATGAGCTTATGTACATCATCTATAACACACATGTATGATTCATCCTGTATGTGTTTGGTGGGCTTTCCGATGAGGGGGTCTACTAAGAAGTGAGCTATCCTGACCAGCACTAGCCTGACTTATTACTCTAGCCTGCTAGGCAGCTTGACACTCAGCTCTCAGTTTCCCCACGGTGACGACAACATGGTGGCACCCAGGCTGTGGAAGGACACCAGGATCCCTGCCTTCCTGAAATGGCAGTTAACGGTCAAGAGATGAGCCACATAACTGCTGTCCGTTTGTGGCACCAACCACGTGGCTACTCCTGTACTGGAAACCAACGATAGAATGGAGTGGATGAGGGCCACCCGCCTCGTGGGGAACAGAGGTTGTTCTAGGCTAGAACTGTTGCCCTGATTTAGAGGAAAGTGTCAGGAGTCCTCCTGGATAGACAGCTCTCACCATTCTGGGCCGGGTGGTAGCAGAGTGAGTAAAGTACTCGTTCCAAAAGTGTGGGGACTGGAGTCTGGAACCAGCGTCCCTTGTTATCTTTAACTGTCAACTTAACCTAGCTTGGAGTTGTCCAGAAAGATAGCTTTGATGGAGTAATTGCCAAGATCAGATTGACTGGTGAGCCCAGCAGTGGGAAGATGTCTTCATTTTAATTGATTTGGGAGAGCCCTGCCCATTGTGGGTGGTGCCATTCCCTGGGCAAGTGTCCTGGCCTGTCTGAAGAAGCTAGCTGAACACTAACTGTAGTGAGCTGGACAGTAAACAAGACAGGAAACAGTACTCTTCTGTGGTTTCTGCCTTAGAGTTCCTACCCTGAATTCCTTCAGTGATGGGCTAGAACCTGTAAGATGAAATAAACCCTTTCCTCCCCTAAGTTGCTTTGGTCATAGTAATTGCTGTAGCAACAGAAACCCAACTAGAACATCACAGAAAGCTGGACAAGCACCCTGTTCTGCAGATCTAAGACTTGTGACCACAATTTGGGAGCTGGAGACAAGAAATCCCTAGAAGCCCAGAGAACAAGAGATCCTGTCTCAAGCAGAGAGAAAGCCGAGGGCAGACTCAGGGTTGTGCTCTGACCTCCACATGCATGCCCCCACCTCCCTCCTCTCTCTCCTTTTCTTACACACACACACACACACACACACACACACACACACACACGCACACACACAAAAAATAATGCATATCCTAAAGAGGATTTTGAGCCTCTAAATGGCAAATATCAACAGCTGTTTGCTGAGTTAGGCACAGAAGTAAGGGATTAAGTCTCAAGAGCTAATTGTTGCCCTTGTCTTTCAACTTCAGTCTCCCTAAGGCTTCCTTTCTCCTTAGGAAGGGGGAAACCAGACTGACCTAGTCAAGTCTTCTATGTCCACCAGCATGGCATCTTGTTCTGTGTGAAGCTCATCCCGAATGAGGAGCAGCTGGACCAACTCTTCATTCAAACCTGGGGCAGAGAAGGGAACATTAGAAACCAGACTAAGCCACAGCTAAATCTGAACATGCAACTCTGAATGGCCCAGTATGTATGTTCACAGACACAAAAGTACATCTAAACAGTTAAACATCCTAAGAATCTTTTCTTCTTCCATTGTGTGTGTGTAGCTTGCATGTGAGTCTATGTATAATATGTGCATGTATGCGTGCATAACTGTACACATGGGAGCCCAAAATTTATGTTAGGAGTGATCATCAATTGCTCTTCCACCTTGAAATAAAGACACCTTACAGTCACACCCACAGCCCACTCACACGGCTAGTTTTGCTGGCGAGCTCGCTTTAGGGATCTGCTCTCTCCCCCTCCTAAGGTAGGATCCCGGTGAACCATCACACCCAGCCAGCATTTAAGTGGGTTCCTGGAGCTCTGAGCTGTAGTGGCCTCTTACATTAGCATCTTCTATGGTCAGGTGAAACACCCATTGGCACAACATGACCTGTTTGTAAAGTTATAAAGGTGCCAGAGAGCTGGGCACTGCTGGTGCACACCTTTAAGCCCAGCACTCAGGGAGGCAGAGGCAAGGCGGATCTCTATGAGTTTGAGCCTGGTCTATAAAGCTAGTCCAGGACAGCCAAGGCTACACAGAGAAGCCCTGTCTTGAAAAAAACCAAACCAAACCAAACCAAACCAAACCAAACCAAACCAAAAGGTGCTGAATACAAGGATTAAAGCACAGACTGAGTATCTTTTATCCAAAATGTTCAGGGCCAGAAATGGCTCTGCTTTCTAAGTTTTTTGAGTCAGAGTATTAATATAATCATTTAGATGATTATAAAATATAAAGAGGGTTGATAAAAGTTAATCAACTCCCAGTCCAAACTATGAAACTCTTTGGATATTTCACAACATTTTGTATTTTAGATTTAGAATACTCAACCTGTATTTTCAATTCATTCATAGTGTAGTCGGAGAAGAAATTGCTAGCCACTAGAAAAAGAGCTGGATGTAAAAGCAGGGCTTTAGGGCTGGAGACACAGCTTTGTGGCTAAGAGCACTTTTTGCTCTTGCAGAGGATCTGGGTTCGGTTCCCAGCACCTACATGGGAGGTCACGACCATCTGTAAATCCAGTTCTAGAGGCTCTAATGCCCTATTCCGTGCTCTGCAGGGACTGCATGCATGTCCAGGCAGACAAAACACTCATACAGACAAAATAAAGATAAATGAAATTTAAAAACCATGTGCTAAAGAAATGTCTTTAAAAGAAAAGTCAGGGCTTTGAGGAAGTGTAAAGAGCCGTGTCTGGATTGTAGTAACTTATTTTGCATGTATGGCTGCATAACCCTTCATCTTGAGGAGCTGCTTGAGCAGCTGTGACACCTAGCTCAGAGGGAGGGGCTAGAGAGGAGCGTTGCTCTGAGAAAGAATATTCTCTGGAATCTTTCTCTTGATTCTAAAACATTACCTGGGCACTGAACACTTCTCATTTTTTATTTGGGCCTAGTGAAAAAAATTATTTTTTTCAGTTGCTCCTGGATGGCTTTCTCAATTACCACCCAACAGTGTCCACACATAGGAACCTTAGTGCACAGGAAGTTTGTTTTTGCAGACCTCTACCCCAAGACCTATATAAACTTTTAAACTTTCTATTAAGGAAAATTTCAAACTAGCATAACAGCAGAGAAATCCAGTTAATGACTCCCCACAGACCCTGCTGGCTTCAACAATGAGTAGCTTGGACTGAATGAGATGCTGAGACTCATAACCAAGCATCAGGCGGAGCTCGGGGAGTCATAAGGAAGAGTGGGAGGGAAGGACAGAAGGACCAGGAAGGGGCAAAAACACTGCAAGAAGACCAACAGAGTCAACTAAACTAGACCCATGGCAGCTTACAGAAAGGGGAACACCAACCAAAGAGCATGTATGGACTGGACCTAGGCTCCCTACCCATATGTAATGGATGGGCATTTTGATCTGCATGTGGGTCCCCTAGTAAGTTGACTGGGTGCTGTCTATGACATGGACTCTGCTGCCTGCTTTTGATCACTTTGCCTTAGCCAGGCTGCTTTGCCTGGCCTTCATGGATGAGGCGGAGCTCAGTCCTGATGTGACTTGATGTGCTGGGGCGGGGGGGGTTGGGCGTAGCTCCCCTTTTCTGAAGACAAGGAGATGGCAGATAAAGAGGGAGGGAGGGAGGAATGGGGAGGAGAGGGGGGGCTATGATCAGGATATGAAGTAAATATATGAATTAAAAATAAATAAAAAACAAAACCATAAAAAGTTAAAACAAAGCAAAACAGTGATTAGCTTGAATCATTTCTCTCCTGAGTCTATAGGACCATTTTCCAGCCATGACAGAAACATACCATTTTATCATTTTATCAGTAAATGTATCACTATGCATATCTTATATTTTTGGTTGTGAGCCTAGCCTTTAACGGCTGAGCCATCTCTCCAGCACTATACATATCTTAAAGAAAGGACTTTTTAAAAAACTCACAAGATTCCCATACCTTTAGCAAACCTACAATAACAGTGATAACAAATTGGTCTGTTTGAACGTATTTGATGGGCATTTCTCCTGCCCCTTGGAATTCCTTTCAACTGTGTAAATCCATGGGATTATACAGCCATATTCTGGGGGCTGGTGACATCACCTGGCTGACCATGCTGCCACGGGGGACTCCATCTTTTACCGGGCCAGCCATTTCTCTGTCCAATAGATGACCTCCAATGAGGGCGGTCCCTACCAACTCCCCACCCTCTCTGGATGCTTCGAACTTATACTTTGTAACTTTTCCATATTTGGAAATATACATTCGCCAGCATAAAAAAAAAAAAAAAGTTAAGTCTCCTTTGATGCGCACGATGACAGATAACTACAACAAACGTGTGCATAGTAAGGTAGAAGGGAAAACTGCAAAGCTTGCAGCCATAGAAGCTTATTCCAGAAATACATGCAGTTAAATGCATGCCCTGTGCTAGGAGCGAGCAATTTAGAAAAGGCCTGTAACCATGGTGAACACTGAACGATTTTGAAAGCTTCTGACATTTTATAGCTTAAAGGAACAAAAAGGAAAGGAAACAATAACATAGAGCTGTGACTGTCTTGATCTTGCAAACATGGAGGCAGCCCAGTGAAAACACCGAGTGATGGCCCCACGGAGCGATGGCCCCTCGGCGTCTTCCATGTCCAGCCTCCTTCCACGCGGCCCTCCCACTTACTTTCGATCTGCGAGTGGAGGTCATTGACGATCACTTGTAGCTGCCCAATCGTCATGTCTCTCAGGTCGGTGGGCTTCAAGCTTCGTTTCATCAAGCATTCGCTGATGTGAGGCATGTGAGGCAGCTGGGGACACAGGGGCGGCGCGGGTGTGAGCAGGGCACCACCGACCCTGGGGGAGACCCAGCCTCACCCTCCCGCTTCTGTCCAGGTTGGGAGCCTAAAAGGCTTCCCAGCCCCTGAGCCGCCCAATGGGGGCCCCGCAGCTAACATCCATTTCCTACGCTGATGTCCTCTGCATGCCCAAATGATACGTTGTGGGTGATCACAGGCTTTCTGGTTGGTCTCTGACACCCGAGTGACAGGGGACATAAGTGAACAGGAATAGCCCGGATGAAACGAACAACCTCGGCTGCTGTTCACTGCGCTGTACCTTACCACCAGCACGTGCTGTGCTCTGAGGGCTTTTTTCCTGGGGTCTTCAACACTCCTACTCTCACCCAGGCGCTGCTATCCACACTGCACATGGGAAAACTGACACGGGAGCCCCCCCCCCCCCGCTCCCGTCAGACCCCTGCGGCAGGCCAGCAGCAGAGCTGGCCGTGACTGCTAAGTCCGGGGCTATTCATCGCACCATACTGTCACCCTCGGAAGGTAGGGACAGCGACATCGCACTTGGGATAGAACACAGGAGCACGGGAGACCTGAATCAAGGGCCAGGGTTTACTTCCGTAAAATGCTGCCCATGTGTTTCTCAGTGTGACAGTAGAAGAGAAAAGGAAACAGGCTTCGTTCTTTCTCAACTGCTTTTAGCCAACGGCCTCAGAGAAACCCAAGTTTGCATAATTCTGGGAAAGAACCCATCCTCAGCCCCAAACGCTCGCTTGCAGGCCAGCCTCCGCTGCTTACAAGATCAGCGACGGGAGACTTTTTCCTGTTCTGTTTTTCCACTTCTACTTGCATTTTGGCCATTGGTTTGGCCATGGCCAGGGCCATTTTGGCTTCAGCTTGTAACTTCTTTTGCCTTGTGAGGAAGTCCATGTCATCCAGGGATTCGGATTCCTCCTCAGTAGTGTCTCTGTCAGAGTAGGAAGAACTCTGCTTGCTCTGGGAAAGAAGGAAAAACAGCAGCTTCAGACGCCACTCCAGGGACCACGCACTCAGGAAAGGGCACTGGCACCTGGGTCCTCTCTCAGCATGGCTGGAAGGCCTGGCAGTAGGGTCACTACCCACGTGATCTGATTGCAGCCTGCCCGTTGGTCCCAAGAATCCTACAAAGGGGCCTACTTAGAATGATTCTGTTCTGAGCACAATCAGAAAGAGCAGGAGAAGTTATCACGGGGCTGTGTTTAGTGATGGCAACCAGAGCCAGGGTCTGAGACAGTTCTCTAAGATCAGGCATCCAATGGTATCTGCCCTATGCTCAGAGGCCAATACGCACCTGCTGGTCATCGGTACAAAGGTGAAAGCCACCACAGAGGGGAAAACATCTGAGCAGCAAGCATCCATGGTTATTCTAGACTGAACACTTGGGAGAGGGCTGAGCCTCTAGTTCTAAGCCCGACAGGGAAGAATTTTCTCACACGTGTATGTATGTGTGGGAGAGTTTCCTTATCTAGTCCTGGCCACGTCTGAACTCACTGTGGAGTGAGGGCTGACTTCAAACCTTGTGATCCTTCTGCCACAGTGCTGGGATTACAAGCACACACCACCACGTCCAGCTTCCTTTTAAAACCTCTAAAAGTGTAAGTGATTTCTCTTATCGTCAACAGCTTCGATCAACATTATTAACCTCATCATGCCGTGATTTTGACTTTGCAGGCATTGTCATATTCTCGAAGCATGTGATCTCCCAAGATGCCTTTTCCTCCCGTACCCCTTAGAATGGCTGCTCCTGGTTCGCAACAGAGTAAAAGCTGAACAGCCAGGAAAGGGGACAAGGCGAGGCCTCTGCTGGTGGCCGTGTGGACTTACCATGGGGGACAAGGGCGTGTCCAAGCTGGTTTCAGTCTTGCTGTCATCGGCATCACTGTCCTTGTCACTGCCACTGTCGTTGACAAAGCATATCTGGAGGTTCATCCCGCTCTGTAGTCTGGGGAGGAACAAACAAGGCACCAATCCATGTAACTATTTGTTATCTGGCCGTAGCTAATTAACTACACTGAATTTACCAACAGAAAATAGTTTCATGAGTTCTTCATGTGAAAAAAATAATTCTATGTTGGAGCAATGTTTTTGTGTGGTGTGTTAAGGTTGTCCTTGCGGATTCAAACGCTGGTTTCAGGACCAGCAGAGAGCTGAGCACAGACCTAGCATCACCTGTCTCAGGATATGTAGACATTGCTCTCCAACTCCTTCAACTGGTTACCTCCTGGAGAAAAGGCAAGAGAGAGAGGCAGGACTTCTGGAGAGAACAGCGCTCAGGGAAAAAGAGGCACGAAGAGTCACCAACTGGATACGGAGAAAGTTGGACTAGTGAAACTGAGGAGTTGTTAAAGAACCACGTGCTAAAACATAGATGAATACAAAGGGGTTAACATAGACTATAAGAGCTATTTGGAAACAACACGAAGCTAAGGCCTAAGGCTATAAAATAAATATAAGTCTCCATGTCATTATTAAGAGCTGCGGCGGGCATAGAGAGTCCGTATGCTTTTACTTCTACATTTCTTTTTGTGGTTGTTCATGTTGGGACAGGATTTTGCTATGTAGCCTAGGCTGGCAGTCCTCTGCCTCAGCCTACTCTTTCCTGCAAATAGAAATCTCATTTTCCTGCAAACGGACCTCCCAGTATTCCATTCTTTTTTTTCCACATCAATTTGTTGCTTAAAGTTAGATGTTATAGCACCCAGTGGATAACAAACACATAGTTGGGACACAGGAAAAGATGCTTTGCGTTAGCAGTTCTGCCAATCCAGGTGAATAGACTTCAGGCGATAAAGTTGTGTGATGCAACTTAGGGGTCTGTTCTGGAAGGACAACGCAAAGAAGTTCACTGTAGCCCGTACCTCAAGACTACAGCTCTCTGAAGAAAGTCTCCCTCCTTTCCAGTAAGAGGGGATCACTTCAAGGAAACCTTTATTTAAAGCAGTTGCCAAAAGCCAACGGAGGAAGCTCACTTATGTCACTCAAACACCATAGGTTTGTCCACCCAGAGAAGCATAAAGACATCCCCAGGTGTTCAAATTACTAGAACACACGTGCTTCCGCAGACCACCTCCCGCCCTGCACCATGAGAAGACACACTGCTCGGGAGCTCGTCAAGACTCTGAAACTCCAGAAAGGATGCTCTTGGCAGCGGAGTCAGGAAGGGCAAGCACTGGCGACGAACATGGCCAGAACGGGGGGCTCAGCTCTCGGTCCTAACTTGCTTTTGAAGGTGACCCACATTGCAGTACTGTTTGGTGATTCTCAGCATCTCCAATACCCCAGGCCTAGGGAGAAGCGAGGGAGACTCCGGTGCTGCAAGGGACCACCGTGAGCCAGTCTAAGCCAGCTTTCGGGTAGAGGACACCAAACCTGCTCAGGTGTTACTGCTGTCATGAGGCTCTAATCCAACACCTGATATTTGTGTTTGGTGCTATTTATCCTCAGGAGTGAGAAACTTTGCACACATTGCTCATATGACTGATCTGACTGGAAACACAGTATCCATTCAATTGCCCGACCCTCCCCCACAACTGCACCCCTAAGTGCCTCAGCACTGCAATTAGGATGGGTATGTACTGCCACCTATCGTTAAATTTTATAATTACACAAGCTCCAGCTGACTGCGCCTTCTCTTCCTGAGTAAGTGCAGCCAGGCCACAGTCTCTGAGATGACTGGTTCCAAACCCCGAGTTTGTCCAGAGCTTGGCAGGAGGCTTGACGTGTGCTCTGTACGTGGGAAGGTGGGCAAAGGGACAGAGTCTCTTGGAGCTGACATGAGTTTCTAAAGGAACCTTACTCTAGCACTGTTCACCCATCCACTGCCATCTGAGGCTGTCAGCTGTCTGTCCATAACTAGCCCTTCATTGGTGCTGGGACATGCCTCCCTCAAACTTTCTTCACGTAGCTAGCAGAATCTACCACGTTCAGGTTTCCCTTTGATCCAGACAAATCTAATTTAACAAATTTGTGATATATGCAGTTTGCCTAAAAAGTAGATCCAGGCAATTTTAGCAATAAACTCAAGATCTAAGGTTTGGAAGGCGACAGCAAAGACAGATTGGGAACACGTTTCTATTCCACCCGAGTCTAGGATTAGGTAGCATCTCCCAGGTGTGAGTAACATCTTACAGAGAAGCATCGGCACGCTGGGGATCGACTGTGGAAATATAAAACCAGCAAGAACATCACGGAAACAAGTCAGGTGCCCAAGGACAGACATCTTCGTTCTGAAGAAAGTAGTATTATGAATTCTGTAGCTCTGCTCCAAGCTGGTCAACCACCACAAGAAGCTTCTAACACAATAGCCCCGTGGGAAACTGAACGGAGCTTGGGCGGGTCGGGGGGGGGGGGGGGGAGAGGGCTTGTAATTCCTTACAGTGGTAATCGCCAAGAATGTGACTCCCAGGGATGCTGTGACATCACAGGGTTTCAGTAAAGACATCTGCAGTGGGCTCCCATTTCAAGAGGGATTTTTCTGCCTTTAGCCTTTAATCGCATTTGAGGAGGAAGGCAGCTCTGGGTGAAACTCAACCGCATTCCCCAAGCAGAGGAGTAATGGCTGTGGGGTAATGGGGCACCAGGTCTTCTAAAGGCCCCTGTGCCACAGAGCCAAAGAACAGATAATCCCCATTCTTGCCTCCCAGCCTGGCAATGAGATGCGCAGCTGTCTGCCAGGCTTATTTCTGAAAACTGCGCTTCCCTGAGTCTCCGCCCCCACGGTAAGTCCTGCAAAGTTCAGTCTGGGCCTCATCTTCCTCTGTCTCTCGAGCACAGTGCCATGAGAAAACAACAAGATTTTGTTTATGAAAGCTATCATTTCAAAGTATCTCATGCAGGGTCATTTAATATTAAAAAAAAAAAAAGATTTATTTATGTGTGTTTGTGTCTGTGTGAGTATATTTACATACATGAGTTTGAGTGTCTGTGGAAGCCAGAAGAGGGTATCAGACTCCTTGGAGACGGGTCCTCTGGAAACGGGTGCTGGGATCTGAAGTCTGGCCCAAGCCATCTCTCTAAGGCCTTAGCTTATGTTTTGAGTGGTATTTAGCAAAACAATGCATTAAAAAAATGCCACTGGTAGGCAGTCTGCCTGGATGGTTGATTTTACTTCTGGAAGGTCTAGGCAGCGATTATCCCAGGAACCTCTTGCTGCCAGAGCTACGGACATGGAGCATCCCATCTGGGTCTGGATAGAGGGTTGCTGTTGGAGAAGGCTCAGACCCTGAAGATGTATGTCTACCGAACAGACACAACAGCATGACCAGAAGTGGCTCCCGTGTGATGGTCTTGATTGCTGAGGTGGGAGGGCACTGGGTGGAGAGATTCAGCGGCTGTGTTTTACAGGGAGAAGACCGTCTCTTGGAAGAGGGCTGCGCTGACTTCAACTGCAGTTATGAGGAACGCTGTCACAATGTGCATGGGGCTGGGAGGATGGCAGACACAGAAAGCTCTTTGCTACCAAAGGAGATCTCAAAACACAGCCAGTGGCAATACAACTCGGTAAAACAACAAAACCCAAACCCCAAACCAGCTCTTCATCAGGCAGTGATATACACTATACCCACAATCCTAGCACACAGGAAGCAGGGGCAGGAAGGTTGAGACTTGAGGTCGCCCTGGTCTGCATGAGGAGTTCTTGTCTCTAAAAGCCA